>NC_136524.1:6021363-6113863 GCF_053919585.1 Euprymna scolopes
GAAGAAAATAATTTGATTGATAATCTCATCTAAAAAATAACAAATTATGATTTTTAGATTCTGGCAAATTTCATGATTGAAGCATGGTCTCATGAAACAGAACTCTCTAATCCTAGCTTTGTCCGGAAGATCTTCGAAAGTCCAGGCCATCATCAATTTCCAATAAAGTGACAGCGTAATCAACTTCAAATACAACGGTCTTCGCAACCTTTCTTCTAAAGAATTGTTTTTTTGTTTTTTGTTTTATGTAATCTGAACAAATGTTTCTTTTATCGTTACGCAACGAGGATGCGTCGATTGACAAGGAATACTCTCTATCTGAATTGATTTTCCAACGAGTTATTTTTTACTTGTCTCAGATATCATTTGAAGGATTGGGGACTTCAAACAGTTGCTAGATCTGTATTAGATTTTCTGAATAGGCTCTTGGAAATTCGCAAATTAATTGCAAGACACAATAAGTCAGTGCCATTCATCGACTATGCAGACAACCGTATCCTTATTGTGAACGTCTTCCGTGGCAATAACCATAACTTATAAGAGAGTTTAGCAACGTCATTTCTGTGTGAGAAGTGCCGGGATTCTCGCCACTTGATTTCGTATCCGATGTTGGGTCATATGGAAAAAGGAACGAATGATCTGTGTGGCACCATCTCTTTCCATCTTGATTTATTTTATTTTAATGGAAAAGTAGTGTCAAATATGTCTGTAACCAGATTAATTACGTCATATTCTAAAACATTTAATACTTGCCTGAGTGCCCGGCGTTGCCCGGGTATTTGAATGTCTGTGTTGAGCAAAAATAAAGTGGTAGTAGGCATGCAGGCTCGAACCCGTACCGCGAAGGAGGAAAAGAACGTGAAAAAAGTGCCATCTTTGCCGTTGCGTCCATCGTCAAACTGGAAGTTGCGAAGGTTTAAATTAAGGCTATTCAATCGAAAAGAGGGGATGAAAGTATCACCAAAAAGTGCCCAGTTTAGAGTGAAGGAATTGATGTTTTTAGCCAATTTTTCGATATATTTCGTCCAAAGGGTCGAGCTGCAAAACGATACTGATCTCATGAAAATCTGTTGCCTCTGTCGAACATTGTAGTCGTAAAAATATACATTAATACATACATACATACATGCATAGATGCATACATAAATTTAAACAGACAGGTGAGATTTATATTATAGATGGCAAAGATTGTGATGCGTTAATCACATTGCTCTTACATAGTTGAAAAAACTACATTCTTATAAATAATTATCTAATAAAATGTTTTATCTTATAAATTTTCTCTTATATTTTTTACCTGTAGTTTGCTTTTATTCTATCTGATGACGTGGATTCGCCTGTACCTTTAGACAGTTCAGCAAGAATAAGTAAGTGGCATATTTTTTTAAAAAATAATTACAATATATGTCTAATATAATATATATATGTTTTGGGAGAAAAAATTTCATCAAAGTACTCGATTACAAAGAAAGAATTTTCCATATAACAGCTTAATATATACTTATTTTAAGCTGTACAGAAGGTCAGAAAAACATTGGTACCGTCAGTTTTACGCCTAACACAAAGGGGACCAGTTTATGGTAAATAATGCTACGCTTTCGTCGGCCAAACCTTTATTACCAGCACTGGTAGATTTTCTGTTAAACAAAATCTAACAAGAAAGACAGTTGAAAAAAATAGTTTTTTGACATCGGCAAATAGACAGAAAAAATTTCGATGTCGATACCGATTCCGATACCCCAAAAAGTTCTGATTTTTTTCGATTCCGATTAATTGTCTCAGCATTATTATATATATATATATTTCAATTAATCACATCAATTAATATACGAACATATAATTTTATGCGTAAATTTTTCAGTATTTACTTTAACACTACTGAATGCATAGAGCTAGGTAGTAAATTATGAAAATATGTATGGGAATTAAGCTACACAGAATATTCCGCATTTCATTATCGTGAGAATTCGTCAGGCTATGGCAATTAAGCTACACAGAATATTCCGCGTTTCATTCTCGTGAGAATTTGTCAGATTATGCCATATTATTCTGTGTAGCTTAATTGGCATAATAGTTTCATAATTTACTATATATATATATATATGTATATATATGTATATATATATATATGACTCAGTTTGTTAAAATGGAACACATTCTTCAAGAAAAATTGCATTTTGTATTGTTTACTTACTTTTATTATTTTTCGCAATTTCTTTTAATCAATAAAAGTTGGGGGGTTTTCCACACAAAAAAATATTTTTTACCATAAATTATTAGGTGGAAGTTTTTTTTTAGGAAAACTTCCACTATTTTTAAAGAAAGTTGGCAGTAAACGTTTCTTTTTGAAAACGGAATTTTGATTATAAAAAAAACAGATGAATGCTTTATATGAACACTGTAAATAGTTAGGTGAAAGTAGAGAAAAATGTTATTTTTTTAAGAGAATTTACACATTATTTTTTGTCAACAGATGTTAAGAAAATAAACAGAAAAATACTCCCATCATTAATTAATTAATTATGCAAATAAATAAATAAAATGTTGATTTAGTGTTTTAACATTTGAACAATGCTCGGTTGAATCCGGGGATTGCCGGTCGAACCCTAACCATAATTGAAATCCGGGGGCGGGTCAAATTCTGTATGAGTACCATTCTTTTTAATTTCGTCTTTTGTTCAATTTTTGAATGGGATATCAGCGATTGCAAACTAACAAATTTAACCAAAATTCAAAAAATTCAACAATTAAATAATTATAAAAAGTGCTCAGCTTCTAATACAAATCCTAGTAAATTAATCATCCTTATTGGAAACACTCAAGGGAAGGACGAAACCAAATTATTGCCAGTATGTTTGGGAGAGGTTCTATTTTTCCTTTTTTTTTTTTTCAATATTTTAAGCAGATTTGACACTCAGCTACTCAGATTTTTATAGATCGCCCGGTTTTTAATATAATTTAAGTAGATCTAGATGTTTATAACTTACGATAAAACTTGCTGAGCATGCGCTGTTTTACTGTTGTTGTAAAAATGGAACGGAAACTTAAATTTCGCTCCGTTTTAAACTTTTTTTTTAATTGTGCCCCCCAAACGAATATAATCAAAAGAATAATATTCAACAATTGTACGTTATATATATAAAACACAAAATATTAAAAAAAAAAAAAGAAAAAAGAAAAGAACAGTTATTAACGAAAGGGAAATAATTCCAGTTTTAATGAAAAATGTCAGTTTGGTATATCTTTTTGTTATTTTTACATAAGTCCAACTTACCATTCACATTGGAAATGTGGACATTTATAGGTTGCCGGGTACGGTTAAAACGAATACACACTCCAATCTACTCATGTTAAGAACGGCTCTCGAAATAGACCCCCCCAACCTCTCCATATTAACAACGGCTTTCGGAATAGACACTCCTAACCTTGTCAGCATACCCGAAAAATCTATTAAAGTTGACGTCGAATGTGAACGATGAGTTGGACATAATGTAAAAATTTACCGAATTTAAAAGGGAAAGAAATTTAAATTTCCGTTCCATTTTTACAACAACCGTAAAGCAGAGCATTCTATGCAAAATTTACCTAATTTAGTGTATTAATGTTATATTTTAAGTAAAAATAATATTTAGGTCTGGATATAAATTCCTAAACTCATTTCACACTAAATAATTTAGGTGACTGAAATAGGAATTTAATTGAATCTTTAATTTCCTGAATAGTAAAAAGATGATCCACAATGGTCGATTTGCTGCTAATATCCATTTGGTAAATATAGGGATACGTTACAGCAGAACACCGAACACTCTCATTTGTTTTTTAGGGGTAACTCACCGACATTTACCGATTAGAACACAGTTAAACATTTTTCGAAGATTTTACTGTTTACATTGGGGGAGGGAGGCGGGGGTGTTGGTAGCGTTACTTACAGAAAAACGGTTAACTAAACTGCAGAAGTACCTATTAAGCCACATAAGTTCTATAATTGAATTCCCATCCCGCAAAAAAAGAACGAAAAGCATAAAAATGTTTGGTCGTTATGTTTTTGTAAACCGCATTAAAAACTACAGGAGACAAAAAAATGTCCCTCAATTTGTTGTACTTTTCTTAAATTGTAACTCTTTAAAAAATGTCACTCCGTAATTTTTTCCACCCAAAAAGTGCTATAATGTACTTTTTGCAAATTTGAAAATTCTATGTTCCAGGGAAAAAAAGACAATTTAATTACCCCCCTCCCCAACTTGGAGTGCTTTCCTTTTCTTGTTTCATTTCTTTTTCAGCTAATTTTAAATTTTCCGTGGAAGATTGGTACGCCATGTGAGAAAGTAGTTTGTTAGGTGAAGCCGTCGTTTATGCTGCCGCGCACGCGCGCAGCGTAAACGGGAGCTGTAAAATGGCGGAAAGTAGTTCCTGGGTTCAGGGGTTAATACCATGCAAACGGTAAATTTGCCCTGGGTGTAAGTATCAGATTCGTTGTCAGTGACCTCAATTACCCCTAAATAAACAAATTAGAGTGGTCGGTATTCTGTTGTAACGTATCCCTATATTTACCCCATTGTTTGTGTACGGGCAAACATAAACGAAAAATAGTTTGGAAAACCGATTTATTATACATTTTTGTAGGTTTCCGACAACTTTTTGATTGTATTTGAAAGATTAAGGACTAAACGTAATGTCACAAAAGAAAAAATATTTGTACACGTGAAAAAAAAAGTTATGAAAAATGTTTTCACGGCGAGCTTACTATGTAAAAATTCTGTGGAATCTGTAATTTTAAAAAAAATGGAAATATTTTTGCTATTATAATTTTTTTTTATGTGAAAATATTAAATAAACAATGCTTTATTCAATGATAATATGGGTAGTTCGAGAAATTAATCTTTCTTCAAGTTATATCGAATTCATTAATACGGACTTAGGGGCTTATCTCATAATGTTTCTGTAAACATTATTTTATTTTTTATTGTTACAAATTACGATACTTTATTTATATAAAAAAAGCAAAAATAAATTCTTGCGCTTTTTATTTACTACTGAAAACCATAACTTTAGTAAAGATATTTTTGTTTAAACAAAATAATACATTTTTATTAAGATTTAAATAAAAATAATAATTTCGCGATCATTATTTGATAAATACTGAAATTTTCATTAAAATTGGTTAATTTCCTGATTTTTGGTGAATTTTTAAGTAAAATGAGTGGTCAAAATGTTTATACATTTTGAGCGTCGGCATTCATTTTGCCCGTAGGAAAGCGATCATATGTGGTTAATTTAAATTAAATTTCAATCACATGGTTACATTATAAATAATCACATGATTAAATCCATTTAAAATTTACAGATTAGAATCTGATATTTTAAAAATATATTTCATAAAACATGATAAGAATTTGTTTACATTAAGCGAGACCACTGCCTCTCGTCATGATACCAAAAATTCCTTAAAGTGATATCACGTGACAGCAAGCGGTGAAATCTAAATATGTAACTAAATAAAAAAAAAATGGCAACGTTGGAACAAAGAAAACCACCTATTTATTAAAGAAAAATCAAGTATAATGTTATAATTGAAAAGATATATAAAAACACGCATGGGTACAGTAAACATATTATACCAAAATTTCAAAGCAATCGGTCCAATGGTTATTTAGACTACTAATAACAAACAAACCAAGAATTACAGTTATTTATGTATATATATATATATATATATATATATATATATATATATATATATATATATATATATATATATATATATAGATATGTTTTGAGGTACAGAATTTAAATAAAGTTTTAAATATAATAGGCGGAAGTCTCTCGAGAGCTCTTTCAGCTATCATCTCATCAGGAGAAAATCGATAGCGTAAAAACAATAATATTATGTCGAAAGTAAAGAGTTCTGATGGGGAACTATTGAATGTGCCAAAAATTACGGGGACACTAAAATAAAGTGTATTAACGTTAAAAAAAAACGATTAAAATAATGGTACAACGAGGGAAACAAAACAACGGGAGAAAAGATTCACAATTCCTCAAAGAGAAACAATGCGTTAGATGTTTCTTTCTGCTGGCCCAAAGAAGGTTTCCGCACCGCAATAGAGACAGACTCCAAAATCTTTAAATGGTTTCTGGAATCCGCTCTATGTGGCACATCGAACCATTCAATTTTATATCTATCGGCACAGCACGGGTTGTCAACCAAATGCTGGCTAATAGCAGAGTTCAAGGCTGCAAGGATGTTCGCCCAACATAACCCGCATCGCACTGGCATTTGAATTGATATACAATATTGTTATTTTGGATGTAAGGCAAACTATCCTTGCGAAAAGAAAGAAATGCAGGTCTTGTAGTATATACCAAACGCAAGGACACAGAATAAAAGCAGTCATAAATACTTCTGCGAATCTGTTTGGAAAGTCTGTTACTCTTTCCCCCAATCTACGGTAATTTTAAATAAACCGGGCATTTCAAAGGTCCAAACTTTCTAGAGGATTTAAAATCCGCAACCTTTTTGAAAATACAGTCATCAATAAGGTCAACAGGATAACCATTATTGATTAATATTTCCCTGATCTTATCGAGTTCGGTGTCCAATCTGTTAGGTGAACAAATCCTCAGGGCTCTATGTACCAAAGTATTAATTAGGCCGACCTTACGTGATTTTGGTACAAAAGACAACCAGTTCACATATAGGTCAGTAAACGTCGGCTTCCTATAAATTGTAGTGAGAAAGCCCCACCTTTGAACGTTCGACAAAAACATCCAAGAAGGGAAGCGAATTGTCCTTCTCACTTTCCATAGTGAACTTTAGAGCACCATGCAAAGAATTCAACTTATCGAAACATATAGACGCTTCACTTTGCGATGGAAAAACAGCAAAAGTGTCGTCAACATATCTGAAATATGCAGTGGGTTTTGTTGTAGAATTAAACAGAACGGATTCATTGTACCCGACGAAAATATCCGCTAAAGTTGGGGGCCAACAGACTCCCCATTAAACCCCGTCAAACTAACAGTACATAATATCACAAAAACTAAACTCCACAGATTTTGCGCACATTAAAATGAGTTCAATAAGAATCTCTTTAGAAAAACGTGAAGCAGTCAAGCGACCATCGTAAAGCGTGTCGGTACATATACGTATAGTCTAATCCAACGGTATGTTGGTAAAGAGACTAGAGAAATCAAATGAGCGCATGAAAGACGTCTCTGCATTAGAATCCCACCCACGTACATAACCAACGAACTGAAAAGAATCAGGGATACAGTGCGTAGTATATAACTCGCGCACAGGTTGCAGAATTTCCACAAGCCACTGAGCCAAAGAATGTTGTGCCGAACCAACCATTGATAAAATAGGTCTCAGTGGAACACCTTGCTTGTGAATTTTGGGGAGACCATACATTCTAGGACGTTGTGAACCAGAGGGTCTAATCCTGTCATAGACGTCCCGTAATTTTTGGCACATTCAATGGTTTCCCATAGAACTCTTTACTTTCGACATAATATTATTTTTACGCTATCGTTTTTCTCCTGATGAGATGATAGCTGAAAGAGCTCTCGAGAGACTTCCGCCTATTATATTTAATATATATATATATATATATATATATATATATATACATATATATATATATATATATGAACAAATGATTAATAAAATATGTTAAAAGACATCTTGAAAAAGAGTTAAAAACATATTCAATTTTAAAAAAGGAAGCAAAAGATAAGTGGATAGTCCTTAATCCGCGGAGTTTCGAAGAAATACTCTCCTTCTCATATATATATATATATATATATATATATAGCCTATCTATCTTAAAACAATTTCTCAGACTGGCTTAAAAATAACGAATTTGAATACTTCTGAATTAAGGAGAATAAAGGTACAACTCAAAAATATGTTTTGTACGAATGGCAATAATCGACACAAATGCAGTTCCAACGTGTTAGAAAAGTAAGCAAGGTGAAAGAGAAAAAGAAGTAAATTTATTCTCTTCGGGGACTCCATAAATAGTAGATTTTTTGGACATGAATGGCAAAAAGCCTCGATGAAAATGTGAATTGTTTGTTAAGATAGGTTTGTGTATTCTAAAAAAAAAAGTAAATTATAAGTAGGATAAACAAACAAATAATACGATTGTTTGTAAATAACTCTACCCTAAATCAGTTATTAACTTTGCGTTCTTTTTATTCCGGTTGTTACCTTCTCAGTTGCTATTTTTTATCTACTACGTTTCAAGTGTTCGAACCAATATTCATATCGCAATCAGTAAAAGTCAAGCAAAAAAGAAAATGTCTAAAATTGACGTTTAAAAAAAGCATTTGAACATTTGTTTCATTATTTAAAATTGATCATTAAAAGAAAATAAACAAAAAAACAGTACAGCAAAAGTTCAAGTTTTTTTTTCTGTTTTTGTTGATTTTTGTTGCTTTTCGTTAACAAGAAAAACCATTTTAACAGCAAAATAGCTCATTCACCATTTTATGCTTATATTAAGGTAAGAAACTAAGGGACGTAATTTAGAGCTTAAACATCGCAGTCATCATCGACTAGAAATTTCTTACCGATCAAATTTTATATATACAAAGAATACATTCGTGTAAATTTTGATGTGCAGCTTTCTTACATTTTTTTCCTTAACAGTTTTTGTGCAATTATAATTGTTTAATACTGAGTTAAAATTTTCTATGTATACTAGTGCAAACTCTGATAAAGCATGTTTTTTTCTGGAGGTGTACACTCATATAATGTTACATAAATGAGGCAATTGGGAGAATATTTGGTATTTTTCGTGTTCAAAAACCGAACAACAAATCTGAAGATCGACTTTTTTTGCGATACGACATGTTTTTATATCTACGAAAATAAAATCACAATGTTCATTTTTGTGCGATATGATGGGAAAAGCTTCGAAAGATAATTTTTCGAAAACGAAATTATGTTAGCTGTGTATCAAGCTTTATAATGATCGGTTAATTAGTATAAAGAACTTAATAAAAATAGATATGAGTTAATCGTATGCTTTATATATATATATATATATATATATATATATATATATATATATATAACTACTTCATTTACTCACATAAAACATTCAATTACAGATAAGCAGTTGTATTTTGACCACACTCGCCCTGAATATAAAATCAAAAATAAGATATTTTTATGAGACAGGGACGAGTTAGAACTAAACGCCTGTTTAGAGATCAATTAAACCATGGTACTTCACATTCAAGTCATTTATGATGAAAATTCAATATTTTGTTACTTTTTCTGAAACAAACTCATTCAGTTGCCTTCTTGAGGTTCGCCTCGTAAACCGTGATTAGCTAACACTATATCTACTATTTTGGCGGATCGTCACGCCTAGTAAGTATTCATTTATGACGTGGTAAATTCTTTTTTTTTTTTTTCATTTTTCTTAAACTTTTTCTTCTAGGGGATGGGACATCCAACCAGATGTCTGACATTTACCCCTATTTTAGTGAGTCCAACCAAGAGATCTTTTCAGGATTCGAGCCGTCCCTTTCAGTGCAATCGTTTGTATTTCACTTGCACTTGGTTCACCGGGTATGCTTGCTATGTACTTTTTAAAGTTCTTTTTCATAAGCCCAGTTGCTCCTATGATGACTGGTATAATTGAAACGTCTTTTATTCTCTGTATCGACTCGTTTATGACGTGGTAAATTCTCTGGATCGACTCGACCCAACCGCTCCAGGGTGAATGGCAATGTAGATTTGTTTCTGTTAGAGGTAAAATTAAGCGACCTGTTTATTTTGTTTTTATATTTAAAAAAGACGTTTTAAAATATAATGTGTGAAAACAATGTGTGGGTTTATTTGTATTAAATGAACTAAAATACAGTAACAGCACTTAGCTTTCGTAATGACAAAAATATTTTTATCAAAGCGAATAAGGATGGACGCCATATTGAAATTAATTCTGAAACTGTTCGAAAATTAATTCTGTTAAATGATGGAACGAATCTGAGCAACCAATCAAATTGGTGGCACCAAAGAAAACTGAAACTCTAAGGGAGCGTTAATTGTTTCAAGGCTGAATGTGCATTAGATGACTGTTAATAAAACGAAATGATAACGGACGCGTGTAGGAATTAAATCGAAGTCAATATTTGGTAACGGTTTAAACTGGCGTAAGCGGATACCTTAATAATGGGTGAGGAAGTATTGAGTACTGTCAGGTAGCGTGGCCATTTTGGAATAATGTGTGGTCCAGTGTTTATTTTCCTATGAGAATAATCGTCTGTGTTTTATTAAATATGGAGATATGTAAAATGTAAACGTACAATTTTAGATGCTTTAATTTAATTAATATATTTTTCTTTGACCAGATCGGATGCACCGTCGTGATGGATATTCAGCACGTCACAGTACGTAATTGACTTTCTAAACGGCTTATTAATCAATTTGCTTATCGTTATTCATCATTGTCTGAGTTTTTGCTTTTTATAGAAATTGTTTGAGACAAGATATGAAACCAATTCATGTAAGGAACCAGCAAGAACGAAAGATGATGAACGCAAAGACAAAAGATGTTATTGACTTAAGTCTTGAAGGTTAAAAGAAAACATTGAGCAAGGAGAGAGTTCTACAAGTTTTCACTTCTTGGAACTTGAAACCATATGACAGAAAATGTAGCTTAAATAACAATTTCCGGTGCAAAACTAGAAAATAAATATTCAGAAACAATTCATCCTAAAATAACCAAAATAACCTATCTATAATCTTGACACATGGGGATCTAATTTCAATAGTAGCTTCACACAACGAACCTATAACATCCTCTACATGTTTGAATGCCCAACTAAAAGCATAAAAATCAGCTACTAAACTACTCTATTATATTTAAAAGAGACAGCTCCAGTAAATGAATTACATCATTATTTTAGCATCCACACACACACACACACACACACACACACACACACACACACACACACATATATATATATATATATATGTTGCATAGGGGACAAATGTAGAGATAATATACGATGGTGATAGGGAGAGAGAAGACATTTATACACGTCTGTAGATTCTTAACATAGCGACTGAGAAAGGGTGATCAGTTCTTATATCACAAGAGGGGACAGTCATTACTCATGATGGAGAGGGAGACACATTACTTAAGATGGGTTATACAAAGTTCATTAATAACGATGATTTCACATTACTTTCAATTTGGTAGAATGACGACACGAAGACGGCAATTACAAAATTATGAGATGTTCTTTTATTCTATTTGACCGGTCGAAGTGATGATGACATCAAGGAATTCAAAGTCGTTTCTACATGTTTAATGTTCTAACCCTTCGCTTCTAAAGGAGGACTCTCCTCATGTCAGCTCTGTCCGGCTCTGTGCTGACTTCGATCTTCGTCTCTCTGTCTTACTGCCCGACTGAACTAGCTCCTATATTGAGAATTCATTTCTGGCATGACGTCACGTGGCCCAAACATGCGTGGTTTGACACATTTTTCCAAACCATTTCTGCATACAAAGAATTCTCACTCCTATTTTTCGACATAACTTATTTTTCAATATGTTTAAATTGCATTGTTCTTTATTTCCTAGCTGACATTATTTTAATTCAGTTTTCATATAAAGAATTGAACAATCAAAATTCCTTTTACAACAACATATCTAAACTATTTTATGTGAAACTAAACAACGCAAAATACCTTTCTGAATCTATTTCTGAACCTTGCTTACGAGGTTCGAATCTCGGTCTATCCTAATCTTATTTTTACTTATCTAATGTTTTTCTTACTTACAAGAAAAGGGCTCTTTTCTGGTAACATATATATATATATATATATATATATATATATATATATGACTTCAATTTTAGATTACAGTCTGTATAATACTGTAAAATTAAAGTCCATATAAATATTAGTATCAATATATATAAGACGATCACCATCATACAAAAAGCGAATGTATACAGACAGAGCAACAGTATAAATGAAAATTTGAAATTAAATTTAGTAAATTAAAAAATCACGACAAATTATTGTTCGATATTGGGATGAGCCATTTATTAAAAATCCATGGATTAAGGAAAAATTTTTAAATTTTTGTTATCCCAAGTTCGGGTATGTTCTACTTATCATCCCTAAATGGAGTGAAACGCAAGTCTAGAAACCCGACCACTTAAATGACAGTCGGAGCTCTTAACCATTGCACTATTCGGGCAGTGAATTAACAGTGTTTTGACACTGTCCAAATACCTAAGCTCACTTTGTTTACATAAAAATCATCGCTTACTATGCTAATGGTAATTTATATATCACTTCCCAATATGCTCAACTTAAGGTAGGGAGCAATATAGTCATCTACATACAGTACTGTTTCGCTGTTTCACAGCTTATCAGTGCGGCTAGACAAGCAACTACCTCAAGCCAGAATCGAAATACCCAGGTTTTGAAAAGTAAAAACCATTGAATTTCAACGAAGTTGTTGGTAGTACTCAATTAAAAAGAGCAAGATATTATTTTATTCAATTTAGATAAACAAAATTACTATAAGTCACTACATTAAATTTACTGTTTCAGTCTTAAAAGACATCGTTACGCGACAATGATCGCTGGTCCTATTTAAGGCCAGTCATTTAATACAGGTGGGAACAGAATAAAGAAAATAAAAAATGAAAAAGAGAGCAAGAAAGAACAGAAAAAATATAAAGACGAGAAAAGAAGAGAGAAAGAAACGTGTTGCGGGCCTAATCTTGAAAGAACGCGATCGGATATTCACTTTCTACATTTTTTGATTTATTGTTTTTATGGTAAATTTATATATGTAAATTAATTACGATAATATATGTGTGTGTATACGATGTGAGGCACCTTTAGCGCTTTCTCTTTGCTTGTAAATATTATGGACTGAGTGAGATTAATGTATAGGAGGTAAACCAGAACAGATGCAGTGATGACGTAACAATGACGTAATATATTTCTTCTAGGAAAGGTTCATTCGTTCTTTAATGAAATCTGACCGAAAATGTTCCCAGATGAAGCGATGTTTAATTTAACTTAAGACGAAACATGTTTGCATATATGCTGCAACATTTACTTGTACGATTAAACATTTACATTTGTTTTTTGATTTTTATTCATTGTTTCAGAATGCAAAAGTTTACCAGCTGACATCACTTACATAATCGACGCTTCAAGAAGCGTCTACATATTAGATTTTGAGAAAGGGATATCTTTCTTGCAAAAATTTACAGAACTTTTTACGATAGGCCCAAAGCATGTCCGCATCGCTGCCCTCGCATTTGGCAGTGCAGTCATCAGAGACACAGCTTTTGGGTTTGAAAAATATAAAACAAAAGTGGATACTTTGGAAAACCTCCAGAAAATCAAAATGTCACCACTGTTCGGTGATGGAACACAAACTAATTTAGCTTTCGCCCATGCACGTATTCATTTTCTTCCCCGTGCAAGACCAAATGTTAAGAAAATCATGATGTTACTTACGGATGGAGACTCGCAGAACCTTAACAAAACGATTGCTGAAGCAAAATTGCTTAAAAGTGAAGGAGTTGAGATCATCGGCATAGGCGTTGGATATAATCTTAATAAGGCAAAATTAGAAGCCATTGTCAGCGACCAAGCGAATGTCATAACACCCAAAAGTTATAGCGATTTGGAAAATATTATGGATAGACTAAGTTTCATCACTTGCCACGGTAAGTTTATATTCATTATTATTATTTTAGTGAAGATAGTTGTATTCCAGCTCAAATCTGTCACGCCATCTATTTCTGTTTATTCACATAATAAAATAAACGTTTTGAATCATTTTCATCAGATTATTTTGTTAAACATTGGTGTATTGTTTAACACGAAAAAATGCATGCCGATTATATTTTATTCTGACTAGTAATACTTTTAAAATGGAGGCATTTTATCAATAGTAAGAGGAAATGGATGATTAAAGTGGGAGGAGTAATATATACATATTTAAAGAAAAAATAACGTTGTGTGTACATATTCATATATATAATGTGTGTCTTATTTACGTAATAATTCTTATTTTGGTTTCGTAAATTAATGAAATTGTATTCTTTTGATATTAATGATCAGTAGAGATCTCCAATGCTGTGGTAGAATCGGTGACGTCATCATTTTGTGCGTATTTCATGAAGCTGTTTATGAGCATTGTTTATTAACGGATAACATAAATATTGCTTCAGCATAGATAATGTTAAAATTCCGAAGGCATTTTATAAATTTTGTTCCGATTTCCTTAAATAATATGAGGTGTGGGGAGTGGGCATCACGTACGAAGAAAATTTTCTGAATCCTCTAAGTTATATATGTTATAGAAATATGAAATTTTTACGAAACAGTATTGGAAAATACTGGAACCAAAGTATTTTGTTGTACCAGTAAGAATGTGATATTCATCAGAAACATTCTTATACTACGCTTAGTCTAGTGTGTCATAGATCAATCCTTCTTTACTAAATCAAGTTTTCCAACCTAGTGTTCTCTTACTTTTGGGCAACTAGGTTTTTCCTATATTAAGAAACGGCTTTGTGTCAAAGTTTGGTCTTGTACGATTAAACTAGTATCCTTATTATTTAAAACCCTGGGGAGGATGGTGGCATAATTAGCTATTCTGTACTTTCTTCTGACAATTTAATTAACACAACTACTGATGAAAATTAACTTAACTTGAAAATTTAACCCCCCCCCCGAAAAGAAATGTTACCAAAGGCAATATAAGCTACTCTTCCACCAGTATATTTTATACTTTCATATAAGAATGTGCTGGACACAATTACAGTAAAAAATTATTTGAACGTGGAAATCTTAACAAATCTTCCCAAAAAATCAAATCTATTTATTGATGGCTAATACGTTTCAACAGCTTTAAAATAATGTTCAATGTAAGAATAAAAATAATAAATATATATTTAAAAATATATATGCATTAAATTATATATAAAATTAACATAATAGGAGCATTGATAACATGGCTAGTAAGCGGTCAAACGAAAATATAAAACGAGTCAAACGAAGAAGTAAAAAAATCAACAATAAAACAAATAAATTTGTCGTAGGCAAACAATTTGTACTTTCACCTTACAATTAACGAAATAAAACGAGTCAAACAATTTGTACTTTCACCTTACAATTAACGAAATAAAACGAGTCAAACAATTTGTACTTTCACCTTACAATTAACGAAATAAAACGAGTCAAACGAAGAAGTAAAAAAATCAACAATAAAACAAATAAATTTGTCGTAGGCAAACAATTTGTACTTTCACCTTACAATTAACGAAATAAAACGAGTCAAACAATTTGTACTTTCACCTTACAATTAACGAAATAAAACGAGTCAAACAATTTGTACTTTCACCTTACAATTAACGAAATAAAACGAGTCAAACAAAGAAGTAAAAAAATCAACAATAAAACAAATAAATTTGTCGTAGGCAAACAATTTGTACTTTCACCTTACAATTAACGAAATAAAACGAGTCAAACAATTTGTACTTTCACCTTACAATTAACGAAATAAAACGAGTCAAACAATTTGTACTTTCACCTTACAATTAACGAAATAAAACGAGTCAAACAAAGAAGTAAAAAAATCAACAATAAAACAAATAAATTTGTCGTAGGCAAACAATTTGTACTTTCACCTTACAATTAACGAAATAAAACGAGTCAAACAAAGAAGTAAAAAAATCAACAATAAAACAAATAAATGTTGCAAAAGAAATATAAGTTAATTTTATCGATAAGTATTTTTTAAGTTGAGTAAATTCTAGCTTGTTTTTATAGTTTTCATATTTTTAAAAAGGTAATAAAAGCAAATGTCGTTAAAAATTAGTTCTTGAATATCCTATAAACGAAATAAAGCAACATTATTTGTGTAAACATAGTATGTACATTAATTTAACAACGGAATAAACAAAATAAACGAGAAAAATATAACGTGCAAAAAACATGTCGTATTTTCCCGGTTTTTATTGGTAAATTTGGAAGGTTATAGTAAGTACTTAAATTTATCGTATAATCTTAGAAGAGATAAGATAGGTAGTATTTTGATTCGTTATGGCTAGCGTACCAGTCAGTGTATAATAGATTATGGAGGATGTTTCCTGGTGGAAAATTTACTTTGATAAGATTAAGAAATTTTTCTCTTTGTTTGTTTTAACCATGCGGTTATAGGGAGGGGTAAACCAAATAATTTTTCTTTTTCCTGTTGTTAGAGTTATTTTTATTTAATAATATCTCGGTATACTCTGTTTGAGTGGTTTTTATCCACTATCTATAAGAGTTTTATTATAAAGTTTTTATGGGCATCAAAGACTTGTTTGCTAGATGAGTTGTCACTAAGAATTTTACTAATAGATTTCGGTATATGTTGAACATGGAGTGAACATATAATGGATTAGCACTGTCTTTTTTATATGGTTCATGTGATTGTTTTAACATTTTTATATGGTTCATATGATTGTTTTAACATTTTTATATGGTTCATGTGATTGTTTTAACATTTTTATATGGTTCATATGATTGTTTTAACATTTTTATATGGTTCATATGATTGTTTTAACATTTTTATATGGTTCATATGATTGTTTTAACATTTTTATATGGTTCATATGATTGTTTTAACATTTTTATATGGTTCATATGATTGTTTTAACATTTTTATATGGTTCATGTGATTGTTTTAACATTTTATTTTTATAAATATATATTTCATTTCTTCCATTCGAGAACTAGATGCCTTCAGCGGGGCATTACGTCGCCTGATGAGGGCGTTTTGTTTTTGCCAACCAATTGTCTGAAACATTATCATGGTCAGTGTAGTGACTATGTAAATATATATACATATATATATATATATATATATATATATATATATATATATATATATTATGGCTATGTAAAGACCCATTTTAAACCTGTTCTAAAATATTCTTTATTTTTGATTGTGAAATTAAAAAAAATAAAAATGAATACGTCAGCTGACCGGTTTCGAAGCTCGCTCAACAGAGCTAAAATCGAGCTTAATTACGTTTTAAAAAGAAAAAAAAAGGGGAACAATGAATCGGAGGAAAGGGGGAAACAAATTATTAATAGAAACTAGATTAAGCTCTAAGAGATTCTCCTTTTGTTTGCAAAGAGAAAGTCTCAGAGTTTTAATATATATAGTTTCTAGAATTTTGAGATGGTAAAGTGCGACTTGCTAAGGATTAAAAAAAATCGGCACTAAAATTCGAAGCACAAATACGATTATTTATTATTTTATCTCCTATAGATGATTGTTCTCCTGTAGATGAGTATTGCTCAAAACGCCCGAAGGTAAGTAGTTACCATTCCGAATTTTGGATGGAACATGTTTTACCCTATTATCTAATCTTTGAGACGTTCGCCCGACCTAGCGCACATCGCAGCTACATTTGAATAAATAATAGAAGTGTTATGGAGGGGAGGAAGAACGTATTTACAAATTGAAGACAAAATGGGTTTACAAGAAAAAACAACACGGGTATTTGATGCAAAGTAACATTGTTGCACGACAGAAGAAATTTGCTTGGCAAATCTTTCACTAATATTACCTAGCCAAGGTAGGCGTAGGTAGATAGGGCGTTTGTCGACAGATGCCTGTTTAATTTTATTGAAATTAGAAATGTTATTTCTCATTGTAGATTCCACGATTTGCAATGGAAAAGCATTATTGCAAAGAGTCTTGGTAATAAATTTGACTTCATCATTTAATTTGGTCTCAAAGTATATCATACAAGCTCTATGGATAAGGGTGTTGATAAGATTATATTTTTGTTTGGTCGGGCAAAAAGAGTCCCAGCGTTTCTATAATAATAATTAAACATTGCAATCCGTTTTTCTGCTTTCAGATGTTACTATACCCACTACCAGACCTACTACTCCTACTACACCTACTACTACTCCTACTACTACGCCTACTACTCCTACTACTACTCCTACTACTCCTACTACTCCTACTACTACTACAACCACTATCGCACCAACAACAGAAAAACGTGAGTATATATCTATTGCACTATTTGACGTAATTTCTAAAATCGCCATGTCCGTAGTCCACTTTTTACGTTAAAGTCCATCGTTAAAGTCTATCGGAATGCTCTCATTTAGTGATGGAACTGACAGAATTGTGTGAGTGTTTCATTTATTTAGAGTTGAATCCGGTGAAACTTCAGACAATACTAAATCTGATGACGAAGTTTGTATTGTCTGCTTCAAAGCAATACCCGCCGAAGTAACCAATCTTCATACATTGCAAAGTATTGATGAAATGAAATGACGCAGTGCATGCATCATTGACTGAAAATGATTCAAATATGTGATTGCTGTTCGTACACTAAAACTGAGGAGGCAAAAATGAGATGAAGTTTAGTTGTGGCAAAGTTATATCCTTGAGATTGATGATGAAGACGCGTTGACAAAAAGAGACGTAGATAAATAAGAAAAGCGAAATACATCGAAGTAAAAAGTATATTTATCTGTGTGTTTATATATATATATATATATATATATATATATATATATATGAACAAATGATTGATAAAACATGTTAAAAAACATCTTGAAAAAGAGTTAAAAACATATTTAATTTTAAAAAGGAAGCACAAGATAAGTGGATAGTCCTTAATCCGCGGAGTTTCGACGAAATACACTCCTTCTCATCAGAGGGTAGCAATTAGCAAAGTGCGGGATCAGATTTTGCATGTAAAAGTATTTAATGAAACCACAAGTAAGTCACAGATCTTACTTGGTTAAAAAAAAGGGTAGGGTAAGGGGAATAGGAGGTAAAAGAAAAATGATAAAAAGATTTCACATGAATGGATAGTCCGGTGAAGGGTAAAAAATCCAAGAATGGTAAAATCCAAACACGGTCGAATTAAAAACTCCCAATCCAACAGGTAAGTTCCAAGTGGTCCAAAATGATCCAAAAGGCAGAATTCCTTGGAAAAAATCACAAATGGAATGAGTTCAAAATCATTAAAAGAAAAGTTTAAATGTGCACAGAAAAAGCACTGGAGAGAATATTTAAAACATGTCTGCCAAGGCCGGAAGAATCAAGTAAATTAAGGTTTTTAAAAAAATAAATAAAAAAACGGATGAGACTCAACAAGAAAGAGGAAGAATTGAAGCAGAAAATAGCAGCAAATAAGGAGCAAAAAGGCAAGCCTTGACCTTTGAAAGTAATGAGAGCCAATTTTATTAAACTACGAACAGAGGAAAAACACGAACCCAAGAGAAACAAAACACTACTGGAGCCAGATATGAGAAGAGCGGGGATCATGATATAGATGCCGGATAGCTGAAAGATATGAATGAAGACTCATAGCAAATAGAAGGGACAGATAATGAAATCAGCAAGGAAACGCTTAAGACACCCGCCTCCAGACGACAAACTGGAGAGCACCAGGCAACGAGAGAATACACATACTGGTTTTAAAAAAAAAATTGCACCACATAGAAGACCAACTCAGAACCTGAAAAATGTATTTACGAAGCAGACGTACCAGAATAGATGACCAAACGTAGAGCCACATTGGTGCCAAAAGATTTGGAAAAGGGAAACATCTCCAGTAACTATCGGCCAATAACATGTTTACCTACAATGTGGAAAAATACTAACAGCACAACTGAGGTAACAACTTAATCATTCCTTTCATAATCGCAGACTACTTCCAGAGAAGTAGAAAGAGTACCAGAAAGGAAAAGAGGAACACATGACCTAGTATACATAGACCAAAGTATCCTGAAAAAGGTTAAAGTAGAAAAGAAGTCTAGCCATGGCATGGATCGACTATAAGAAAACGTATGACAGGATCCCGCAAGCATGAATAATAGAATGCTTGAGAATGTATAAAATACTAGGCAAGATAATCCATTTGATAGAAAATGCAATGAGAACATGGAGACTTGAACTGACAACTGATGGACAATACGTAACTGAGATTAAAATATGAAGAGAGATCTTCTAAATAATTTCTTATCATCACTACTGTTCATAATGGCCCTGAACAATATACTAAGATAATGCCAAGCCGGATGCAAGTTCCCTAATACCGATGAAAAAAATGAACTATCCTGAAACTGTTTGCAAAAAAACAAAGACAGAACCAGAGACGCTAATAAACACAACCAGAATCTTTAGCCAGAATATCCGAACGGAATTCAGCATGGACAATTGCACACTTCTGATCATGAGGAGGGGGAAACTGAAAGCAACAGAAGGTATGAACCTACCACATCCGAAAGAGATGATGACATAGGTTAACATGATTACTACAAATACTTGGGAGTTCTGGAAGCAGACGCAGTCAATGCAACAGAAATGTAAGAGAAAATTGGAAAGGAATATTTTAAAAGAACAAGAAAACGCCTCGAAATTAAGCTGTTTAGTAGAAACCTGATTAAAGGTATAAACACGTGGGCAGTATCACTAGTGAGATACTCTGGACCGTTTATAGGTTTGACTAAAGAAGAACTGAGGAAGCTCGACTAGATAAGCAGGGAAATCATTACAGTGCACAATATACTCCATCCAAAAACTTTTACTGACCAGGAACTGGTTTGTATAGAAGACTGCGTAAATAACAAACACACGCACGCACGCACACACACACACACACACACACACACACACACACACACGCACGCACACACGCACACACACACACACACACGCACACACACACGCACACACACACGCACACACACACACACACGCACACACACACACACACACATACACACACACGCACACACACACGCACGCACACACACACACACACATACACACACACGCACACACACACGCACACACACACACACACACACAATAAGAAAAATACAAAATGGAGAACAGCGACAGAATAATTACAAGAGACACTGAAAAAAAAACCGAACAAAATAGAAAAAAACAAGAGACAAGACGAGAAAAGAAACATGGGAAGAGAAACAGCTACATGAACGATTCATAAGGATGGCAATAGATGAGACTAACGAAAACACTTGATCATGGCTACAAAAAGGAAACCTAAACTGGGAAAGTAAATCCCTAATAATAACCGCAGAAGACAACGCGATTAGAACCAACTACATAAAAGAAAGGATCCGCAAGGCACAGGAAAACAGCAAATACAAACTCTTCGGACAAAGACACGAAACAATAAGCCACATAATAAGTGAATGCAGCAAACTTGCTCAAAAAGTAGACACAATTAAATGGGGAAGGCGGTACACTGGCAATTACGCAGACAATTACATCTTGAACACCAGCCAAATGGTACAGACACAAACCAGCAGCAGTTCTATAAAATGAAATTTACAAGATCCTATGGGAGATGGATATATAAACAAGCAAGAAGATCGGGTGTCATAGTTTACAACAAGGAGGAATAGTCCTACTAGATTGTAGATTTTGCCGTTCCAGCATACCACAGAGTGAAGATCAAGGAGACGGAGAAGCTGAACAAATACACATAATTAGCCAGAGAGCTCAAAGGGATCTGGAAGATAAAGAAAGCCAAAATAACACCACTAATCGTAAGAGCACTAGGAACAATACCGAAAAACTTTGAAAAAAGAATGGGAGAGATTAGAATCAGAGGGATGGCTGAGAAGGTACAACGGATAAAAATAATGAAAACTGCAGAAATATTAAGGAACCCCTTGAATGCGTGGACTACAACACATGGATTACAAACACAAACGGTTACAGATGTAAAACACAAAGGAACTATAATTAAATAACTCAAGTGTTATTTACTTTGCTCTTCAAATCACCAATTTCTCGGTCAAAACTTCCGACTTCCAAACGCAACGATCCTTCCAGCTGACTTTCACACGACTGCGTAAGTAACACGCCTTCTCTCGACCGGCCTCATGCTTGCATGACGTCCGCTTTTATAGACCAGGCTCATTTACATAAGCATTCACAGTCACGTGATTATTCATCATAAAACAAACTGTCTCAGCATGTTAGTTTTTCCTTTCTTTCTCTTTCATTTCGTTCCACGACCGACGCTTTGAATCATGCACACGTGCTAGTCAAGTAAGTTATTTGTTTACCTACAGGAGCATCACATCGAATCATGGAAACTCAAGCGGTATAACTATAAGGTACTTCCCATCTTGCGTCCCTGCATTCCGGTCCCTTTTTTTAGCACCACACCAAATAAATGGGAAGGGTCAAGGAGGATGGAAAACCGAGGAGAGAAAGCACTAGCTAGACCTCCGCTGGATGAGTGCAAAGAGGACTGGGGCCTTTAGGAGGCTTATTGCCACCCAAATTCTAATGAAGACCCATGGCCGCTGCCAACTAGAAATCAATGGTAAGCGACTGTTGTAATAACGCAAATTTATCTGCAAATCCAATTGAAAACGATGAACAGTACTAGAAATCTGAGTAGACTTGTGTTACTCACACTGCAGATAATACCACAAATTGTTCTCAAAGATAAATTATTGAAGATGGCCTGTGTGACTACTACTAGTGAGTAAAATAATAATCTATCTAATATATAAAAGCAACTTTGTCGGTGTGTGTGTCGGTGTGTGTGTAAGTTTTTTCCCCCTATGGATTTGAACACGACTGGCCCGATCTTTCTGAGAAAAGGTACTTCATGTGCCTGAGTGTGTTCTTAGATAGGTTCTGTATCGGAATGTATTCGATAAGTATAGAGAATCGATAATCTCAACGGATTCTAATAAAAATAATATATTTAAAAAAAACTGCAGATAATTACGACTACTTACCAATTATAGTCAGAATATCTTTCATAACATTTCGAGTCTTAATTCAATATAATCGTACCCAACGTTTTGTCCGAAAACGCAAACCTTATCGGCAGAAGAAGGATGGTAAAATATATGTTGTAAATTTTTTCTGTATAAACTTTTATTTTTCTTTCAGAATGCGGAAATATGCCAGCTGACATCGCTTTTATAATCGACTTTTCAAGAAGTATCTGGATAATCGATTTCAATAGAGGAATGGATTTAATAAAAAATGTAACAAAACATCTTAGTATTAGTCCAACATATGTGCGCATCGCTGCCGTCTCCTTTGGGGAGATTGTCGTTAAGAACTCAGCATTTAAATTCGACAGATTTAAGACAAGAAGTGAAATTCTTGAATGGCTCAAGTTTATACAATATATTCCAGATTATGGATATACAACTAACGCGCAAAACGCGATCGCTTATGCACGGACTGAATTCTTCCCCTATGCAAGGCCGAATGTTAAAAAAATCGCCATTATACTTACTGATGGAAGATGGGATAATGTTACTGAAACTACCAAGGAAGCCACATTGCTGAAAGATATTGGAGTGGAGATCATTGCAGTTGGCCTTGGGTATCGCCTCCATAAAACAAACTTAGATGCTATTGCCAATGCACCCACTACTGTGATGAGACTCGATAGCAATGGTGATTTAAAATATTTCGTATACAGACTTGCCTCTATCATCTGTGAATGTAAGTTATAACGCATGTTTATTATTTTAGTGAAAACTTGCATATGTCTGTATAAAAATGTATTTGTTAATATAAAAATGCATTTATTGATATAAAAATGTACTTATTAATATGAAAACGTATTTGTTAATATGAAAATGTATTCGTTAATATGAAAATGTATTTATTGATATAAAAATGTGTTTGTTGATATAAAAATGCATTTATTGATATAAAAATGTACTTATGAATATGAAAATTTATTTGTTAATGTAAAAATGTATTTGTTAATGTAAAAATGTATTTGTTAATATAAAAATGTATTTGTTAATATGAAAATGTATTTGTTAATATATAAATGTATTTGTAAATATAAAAATGCATTTATTAATATGAAAATGTATTTGTTAATATGAAAATGGATTTGTTAATATGAAAATGTAGTTGCTAATATTGAAATGTAGTTTTCAATTCAAAAATGTATTTGTTAAAATAAAAATGTGTCCGTGAATAAAAAAATATAGTTTTTAATAGAAAAATGTAGTCGTTAAAAAAAATGTAGTTTTTAATATGAAAATGCATTTGTTAATATAAAAATGTAGCTGTTAATATAAGACTGTGGTTGTTAATAAAAAAATAGTTTTTTATACAAAAATGCAGTCTTAAATATAAAAAATGTAGCTTTTAATATGCAAATGTAATTCTTAAAATGAAAATGAAATTTTTCAATATAAAGATATAGTTGTTAATCTAAAAATATAGGTGTTAATATAAAAATGTAGTCGTTAACATAAAAATGTATTTGTAAATAAAAAATATAGTTTTTAATATAAAAATGTAGTTATTAATATAAAGATGTAGTCGTTAATATAAAGATGTAGTTTTAATATAAAAATGTATTTGTTACTATAAAAATATAGTTTTTACTATAAAATTGTAGTTGTTAATACAAAAATGTATTTGTTAATATAAGAATATAGTGGTTAATATAAGAATGTCGCTGTTACTATAAAAATATAGTTGTTACTATAAAAATGTAGCTGTTTATATAAAAATATAGTTGTTACTATAAAAATGTATTTGTTACCATAAAAATATAGTTGTTAATATAAAAATATAGTTGTTAATATAAAAATGTATTTGTTGATATAAAAATGTAGTTGTTAATATAAAAATGTAGTTGTTACTATAAAAATGTATTTGTAACTACAAAAATATATTTGTTAATATAAAAAATGTATTTGTTAATATAAAAATTTAGTTGTTACTATAAAAATGTATTTGTTAATATAAAAATGCATTTGTTAATATAAAAATGCATTTGTAAATATAAAAATGTAGTCGTTAATATAAAAATATAGTTGTTAATATCCAAATGTAGTTGTTACTATAAAAATATAGTTGTTACAATAAAAATGTAGTTGTAAATATAAAAATGCATTTGTAAATGTAAAAATGTATGTGTTAACATAAAAATATATTTGTTACTATAAAAATGTATTTGTTATTATAAAAATGTATTTATTAATATAAAAATGTATTTGTTAATATAAAAATGTATGTGTTACTATAAAAGTATAGTTGTTAATATAAAAATGTATTAGTTAATAACAAAATGTATTTGTTACTACAAAAATGTAGTTGTTAATATAAAAATATAGTTGTTAATATAAAAAATGTATTTGTTACTATAAAATATAGTTGCTAATATAAAAATATAGTTGTTAATACAAAAATGTCGTTGTTAATATAAAAATATATTTGTTACTATAAAAATATATTTGTTACTATAAAAATGTATTTGTTACTATAAAAATATAGTTGTTAATATAAATATATATTTGTTACAAGAAAAATGTATTTGTTACTATAAAAATGTATTTGTTACTATAAAAATATAGTTGTTAATATAAAAATATAGTTGTTAATACAAAAATGTAGTTGTTTATATAAAAATATAGTTGTTAATATAAAAATATATTTTTTACTATGAAAATATAGTTGTTGATATAAAAATGTATTTGTTACTAGAAAAATGTATTTGTTACTATAAAAATATAGTTGTTAATATAAAAATGTAGTTGTTAATATAAAAATGTAGTTTTTAATATAAAAACATAGTTGTTACTACAAAAATGTAGTTGTTAATATAAAAATGTATTTGTTACTATAAAAATATAGTTGTTACTACAAAAATGTAGTTGTTAATATAAAAATATATTTGTTACTATAAAAATGTATTTGTTACTATAAAAATGTATTTGTTACTATAAAAATGTATTTGTTAATATAATAATATAGTTGTTAATACAAAAATATATTTGTTAATATAAAAATATAGTTGTTAATATAAAAATGTATTTGTTACTATAAAAATATAGTTGCTAATATCACAATATAGTTGTTTATATAAAAATGTATTTGTTACTATAAAAATATAGTTTTTAATAGAAAAATGTAGTTGTTAATATAAAAATATATTTGTTAATATAAAAATGTAGTTGTTAATATAAAAATGTATTTGTTACTATAAAAATATAGTTGTTACTATAAAAATATAGTTGTTCATATAAAAATGTATTTGTTACTATAAAAATATAGTTGTTCATATAAAAATGTATTTGTTAATATAAAAATGTATGTGTTACTATAAAAATATAGTTGTTAATATAAAAATGTATTTGTTAATATAAAAATGTATTTGTTACTATAAAAATGTAGTAGTTAATATAAAAATAATGAAAATATAGTTGTTTATATAAAAATGTGTTTGTTAATATAAAAATATAGTTATTAATATGAAAATATAGTTGTTTATATAAAAATGTAGTTGATTATATAAAAATATAGTTGTTACGATAAAAATGTATTTGTTACTATAAAAATATAGTTGTTACTATAAAAATGTAGTTGTTACTATAAAAATATAGTTGTTAATATAAAAATGTAGTTGTTAATATAAAAATGTATTTGTTGCTATAAAAATGTACTTGTTAATATAAAAATGTATTTGTTACTATAAAAATATAGTTGTTCATATAAAAATGTATTTGTTATTGTAGTTGTTAATATAAAAATGTATTTATTATTATAAAAATGTATTTATTAATATAAAAATATGTTTGTTACTATAAAAATTATTTGTTACTATAAAAATGTATTTATTAATATAAAAATGTATTTGTTAATATAAAAATGTATGTGTTACTATAAAAATATAGTTGTTAATATCCAAATGTAGTTGTTACTATAAAAATATAGTTGTTACAATAAAAATGTAGTTGTAAATATAAAAATGCATTTGTAAATGTAAAAATGTATGTGTTAACATAAAAATATATTTGTTACTATAAAAATGTATTTGTTATTATAAAAATGTATTTATTAATATAAAAATGTATTTGTTAATATAAAAATGTATGTGTTACTATAAAAGTATAGTTGTTAATATAAAAATGTATTAGTTAATAACAAAATGTATTTGTTACTACAAAAATGTAGTTGTTAATATAAAAATATAGTTGTTAATATAAAAAATGTATTTGTTACTATAAAATATAGTTGCTAATATAAAAATATAGTTGTTAATACAAAAATGTCGTTGTTAATATAAAAATATATTTGTTACTATAAAAATATATTTGTTACTATAAAAATGTATTTGTTACTATAAAAATATAGTTGTTAATATAAATATATATTTGTTACAAGAAAAATGTATTTGTTACTATAAAAATGTATTTGTTACTATAAAAATATAGTTGTTAATATAAAAATATAGTTGTTAATACAAAAATGTAGTTGTTTATATAAAAATATAGTTGTTAATATAAAAATATATTTTTTACTATGAAAATATAGTTGTTGATATAAAAATGTATTTGTTACTAGAAAAATGTATTTGTTACTATAAAAATATAGTTGTTAATATAAAAATGTAGTTGTTAATATAAAAATGTAGTTTTTAATATAAAAACATAGTTGTTACTACAAAAATGTAGTTGTTAATATAAAAATGTATTTGTTACTATAAAAATATAGTTGTTACTACAAAAATGTAGTTGTTAATATAAAAATATATTTGTTACTATAAAAATGTATTTGTTACTATAAAAATGTATTTGTTACTATAAAAATGTATTTGTTAATATAATAATATAGTTGTTAATACAAAAATATATTTGTTAATATAAAAATATAGTTGTTAATATAAAAATGTATTTGTTACTATAAAAATATAGTTGTTAATATCACAATATAGTTGTTTATATAAAAATGTATTTGTTACTATAAAAATATAGTTTTTAATAGAAAAATGTAGTTGTTAATATAAAAATATATTTGTTAATATAAAAATGTAGTTGTTAATATAAAAATGTATTTGTTACTATAAAAATATAGTTGTTACTATAAAAATATAGTTGTTCATATAAAAATGTATTTGTTACTATAAAAATATAGTTGTTCATATAAAAATGTATTTGTTAATATAAAAATGTATGTGTTACTATAAAAATATAGTTGTTAATATAAAAATGTATTTGTTAATATAAAAATGTATTTGTTACTATAAAAATGTAGTAGTTAATATAAAAATAATGAAAATATAGTTGTTTATATAAAAATGTGTTTGTTAATATAAAAATATAGTTATTAATATGAAAATATAGTTGTTTATATAAAAATGTAGTTGATTATATAAAAATATAGTTGTTACGATAAAAATGTATTTGTTACTATAAAAATATAGTTGTTACTATAAAAATGTAGTTGTTACTATAAAAATATAGTTGTTAATATAAAAATGTAGTTGTTAATATAAAAATGTATTTGTTGCTATAAAAATGTACTTGTTAATATAAAAATGTATTTGTTACTATAAAAATATAGTTGTTCATATAAAAATGTATTTGTTATTGTAGTTGTTAATATAAAAATGTATTTATTATTATAAAAATGTATTTATTAATATAAAAATATGTTTGTTACTATAAAAATTATTTGTTACTATAAAAATGTATTTATTAATATAAAAATGTATTTGTTAATATAAAAATGTATGTGTTACTATAAAAATATAGTTGTTAATATAAAAATGTATTTCTTAATATAAAAATGTAGTTGCTACTATAAAAATGTAGTTGTTACTATAAAAATGTATTTGTTAATATTAAAATATATTAGTTAATATAAAAATGTATTTGCTAATATAAAAATGTATTTGTTACTATAAAAATGTAGTTGTTAATATACAAATGTATGTGTTACTATAAAAATATAGTTGTTAATATAAAAATGTATTTGTTACTATAAAAATGTATTTGTTACTATAAAAATGTAGTTGTTTATATACAAATGTATGTGTTACTATAAAAATATAGTTGTTAATATAAAAATGTATTTGTTAATATAAAAATGTAGTTGTTAATATAAAAATGTAGTTGTTAATATAAAAATGTATGTGTTACTATAAAAATATAGTTGTTAATATGAAAATGTATTTGTTGCTATAAAAATGTAGTTGTTACTATAAAAATGTATTTGTTAATATAAAAATGTCGTATTTACTATGAAAATGTAATTGTTACTATAAAAATGTATTTATTCATATAAAAATGTATTTGTTAATATAAAAATGTATGTGTTACTACAAAAATATAGTTGTTAATATAAAAATGTATTTGTCAATATAAAAATGTATTTGTTACTATAAAAATGTAGTTGTTACTATAAAAATGTAGTTGTTACTATAAAAAATATAGTTGTTACTATAAAAATGTAGTTGTTACTATAAAAATATAGTTGTTACTATAAAAATGCGGTTGTTACTATAAAAATATATTTGTTACTCTAAAAATGTAGTTGTTTATATAAAAATGTATTTTTTACTATAAGAATATAGTTGTTAATATAAAAATGTAGTTGTTAATATAAAAATGTAGTTTTTAATATAAAAATGTAGTTGTTTATATAAAAATGTATTTGTTAATATAAAATTGTAGTTGTTAATATAAAAATGTAGTTGTTAATATAAAAATGTATTTGTTAATATAAAAATACGGTTGTTACTATAAAAATGTAGTTGTTACTATAAAAATATAGTTGTTACTATAAAAATATAGTTGTTCATATAAAAATGTATTTGTTACTATAAAAATGTAGTTGTTAATATAAAAATATAGTTGTTACTATAAAAATGCGGTTGTTACTATAAAAATATATTTGTTACTCTAAAAATGTAGTTGTTTATATAAAAATGTATTTGTTACTATAAGAATATAGTTGTTAATATAAAAATGTAGTTGTTAATATAAAAATGTAGTTTTTAATATAAAAATGTAGTTGTTTATATAAAAATGTATTTGTTAATATAAAAATGTAGTTGTTAATATAAAAATGTAGTTGTTAATATAAAAATGTATTTGTTAATATAAAAATACGGTTGTTACTATAAAAATGTAGTTGTTACTATAAAAATATAGTTGTTACTATAAAAATATAGTTGTTACTATAAAAATGTAGTTGTTCATATAAAAATGTATTTGTTAATATAAAAATGTAGTTGTTAATATAAAAATGTAGTTGTTAATATAACAATGTAGTTGTTAATATAAAAATGTAGTTGTTAATATAACAATGTAGTTGTTAGTATAAAAATGTAGTTTTTAATATAAAAATGTATTTGTTACTATAAAAATATATTTGTTAATATAAAAATATATTTGTTACTATAAAAATGTAGTTGTTAATATAAAAATGTAGTTGTTACTATAAAAATATATTTGTTAATATAAAAATATATTTGTTACTATAAAAATGTAGTTGTTAATATAAAAATGTAGTTGTTACTATAAAAATATATTTGTTACTATAAAAATGTAGTTGTTAATATAAAAATGTAGTTCTTACTATAAAAATGTAGTTGTCAATACACAAATATCCTCATGCATGCTGTTGTAATTAATCTGTAAAAAATATAAGCCCATTCTATTCTAAGTTTTCTCGATAATTAAAGTTTTAGTCTTTTTAGTTATTTATTTTCTGGAAACGTTCGTATATCTTCTTAAGAAAAAAACGCAGAATTAAATTTTTTTTAAAAAATTTACTTAAATTGCCTACGAAGTGATTTAAAATTCGGACATCTTTAAACATTGACTTAATATCAATATTTGCAGAACTAGTAGTAGGGAATTACGGGGGCCCACTAGTTAACGACACATACTGCCCTTTTCTCTACCCTGCAACCCCTCTCCCACAGAAGAGACGTTGCGAGCCTATCCTTGTTTTATCGTTATTTTCATGGCAGGTGCTCGTCTGAACTCCAATCCCTGGTCCCCCCTCGCCAAACATTCACGAAAATCACCCGTCTAGCTGAATCCACTGTGAAAAATTTCCCCCACTCTATATCTGTGCCTAAATCAAAACGCGGATTTCATGAGCAAAGCTTCTTTCTTAGAACTGCACGCCTGTGGAACTCTGTTCCGTCTGCCTGCTTCCCTCCGGACTACAACTTGGATTTCTTCAAGTCTAATGTTAACAAATTCCTAATGAACCGCCCCCCTAATTAAACACTTCATAAAATCTCCTCACTAACGTGATGTACTTGCAATAACCCTTATCCCTGAGTGGCTTCCGGGCCTTGATAAGTGGTGATCACTGTGTAAAAAAAAAATAAATAAAATAAAAAAATACTGGTAATCTGGGTCTGCCAAGTTGAAATACAATTCCTTTCAGAGAAACGCTGTCATTTAAGGACGTTGGAAAATTTCCCGTGGTCACTCTTGTAAGTAACCGATATCCATCTAGATAATATTCTAAATAGAAAGATACCGTCGTTTAAGAACGCCGGAAACTTTCACTCCACTAGTGTGTTCAAATTGTTAATGATTCTCAAAATCTTAAGCATGTTGCTGTCTCGACGGATAATGCACGACCATTTTATACTTTAATAAATTCTCTTCAGATTCATTTCTAATCAATTACTGTTTATTGTGTTTTAGAGCAATAAGTTTACGTTACGTACGCGGTTTTAGAAACGTATTTAGCCCTAACCATTTTAATAGATTGAAATAGAACTTAATATTTTAGCGGATCCTGTTAGGAACACTTATTTTATTTCAGTCTAGCGTCTCTAATGAAGCAAAATAATCTGTTCTATTTTATTTCTTCTATAATCTACCTGGTATACTTAAAGTGCGAGGTGATTGTGTATTATCGGGTGCAGTATATATTGGTTTGTGTGCGTCGTGGAGATATCTCTGGAAGAATTTTATTGTCTAGGGTCAGTTCTAATACCTTTTTCAGGTATGAAAACCTCGCCAAAAAATTTCGCACTAAGCAATTAATCTCTCAAAATGAGAAGAAGTAAATGCTATTGGAACAACCTACGAAACATTTGATATTGAGCCTCCCCAATTTACACCAGGTCCCAACGTTCTGTTTGAAAAAGGAAGATCACAGATAATGGTCTACCCAAACGAAGAAATACTGATACACCTTTCGGAGTAATCAGCTTGGGGGGGGGGAGTTTTGTGGCATAATTGCCTACAAATGAACTGATTCATATACTAAAATACCGAAACTCCGAGCAATTATGCTAGGTCCATATTCGGAATTTTGTATATTCCTGTTAATATATTTCTCTGCTGTATTCCTGTGTTCTGTTTTCCCTGTAAACCTTCAACTAAGATCATAACATATATGAGCATGTGATATATTAGAACATTTTTATATATAAAAATGCATTATATTAGAACATATATATATATGAATATATAATATACTAATATATTTTTATATATACACGTGAAATATATTATAACATTTTATACATGAACATGAAATATAATAGAACATTTTTATATATAAACATCAAATATAATAATTAATTATATAAGCATAAATATATTAGAAGTTTTTATATATGACCAAAAAATATACGGGTACACTTTTTTATATATAGACATCAATATATTAGAACATTTTTATATAAACATACAAATATGTAAGAATATTGTTATATATAAACATGAAGTATTTTAGAATATTTTGTATATAAATATGTAATATATTAAAACATTTTATATATGAACATCTTATATGATAGAATATATTTATATATGAACATATTATATATGAAAATATTTTATATATATATGTAATGAGAATCGAGTATATTTGAACATTTTTATATATAAACACCAAATATTTTAGAACATTTTTATACATAGACATTAAATATATAAAACCATTTTTATACATGAACACTCAATATTTTAGACCATTTCTATATATGACCATGAAGTATATTAGAATAGTTTTAAATATGAGCATGTCATATACTTTACTATTTTTATATATGAACATAAAAATTTTTATATCATTTTTATATCTAAATAGTAAAAATATTAGACATATTTATACATGAGCATGCAATACATTCAGACATTTATATATATGAACATAAAAAATCTTATATGATTTTTATATCTAAATACTAATAATTTTAAACCATTTTTATATGTGAATATGCAATACATTTGGAAATTTTTATATATAAACATAAAATATCTTATATGATTTTTATATCTAAATACTAATAATTTTAAACCATTTTTATATGTGAATATGCAATACATTTGGACATTTTTATATATAAACATAAAATATCTTATATTATTTTTATATCTAAATACTAATAATTTTAAACCATTTGTTATATGTGAATATGCAATACAGTTGGACATTTTTATATATGAACATAAAATATCTTATATTATTTTTATATCTAAATACTAATAATTTTAAACCATTTTTATATGTGAATATGCAATACATTTGGACATTTTTATATATAAACATAAAATATCTTATATGATTTTTATATCTAAATACTAATAATTTTAAACCATTTTTATATGTGAATATGCAATACATTTGGACATTTTTATATATAAACATAAGATATCTTATATGATTTTTATATCTAAATACTAATAATTTTAAACCATTTTTATATGTGAATATGCAATACATTTGGACATTTTTATATATAAACATAAAATATCTTATATTATTTTTATATCTAAATACTAATAATTTTAAACCATTTTTATATGTGAATATGCAATACATTTGGACATTTTTATATATGAACATAAAATATCTTATATTATTTTTATATCTAAATACTAATAATTTTAAACCATTTGTTATATGTGAATATGCAATACAGTTGGATATTTTTATATATGAACATAAAAAATAGTATATGATTTTTATATCTAAATACTAATAATTTTAAACCATTTTTATATGTGAATATGCAATACATTTGGACATTTTTATATATGAACATAAAAAATATTATATGATTTTTATATCTAAATACTAATAATATTAAACCATTTTTATATGTGAATATGCTATACATTTGGACATATTTATATATGAACATGAAAAATCTTATATGATTTTTATATCTAAATACTAATAATTTCAAACCATTTTTATATGTGAATATTCAATACATTTGGACATTTTTATATATAAACATGAAAAATTTTATATTATTTTTATATCTAAATACTAATAATTTTAAACTATTTTTATATGTGAATATGCAATACAGTTGAACATTTTTATATATAAAAATTTTTATATGATTTTTATATCTAAATACTAATAATTTTAAAACATTTTTATATATGAACATCAAAAATTTTATATCGTTTATATATCTTAATACTAATAATATTACAACAGTTTTATATATAAACATATAATACATTTGGACATTTTTATAAATGAACATAAAAAATCTCACACTATTTTTATATCTAAATACTAAAAATATTAGGATATTTTTATATATAAACATGTAAAATATCAGGACTATACGTGTTCGATTACTGCGCGAACGAAATCATTTCGGAAAGAATACAATTATTGAATATTCAATAAGCAATACTTGTTAATTAATTACACCTCCCGACTGTAACAGATACTCCACACTTCTCTTAATTGGTGTATTTTTTATTTTATTTTCATTCAATACAAACATAAAAAATTATTCCTGATAAAACTGTGTTTATACTGTTTCAGTGATTCATTCAGGCGGTGCCACCAACATGTCAAATACCTTAACCAATCCACCAGCTGAGAGTGAGTATATATTTATTGTGATATTTTGAAGTGTCATTTCTCAAATCGTCATGTTTCATCTTTCTATTCTTTACCTATGTGTTATTAGAAGTGATGGAGCACATTATTCTATAAATTATCTTTTAAATCATTAAAAAAATTAAATTCAGGGGATAGTTGTAAACGTACATTTTCGTTGAATATCTCTGAATTTAGTAATAGGACAATTTTACTTTGACAGATCCAATTAAATACAGTTGCCGTATGGTTAGCAAAGTTAAGATTTAGAAGGCACCACTAATACATTTGTTTATATCACATGTTTAGTTAAGCTTCGTCTTGTGTACATTTATTGAGTGACAAATCTAAATACAAATGCAACAAAGAATTAAGACTTATTAAGAGTAAACAAATAACAAATATCTTATATCTTTTTATATGAAAATACTAAAAAAATGACACATTTTTATATATTAACATATATTTGGACATTTTTATATATAAACATCAAAAGTCTTATATCATTTTCATATTTAAATACTAAAAATATTATAACATTTTTATATATGTACATGTAATACATTTGGATATTTATATATAAACATCAAAAACCTTATACTATTTTTAATATTAAAATTCTAAAAATATCAGAACATTTTTATATATGAACATTAATACATTTGAACATTTTTATTATTAATATAAAAAATCTTATATCATTTTTATATCTTAATACTAAAAATATTACAATATTTTTATACATGAACATGTAATACATTTGGGCATCTTTGAATATGAACATCAAAAATCTTATATCACTTTTATACATTAATACTAAAATATTAAACTGTTTTATATATGAACATGTAATACATTTAGACATTTTAAAATATGAGCTTAAAATATCTTATACTATTTTTATATCTAAACTAGCGAGGGGTACCTGGTGTTGCCCGGGTGTTTGGAGGTGTGTGTGGTTTTGGGTAAATCAAAACTCCGGGGGGGGTAAAATAAAAAACTGTTTTGGTAGGTAAGTATGAGGATAGAACCCGAAGCCTTGAGGCAAAGTTGTAAATTTAAGTGTGAAAAAAAGAGTGCGACGGTTTTAACCATTGGGCCACCGCGAGATGCTCACGGAAGCACGTTTGAATTTATTTAATTACTTGGATTTGGCAGGTGTACGTTTTAATGACTTAATGAGGTCAAGTTTGACTGCGGGATAGTATTTCATTTACTGGGGGGTCGCTTTTTTTTTTTTTTTTTCCCAAGATGTTATAGGAAAAAGACTAACCCACATGCGGCGAGCGACAAATGTTGAATATTCATCTTCTCGAAGTCGAGCAAATTAAATAGACAGAACATTTTTATATATTCACACTCAATATTTTTTAACATTTCATATATGAGCATGTTATACATTTGGATATTTTTATATATGAAAATCAAAAGGTTATATCATATTTCTATCTAAATACTAAAAGATATTTGAGATTTTTATATATAGACATGTTATACATTTGGACATTTCTATATATGAACATCAAAAATCTTATATAATTTTTATATCTAAATACTAAAAATATCAGGACATTTTTAAATATGAACGTGTAATACATTTGAACATTTTTATATAATTAACATCAAAGATTTTAGATCATTTTTATATCTAAATATAAAAATATTAGGATATCTTTATATATGAACATATAATACATTTGAATATTTTTATATAGGAACATCAAAAATCTAATATCATTTTTATATATAAATACTAAAAATATTAGAATATTTTTATAGATGAACACATAATAAATTTGGGCATTTTTATATAAGAATATCAAAAATCTTATATCATTTTCATATCTAAATACAAAATATATCAGATATTTTTATATATTAACATGTAATACATTTGGACTTTTTATTATAAGAACATCAAAAATCTTTGATCATTTGTATATTTAAATACAAAAAATATAAGAATATTTTTATATATGAACACGTCATTCATTTGGACATTATGAACGTCAAACATTTTTATATCTAAATGCTTAAAATATTAAAACATTTTTATATATGAACAGGTTATATATTTGGACATTTTTATATATTAACATAAACATCTTAAATCATTTTTATATCTCAATACTAAAAATATTAGACATTTTATATATGAACATGTAATACACTTGGACATTTATATATATGAACATAAAAATCTTCTATAATTTTTATATCTAAATACTAAAATTATTAGACATTTTCATATATGAACATCTAATCCATTTGGACATTTTTACATATGAACATAAAAAACATTCATCATTTTCTATTAAATACTAAAACTATCAGAACATTCTATTTGGACATTTATATATACGAACATAAAATATCTGATATCATTTTTATATTTAGATACAAAAAAATACTGGAGCACTTCTATATATGAACATGTAATACATTTGGAATTTTTTATCTATGAACATGAAAATTCTTAAATCATTTTTATATCTAAATACTAAAAATATTAGACATTTTCATATATGAACATGTAATACATTTGGACATGTTTATATATTAACATAAAAATCTTATTATCATTTTTATATCTAAATACTAAAAATAGAACATTCTCATAAAGTAACATGTAAAATATACGCGTGTTTTTTTTTATTACAGGAACAAAATTATTTCAGAGAAATGCAATTATTGAATGTGCAATGAGTAATAATTTTGAATAAATTAAAACTCCTGACTGTAACGGATACTCCATACTTCTCTTAATTGGTGTATATCTTATTTTATTTTGATTCAATACAAACATAAAAAATCTGCTCCTAATAAAACTGTGTTTATATGGTTCTAGTGATTAATTCAGCCGGCACCACCAACAGGCCAAATGCCTTAACCAACCTACCAGTTGAGAGTGAGTATATATTTATTGTGATATTTTGAAGTGTCATTTCTCAAATTGCCATGTTTTATCTTTTTATTCTAAACCTATGTGTCGTTGAAATAGATGAAGCAAACTATTCTATAAATTATCTTGTAAATCATTGAAAAAATTAAATTCGGGGGATAGTTGTAAATGTACATCTTTGGTGAATGTCTCTATATTTAGTAATAGGACAATTGTACTTTAACAGATCCAATTAAATGCAGTTGTCATATGGTTAGCAAAGTTAAGATTTAGAAGGCATCACTAATGTTATAGGAATAACGAATGTGTGAATTTTTATTTCTCAATCAGTTTCAGAAAAATAAAATACGTATGTGCACGAGAATATATTAACACATGCATTTACGATGAACAAGATAAGAACTATTAATCTACATCGTTTTAGATAGTGTGTCATACGTTTAAAATTAATTGAAAATCAATCTGAAGTCAGATTGTTTTAACAAAAAGATTTGTCGTTCAATAAATAGAAAATGGCTTTGGACACCATTCAAGATCCGTGACTAAAACGTAATCACAGTTTAGAACAAATGGGGTTTATTTTACATACGTATGATGTAAAAATAGAAAAAAATTCTTTATTTAAAAAGTTTTCCTTTATTGCACATTTTCCTTACTTTCCTTTATCTTTTTTTATATATTTTAAAAATCTTTAAAAGATAAACATGTCGGAACTTTTACTCCGGTTCTCTTTATAACATATATTAGAAGATTAAACTTCTTGGAACATGTATGAAGTACGTTGGAGTCATGATAATCTAAAATCCGATTATGCATTCAACTATTTTATATATTTTAAGGTGAGCAACTTCTAAGTAAGATGAATTTCCTTCCATCTAATAAAGGTGAGTAAAAAAATTGTATCATCCGTTTTTGTACATTGCCAAGATTGTCTACATATTACAATAAATTATTTCTTTGTCATCCGTTTATTCGTACATTTGCCATTGTTGAACTTGTTTGGAAGAAAGGCATGGGCGTTGAATTAAGTGAAGCAATTTAAGAAAATATAAATACACTATATAAGAGAGTGGTTGAATGCTAATCTAAGTGCCATGTCTCTAAATCAACACTTATAGTAGTCGATTGATGCTTCTGTTCAGTCTTCAAGAGACAATTAATACCAATAGTAAGGATAGATGCTTGTGTAATGAAATGAAAACAGGACGATAAGTTTACGTTTAGTAATCTTTATTATTCAATTAAGAATTCAACTACTTGTCTAACCTCGACAAGAGGAAATGCCCATCTTTTATAATCTTGGATTATTAAAGAGGAGATAATCCATATTCAAAACATTATCCCTCACCAAATGCCTCACTCTTAGGGGAGAAAGTCCCTTAAATGTCCAGGCTCCCTACGATCTGGCGGCGACCGCCTCGGCAGTCCATGATTCAGGGTCAGAGTACTCAAACAATCAGACTCTTCAGTGCGAGCCTGTCTGTGGGCCCTAAAATACCTTGCTCCGAAATGTTTCCTTCTCAGAGGAGCAAACCGTTCCGCGTCAGAGTCAGTCCCTGGATGAAAACATTTTTCCGGTGCTAGCCCTTCATCTGTCTGATGGAGCCCCAACGGAGACAGTTTCATTAGAAGTCGTGTCAGAAGCATTTGTGGCGGTACACAATAGGGATCGCATGGCGTATAATGCGACAGGAATGAAATTTTCCCAATTATCAATCAAACATCCGTTATTTGATGCAGCCAATTGAAATGTCTTCCAAATAATGTCGTTATGTCTTTCACATTGGCCGTTACCATTAGAATTGTAGGGAATTGTCTGGTTTATGGCTACTCCTCGTTCCTGTAGAAATTGTCGAAGCTGCTTTGATATGAAAGAAGTGGTCCTTTAAAATCAAGATTTAGTCTTTCAAACGGTTGTGTTGTTTTATTAAAATGTCAGTTCTGGGTTTATAAACTCGGGGCTTTATTTCAACATATGTTCAGCAGAAATTTGTAATTCTTTTTACCTCCTTCTGAGCTGCCAGTATCGAGCAAAGAATTCTCAGATCTCCCGTTAATTTTTACTTTTACAATAGTTTTTGGAAGGCAGTCAGGAGTGGCGGCTAAAGTTGCAGATGTATTTTGACGAGTGACTTTATATCAGAGTTCAGAAGATTTGCATCCCTTTGAAAAATTACCAAGTTTTCCACATTTATAACAACGAGTATATCTGGCAGGTCATGAAACTCGTAGGTATTTAAATAAGCCAGAAAACAGCAGGTGCCCTTTTTTAAAACGTCACTGTTCTTGAAACTTCGTCGGACTATCGTCATTGGGGGGGCGGTAGCAACAGGTGCGTTTAGCGCGGCGCCCACGGTGTCTGGCTGTAAGTAAGAACTAGACTGCTGTATAGCACATTCGAAGGTATAGGCTGAATCGCTTTCTGAATCTGTTGTAAATCGCCCCGGTTGAATAAAATGTTTCATTCCTAATTGAATAAATTGCAATGAAAACATTGTTTTCGTGGTAATTTAACGTGTCATTTATTTATTATATTCGTCGTGCAATGTTATCTCTGATTCCAATCTTTACTACAACTTTCTACACGAAATTCATCACTTGTCAAGACTCGAATGCTACTCGATCATGAAGGTTAATAAATGTAAGGTGATTGTGTAGTAATTGTTAACGGTGTAGATTGGAAACAATCGGATTTTTAAGGGGATAGTTCAACAAAGACTTGCTTACATTAGGATTGATTATTATTCATTCGTTGTTCTTAAAGATAGTAGAAAAATATTAATATATTGTTTTCTTGTAAAAAAGTAACGAAGAGCTCGAGTAGAAATATGAAATTTTCTTTACTGTCTGTCTCCACACATTTACAAAATTGTGTGAATATGATAATATAGTATTAATTATCTACTTTTGCACATTAATAAAATTGCCTATTTATTGTATTATAACATTAATAAAATTGCCTATTAATTGTATTATAACATTAATAAAATTGCCTATTAATTGTATTATAACATTAATAAAATTGCCTATTTATTACAATATAACATTAATAAATTGCCTATTTATTATATTATAATATTATTCAAATTGCCTATTTATTATAACATTAACAAAATTGCCTATTTATTATATTATAACATTAAAAAAATTGCCTATTTATTATATTATAACATTAATAAAATTGCCTATTTAATATATTATAACATCATTAAAATTGCCTATTTATTATATTATAACATTAATAAAACTGCCTATTTAATATATTATAACATTAATAAAAATGCCTATTTATTATATTATGACATTAATAAAATTGCCTATTTATTATATTATAACATGAATAAAATTGCCTATTTAATATATTATAACATTAATAAAATTGCCTATTTATTATATTATAACATTAATAAAATTGCCTATTTATTATATTATAACATTAATAAAATTGCCTATTTATTATATTATAACATTAACAAAATTGCCTATTTATTATATTATAACAATAATAAAATTGCCTATTTATTATATTATAACATGAATAAAATTGCCTATTTATTACTTTATATTATTAATAAAATTGCCTATTTATTATATTAAAACATTAATACAATTGCCTATAAATTGTATTATAACATTAATAAAATTGCCTATTCATTGTATTATAACATTAATAAAATGACAATTCATTGTATTATAACATTAATAAAATTGCCCACTTATTACATTATAACATTAATAAATTGCCTATTTATTATATTATAATATTATTCCAATTGCCTATTTATTATATTATGACATTAACAAAATTGCCTATTAATTATATTATAACATTAATAAAATTGCCTATTTAATATATTATAACAAAATTAAAATTGCCTATTTTATATATTATAACATTAATTAAATTGCCTATTTAATATATTATAATATTAATAAAATTGCCTATTTATTGTATTATAACATTAACAAAATTGCCTATTTATTATATTAAAACATTAATAAAATTGCCTATTTAATATATCATAACATTAATAAAATTGCCTATTTATTATATTATAACATAATTAAAATGGCCTATTTATTATATTATAACATTAATAAAATTGCCTATTTATTATATTATAACAATAATAAAATTGCCTATTTATTATATTATAACATTAATAAAATTGCCTATTTATTATTTTATAACGTTAACAAAATTGCCTATTTATTATATTATAACATTAATAAAATTGCCTATTTATTATATTATGACATTAACAAAATTGCCTATTTATTATATTATAACATTAATAAAATTGCCTATTTATTACATTATAACATTAATAAAATTGCCTATTTATTATATCATAACATTAACAAAATTGCCTATTTATTATATTATAACATTTAAAAAATTGCCTATTTATTATATTATTACATTAACAAAATTGCTATTTATTATATAACATTAATAAAATTGCCTATTTATTATGTTATAACATTAATAAAATTGCCTATTTATTATATTATAACATTAAAAAAATTGCCTATTTATTATATTATAACATTAATATAATTGCCTATTTATTATATTATGACATTAATAAAATTTCCTATTTATTGTATTATAACATTAATAAAATTTCCTATTTATTGTATTATAACATTAATAAAATTGCCTATTTAATATATTATAACATAATTAAAATTGCCTATTTATTATATTATAACATTAATAAAATTTCCTATTTATTATATTATAACATTATATAAAATTGCCTATTTATTATATTATAACATTAATAAATTGCCTATTTATTGTATTATAACATTAACAAAATTGCCTATTTAATATATTATAACATTAATAAAATTGCCTATTTATTATATTATAACATTAAAAAAATTGCCTATTTATTATATTATAACATTAATAAAATTGCCTATTTATTGTATTATAACATTAATAAAATTTCCTATTTATTGTATTATAACATTAATAAAATTGCCTATTTATTATATGATAACATTAAAAAAATTGCCTATTTATTATATTATAACATTAATAAAATTGCCTATTTATTATATTATAACATTAACAAAATTGTCTATTTATTATATTATAACATTAATAAAATTTCCTATTTATTATATTATGACATTAATAAAATTGCCTATTTGTTATATTATAACATTAACAAAATTGCCTATTTATTATATTATAACATAAATAAAATTGCCTATTTTTTATTTTATAACATAAATAAAATTGCCTATTTATTATATTATAACATTAATAAAATTGCCTATTTATTATATTATAATATTAATAAAATTGCCTATTTATTATATTATAACATTAATCAAATTTCCTATTTATTGTATTATAACATTAACAAAATTGCCTATTTATTATATTATAACATTAACAAAATTGCCTATTTATTATATTATAACATTAATAAAATTGCCTATTTATTATATTATAACATTAATAAAATTTCCTAGTAATTGTATTATGACATTAATAAAATTGCCTATTTATTATATTATAACATTAATAAAATTGCCTATTTATTATATTATGACATTAACACAATTGCCTATTTATTATATTATAACATTAATAAAATTGCCTATTTTTAATATATTATAACATTAATAAAATTGCCTATTTATTATATTATAACATTATTAAAATTGCCTATTTATTATATTATAACATTAACAAAATTGCCTATTTATTGTTTTATAACATTAATAAAATTGCCTATTTATTATATTATAACATTAATAAAATTGCCTATTTATTATATTATAACATTAATAAAATTGCCTTTTTATTATATTATGACATTAATAAAATTGCCTATTTATTATATTATAACATTAATAAAATTGCCTATTTAATATATTATGACATTAACAAAATTGCCTATTTATTATATTATGACATTAACAAAATTGCCTATTTATTATATTATGACATTAACAAAATTTCCTATATATTATATTATAAAATTAACAAAATTCCATATCTATTATATTATAACATTAATAAAATTGCTTATTTATTATAATATAACATTAATAAAATTGCCTATTTATTATATTATAACATTAACAAAATTGCCTATTTATTATATTATAACATTAATAAAATTGCCTATTTATTATATTATAACATTAACAAAATTGCCTATTTATTATATTATAACATTAATAAAATTACCTATTTATTATATTATAACATTAACAAAATTGCCTATTTATTATTTTATATTATTAATGAAATTGCCTATTTATTATATTATAACATTAATAAAATTGCCTATTTATTATATTATAACATTAATAAAATTGCCTGTTTATTGTATTATAACATTAATAAAATTGCCTATTTATTATATTATAACATTAATAAAATTGCCTATTTATTATATTATAACATTAATAAAATGGCCTATTTATTATATTATAACATTAATAAAATTGCCTATTTATTATATTATAACATTAATAAAATTGCCTATTTATTATATTATAACATTAATAAAATTGCCTATTTATTATATTATAACATTAATAAAATTGCCTATTTATTATATTATAACATTAATAAAATTGCCTATTTATTATATTATAACATTAACAAAATTGCCTATTTATTATATTATAACATTAATAAAATTGCCTATTTATTATATTATAACATTTACAAAATTGCCTATTTATTATTTTATATTATTAATAAAATTGCCTATTAATTATATTATGACATTAACAAAATTGCCTATTTATTATTTTATATTATTAATAAAATTGCCTATTTATTATATTATGACATTAATAATATTGCCTATTTATTATATTATGACATTAACAAAATTGCGTATTTATTATTTTGTGTTATTAATAAAATTGCCTATTTATTATATTATAACATTAACAAAATTTCCTATATACTATATTATAAAATAAACAAAATTGTATATCTATGATATTATAACATTAATAAAATTGCCTATTTATTATATTATAACATTAACAAAATTGCCTGTTTATTATATTATAACATTAATAAAATTGCCTATTTATTATATTATAACATTAACAAAATTGCCTATTTATTATATTATAACATTAACAAAATTGCCTATTTATTATAACATTAATAAGATTGCCTATTTATTATATTATAACATTAATAAAATTGCCTATTTATTATATTATAACATTAACAAAATTGCCTATTTATTATTTTATATTACCAATAAAATTGCCTATTTATTATATTAAAACATTAACAGAATTGCCTATTTATTATATTATAACATTAACAAAATTGCCTATTTATTATATTATAACATTAATAAGATTGCCTATTTATTATACTAAAAAATTAACAAAATTGCCTATTTATTATTTTCTATTATAAATAAAATTGCCTATTTATTATATTATAACATTAATAAAATTGCCTATTTATTATATTATAACATTAATAAGATTGCCTATTTATTATATTATAACATTAATAAAATTGCCTATTTATTATATTATAACATTAATAAAATTGCCTATTTATTATATTATAACATTAACAAAATTGCCTATTTATTATATTATAACATTAATAAAATTGCCTATTTATTATATTATAACATTAACAAAATTGCCTATTTATTATTTTATATTATTAATAAAAATGCCTATTTATTATATTATGACATTAACAAAATTGCCTATTTATTATTTTATATTATTAATAAAATTGCCTATTTATTATATTATGACATTAATAAAATTGCCTATTTATTATATTATGACATTAACAAAATTGCGTATTTATTATTTTGTATTATTAATAAAATTGCCTATTTATTATATTATAACATTAGAAAATTTCCTATATATTATATTATAACATTAACAAAATTGTATATCTATTATATTATAACATTAATAAAATTGCCTATTTATTATATTATAACATTAACAAAATTGCCTATTTATTATATTATAACATTAATAAAATTGCCTATTTATTATATTATAACATTAACAAAATTGCCTATTTAATATATTATAACATTAACAAAATTGCCTATTTATTATAACATTAACAAAATTGCCTATTTATTATATTATGACATTAACAAAATTGCCCATTTATTATATTATAACATTAACAAAATTGCCTATTTATTATATTATAACATTAACAAAATTGCATATTTATTAGATTATAATATTAATATAATTGTCTATTTATTATATTGTAACATTAATAAAATTGCCTATTTATTAGATGATAACATTAATAAAATTGCCTATTTTATAAGATCAAGTGTGTGTTCAATATTTATTTTTGCAGATTTTGCAAAATTGACTACAGAACTGCTACTTATACTACTACTATTTATTTATTACCGTTTGCTTTCACATTTAAACCATTGCCTACAAATTCATTATGAATTATTTATTTATGATTCGTCTGGGACATTTGCAAATTGCCTACATATTATTGGCTTATTATCCGTTTTTACATATAATAGTATTTGTCTATTATCTATGTTTGTATATTTATAAGCATGCTTACATATAAAATATGTGTTATGTTTTTCACATTTACAAAATTGCTTATACAATTATTATGATTTTGCACATTTACAAAATTGCACACATTTATATGTTTTTGCACATTTATAAATTGCTTATACATTTATTATATGTTTTTGCACATTTATAAATTGCTTATACATGTATTATATGTTTTTGCACATTTATAAATTGCTTTTAAATTTATTATATTTTTTGCGCGTTTACAAAATTGCTTGCACATTTATTATATGTTTTTGCATATTTACAAAATTCCTTACAGATTTGCAAAATAGCTTAGATATTTATTACATTATTTTTCACATTTACAAAATAGCTTACACATTTATTATATGTGTTTGCACATTTACAAAATTCCTTACACATTAACAAAATTGTTACACATTTACAAAATTGCTTACATATTTACAAAATTGCTTACACATTGACAAAATCCCTTACACATTTACAAAATTGCTTACATATTTATCACATGTTTTTATACATCTACAAAATTGCTTACACATTTATTACATATTTTTATACATTTACAAAATTGCTTACACATTTATTGCATATTTAGGCACATTTAAAAAATTGCTTACACAATTTTTTATGTTTTGCATATTTGATAATCGTCTATAGATGATAATAAACTGTTTATTTTATTATCTATATGCAGAATAAAATATATACATGTATATATATAAACATATATATATATATATATGTATATATATAAACATATATACATGTATATATATATATGTGTATGTGTGTGTGTGTGTGTGTGTGTGTGTGTGTGTGTGTGTGTGTGTGTGTGTGTGTGTTCTCCCTGGATCGCCACCTTGTCGTGGTGGAGAACCTTGTGTGTTCCGATGAAACTGAGAGCGATACCATCCGGAGCCTAGGCTTCTGGTAGGGCCACCCATGGCGGTAAGGTTGAAGAGGAGGTTCCAGACAAAGAGTGATCCAAAAGACCTCAACGGCTGATGCGGCGGATGATGACAATAATGACACAACGGCACTGAAGGCGGATGAAGGCTGCAACAGAAGAGAGTCTCCAGTCGTCGTTGTTCTCCATGCCATTGGAATCAGGCCCTCCTCTGCCAAGGGGCCGTGTGGTGGCTGCAGGCGCATCAGTCACTCCACGTTAAAAGACATCACGCGCAGGCGTCCTCCCGAAAGGGAACACATCCTACTCTACATCATGAATGGAAAAGTCTTGTGACAGTTTTAGTCATTAAGCTCCCGGACTGAGGCAGAGAAAGCTCTCCCTTAATTCCAGGATAGAAAAAGTTCTGTGGCAACCAGGAAGTGGTGACAGTGTAGTCTGGCAGCTCCTAGCTACAACCTGGCACATAGGCGGTGGGTGCCAGATTCAGTCGCTAACCTCACGGACCGAGGCAGAAAGATTTTTTCGGCAGCTGCATCCATGACTGAGCAGCCCAATTTAGGATCCACTCTGCTCACCCCAGTAGGGGAGTGGGGTTAGAAAAGGTACCCCTAAAAATAGCCTGCCTAAAAAAAAAACATGTCTGGACTACCGCATCCAGAGGGATCACCACCACGCGGTCGGAAAATGAAAGAAAACCTACACCTATATTTTGGAACCTGGAATGTGAGGACCCTCATGGACAACAAAACAAGTGATCGACCCGAAAGAAGAACTGCCATTATCTCAAGAGAGCTAAGGAGGTTCCAGATTGACATAGCTGTGCTCTCTGAAACCCGACTGGCTGACGACGAGCAGCTGAGGGAGGAGAAAGGCGGGTACACCTTCTTTTGGAAAGGAAGCCCTGCAGAAGAGCCACGTATCCATGGCGTGGGATTTGCTATAAAGAACAGTCTCATCCGCCACCTCAATAAGCACCTTGTGGGCATCAACGAACGTCTAATGACCATGCGCCTGATGCTTGCGGGCAGCCAAATGGCCACTGTCATTAGTGCGTATGCTCCAACGCTTGATGCATATGATGAAATAAAGGAGACCTTTTATGCTGACCTTGATACCATTCTATCCGGGGCCCCCAAGGGGAACAAGATAATCCTACTTGGAGACTTCAATGCCAGAGTGGGACGAGACCATCAGCACTGGAGAGAAACGCTTGGAAGAGAGGGGGTTGGGAACACTAACTCAAATGGTACACTCCTACTGACAAAGTGCTCAGAACATCACCTGATCATCACGAACACACTTTTCCGACAAAAGAACGCATTCAAAACATCATGGATGCACCCGTGCCAAAGATCGCTGTGATGTGCTGAACACCAGGGCAATGACCAGTACAGACAATTGTTGGACCGACCACAGTCTCATTCACTCCATCATGTTTATCCATTTAACGCGGAAGCAAAATATGCAAAAAAGACAGAGCCGACCAAAGCTCAACATCGAGCAGCTGGGCGATATCACCTACCAACAACACCTCCAGGCGGCTCTTAGCGCAGACCTGCCCAAGCAGTATCCGCATGACGCTGAAGAGCACTGGGACAAGGTGTCTTCTGCCATCATGGACTCCAGTATAAGCATCCTAGGACAGAAAAAGTGGAAACATCAGGATTGGTATGATGAAAACGATACCGAAATTCAACAGCTTATAGACATCAAGAGGCAAACTTTTATCACCTGGCAGAATAACATCAATTGCAACGTTAAAAGAGCTGCCCATGCCAAGGCTAAAGCGGCTGTCCAATCGACTGTCAGGAAGCTGAAGAAGCTCTGGAGGATGAAGAAGTCTCAGAAGATCCAGCAGTTTGCTGACTCTGGGGACACCAGAGGATTCTTTGACGCCACAAAAGTGGTATACGGCCCCAGCTACCGTTCTCTGATCCCCCCCTTCGGTCTAAGGATGGGCTCACGCTGCTGGAAGCAAAGGGAGAAATAACAAATAGATGGAAAGAGCACTACGAGGATCTTCTGAACAGGGACACAACTCCAGAGATTGAGGCCCTTGAAAAACTCCCTCAACAGCCTATAATTGAGAGCATGGGAGAACCACCCAGTCTGGAAGAGGTGCGGGATGCAATTAGGAAGATGAAAAACAACAAGGCTGCTGGTTCTGACGGTATCCCAGCAGAAGTCCTGAAGAAAGGCGGACCTGATCTTCTCAGACACATCCATGCCTTGCTTCTCAAAATATGGGAACAAGAGAAAATCCCTGCACAACTTAGAGATGCCCTAGTTGTCTCCATCTTTAAGAAGGGAGACAAGGCAAACTGTGGGAACTACCGGGGCATTTCTCTCCTCTCTACCACAGGGAAAGCCTTAGCTCGAGTTTTGGCCAACAGGCTTACACCCTTTGCAGAAACCATCCTTCCCGAGTCCCAAAGTGGCTTTCGCCCAGATAGAGGCACGATGGACATGATCTTCACTGCTCGTCAACTCCAAGAAAAGCGCAGGGAGCAAAATTTACCATTATACATGGCTTTTATAGACCTTACTAAAGCCTTTGACTCGGTGAACCGTCAAGCCCTTTGGCTGATTCTTGCAAGGTTTGGATGCCTAGAGAGATACATTCGGGTACTGAGACTGCTACATGACAATATGTCAGCTACTGTCCTCAGTAGTAGTGGAGATGAAATAGAGCCCTTCAGGGTTGACACAGGAGTGAAACAGGGATGTGTCATTGCCCCAACCCTGTTCTCCATCTTCATTACTGCTATCCTTCATCTCACGGACAAACATCTTCCCCGTGGAGTTCGGATTATGTACAGAATTGACGAGCGACTTTTTAACATCAACAGATTCAGGGCCAAAGGTCGAACGAACACCATATCCATTATGGAGCTACAGTATGCAGACGATAACGACCTTGTAGCCCTCTCAGAAGAGGACCTACAGTGTACACTGGTTACCTTCACGAGGGCGTACAAACAGCTAGGACTGACAATCAATATAAAAAAACTCAAATCCTCCATCAATCACCACCAAACAATAATCCAGTCTCACCCCCAAACATCTCCATCGACAACACTAGACTGGAAAATGTGGACCACTTCCCATACCTAGGCAGCATCCTATCATCAAAAGCCAACATAGATGATGAAATACAACACCGTCTCAGCTGTGCCAGTGGGGCTTTCTCAAGGCTAAGAAAGAGAGTATTTGAGAACCGTGACCTTCTGGCAAAGACCAAAATCATGGTATACAAAGCTGTCTTGCTGCCCACTCTTCTCTATGGATCGGAGACCTGGACCACATACGGGAGGCACGTAAAAACCCTGGAGACGTACCACCAAAGATGCCTCCGAAAAATCCTCAGAATCAGTTGGAAGGACCGACGCACCAACACCAGCGTCATGGGTGAGGCTGATATTCCTACTATCACCGCTACTGTTGCTCAACGCCAGCTCATATGGACTGGTCATGTTGTCCGAATGTCAGATCTCCGCCTCCCAAAAAAAATTTTCTACTCTCAGCTTGTTGAAGGAAAGCGTGCCCAGGGTGGCCAAAAGATGAGGTATAAGGACAACATCAAAGTAAATTTAAAGCGGTTTCACATGCACCTTGAGACATGGGAGGACGTGGCTGGGAGCAGGTTGGCATGGAGGAGCGCTGTCCACGAAGGTGCTGCGCTTTATAGCAGTGACCCAAATCAAGCTGCTGAGGATAAACGCAAGCACAGAAAGGACAGATTATCAACCAGACACACCCAACCCAACCCCACCACCACTACCTTTATCTGCTCAAATTGCACAAGAAAAATTGGGTCAAGGATTGGGCTCTATGCTCACCTGAGGACCCACGAAAGCCACTACGGAGGACTGTCTTACTCGGACACGAGTGACCGCCGATGATGATGATATATATATATATATATATATATATATATATATATATATATGTTTTCGAACATTTATAATGTTTGGCTACACGTGATCATAAAATATTCCTTTATTAACATTTTTTACACATTTACAAAATAGCGTACATATTATAAGATATTTATGCGCTATTCGTATTTGCTCATTAATTTATTAATTATTCAGATGTAGCCTACATATTAATATTCTATTTTTCTTTTTTTTTTACTAAAGAATTCCAATCGTTGCTCGCTTTTTTTTGACTGTATTAACTTGCAAAACTATAAATATAATATGAACAAACATTTCGCTATAAATCATTAAAGATATTTATTATCCATTTCCTGTATATACACAACATAACCTACACATGATAACACAACATTTCTTTATTATCTATTTTTTACCAATTTACAGAATTGTCTGCGAAAAATGGTAAAGTATTTCTTTATTATACATTTTCAAGGTTTACGAAATATGTTTTCAACGATTTTATTTTTCGCACCTTTTCCAAATTTTACATATAAAGATTGCCAACATTTTACGATGCAAAATAATAATTTATTGGCAGTTTTGGCACATTTACAAAAATGCCTTCATATTATTTTTTTTACAAGGAAGTCACCACTTATCAAGGATCGAAGGCCACTCGAGGATAAGGGTTATTGCGTGTACAGTAATCAATGGGATAATATCATAGTAATCGTTAGTAATGGAGATCTGATAAAGTGTCTTACTTAAGTGGGCGGTTCAACAGGAACTTGTTTATGTTGGACTTGAAGACATCCAAGTTGTAGTCAGGTGGGAAGCAGGCAGACGGAAGAGAGTCCCATAGGTGTGCACTCCTAAGAAAGAAGCTTTGTTCAAAGAATCTACGTTTTGATTTAGGCACAGATAAAGAGTGGGGAAAATTACTGACAGTGGTTTCAGCTAGACGGGTGTTTTTCGTGAAAGATTGGCGAGGGGAGGCCAGAGATTGGAGATCAGACGAGCACTTTCCATGGAAGTAACGATAAAACAACGACAGGCCCGTAACGTCCCTTCTGTGGGAGAGAGGTTGCAGGTAAGAGAAAAGGGCATCCCCCACTAGGCTACGAAGTCTATTTTGTACTCTGTCAAGGCAGGATAGGCTGTTTTTAGTAGCTCCTGCCCGGATATAGCAGCAGTACTCCATCCATACGATGAGGTATTTATTTATTATCATTTAATAGTACTTACATTAATACATTATTCTGTTAACATTTGCACATCAGAATCCGTGTTTCCCCACTTTAAGAATTGTTAACATATAAAAATGATTTATTTAATCACTGTTTACAGCACTTTTATAAATAGGTCGCTGAAAAAGTCGTTGGATAATTCTACCGCTTCAGTAGATATCTCACTGCCGATGCAATTCTAATTTAAATGTTATGCGCCAAGAACGTCCGAGGATGGAGTATTGGCTATGAACTGCCTTGACAGTGCTCAAAACCGACTTCGTAATCTAGTAATCGATGCCCTTTTCTCTTCTGTGCAATCCTTTGCCACAGAAGAGACTTTGCGATCCTGGCACTGCTCTATCGTTCTTTTCATGACAAGTATTCGACTGAACTCCAATCTATGATCCCCTTCCGAAAAAAAAACTTTCACAAAAAGCACTCGTCTTTCCCGAATCACTCTCAATAAATTCATCGACAAAGCCTTTTACCTAGAGTTCCACTGGTCTGTTTTCCAGCTGACTACAATATTTTCTTCAAGTCCAATGATAACAAGTTCTTACTGAAACGTTCTCATAAATAATCTAATCATGCAAAATTTCCACCACAAACTATTATGTCGCAATTGGCCCAATGACTACAATACACACATTAACCCTTATCCTCGAGTGGCCTCCAGGCTTTCCTATATGGAAACCCCTTTGTAAAAAATGTTTATGAAGTATTTATATAATATGCATGTTTGCACGTATATATAATTACCTACATGATAGTAACGCATTCATTTATTATATAATTTTCACATTTAAATAATTGCAAACATATGATAGAATAATTTCAACATAATCATGTTCACCCGGTTATACAATTGCTTATTTATTACAAAAAGTATTCCTATATTATTTGTTTGTGCACAACGGCATAATGATAACATATTTCTATATCGTTTTTGCTTGTTTTTTCACCTATACAAATATTTATTACATATCACCATCATATTCGTTATGTTTGCAAATAACCAAGTTTCCCACACATGATTATGAACTATTTCTATATTATATATTTTGTTACTTTAAAAAATATAATAGGATTGATAAATTAATTTTCTATTATTTTATTTTTTACAAACTTGCCTACATTTTATGATGAATTGATAAAGTAATTTTCTATTATTTTATTTTTTACAAATCTGCCTATATTTTATGATGAATTGATAAAATATTTTATTATTTTATTTTTGTACAAATCTGCCTATATGTTGTGATTAATTGATAAAGTAATTTCCTATTTTATTTTATACTAATCTGCCTACATTTTATAATGAATTGATAAATTAATTTTCTATTATTTTATTTTTTACAAACTTGCCTACATTTTATGATGAATTGATAAATTAATTTTCTATTATTTTATTTTTTACAAACTTGCCTACATTTTATGATGAATTGATAAATTAATTTTCTATTATTTTATTTTTTACAAACTTGCCTACATTTTATGATGAATTGATAAATTAATTTTCTATTATTTTATTTTTTACAAACTTGCCTACATTTTATGATGAATTGATAAATTAATTTTCTATTATTTTATTTTTTACAAACTTGCCTACATTTTATGATGAATTGATAAATTAATTTTCTATTATTTTATTTTTTACAAACTTGCCTACATTTTATGATGAATTGATAAATTAATTTTCTATTATTTTATTTTTTACAAACTTGCCTACATTTTATGATGAATTGATAAAATATTTTATTATTTTATTTTTTACAAATCTGCCTATATTTTATGATTAATTGATGAAGTAATTTCCTATTTTATTTTATACTAACCTGCCTACATTTTATAATGAATCTAGAAAGTAATTATCTATTATTTTATTTTTTTGCAAACCTGTCTACATTTTAATATGAATTGAGAAATTTTCTATTACCTTTTTACAAACCTGCCTACATTTTATAATGAAGTGAGAAAGTAATTTTCTATTATTTTATTTTATAAACCTGTCTATATTTATGATTAATTGCTGAAGAAATTTTCTATTTATTCATTTTTTTACAAACCTGCCTACATTTTATGATGAATTGATAAAGTAATTGTCTATTGTTTTATTTTACCCTTTTACAAACCTCCCTACATTTTATTATGATTTGTTTATTATCCGTTTTACATCTTAGTAAATTACATACATATTGCGATAAGTGATTTGTTTATTATTTGTTTTCGAACATTTACAAAAAACATTCATATTAAAATAAATTATTTTTATATAATCCAATTTTCGAACATTTACAAAAAAAAACGTTCATATTAAAATAAATTATTTTTATATAATCCAATTTTCGAACATTTAGAAAAAAAAAGTTCATATTAAAATAAATTATTTTTATATAATCCAATTTTCGAACATTTAAAAAAAACGTTCATATTAAAATAAATTATTTTTATATAATCCAATTTTCGAACATTTACAAAAAAAGTTCATATTGCAATGAATTATTTTTATAAAATACAATTTTCGAACATTTAAAAAAAACGTTCATATTACAATAAATTATTTTTATATAATCCAATGTTTGAACATTTACCAAAAAACGTTCATATTACAATAAATTATTTTTATATAATCCAATGTTTGAACATTTACCAAAAACGTTTATATTACAATAAATTATTTTTATATAATCCAATTTTCGAACATTTACAAATTTTCCTAGACTTTTGTATTATTTCTTTGTACACATTTTAAGAATATTACATAACGTAAAATATATTTTTATACTGACTAAATTATTCACTGTGTTCCAAATTTGTTGTTTTGGTCGTCTCCTTCTCTGACCTTTGAAAGGAACGAAGCGTGGGTAACTGTCTAATTGAAACAAAAATCATTATTTATGTTCCCGAAGTTTATAGGTAAGCAAATAAGTACGAGCCTCGCTTTCGATTCAGTCGCGCATGCGCAGTGCCATTTCTGCGTTGACCTCCATGATTTTCGACTCGTCACGCATTATCTAAATCTACATATACGATTACATAGTTTTGTATATTTATAAAATTGCTTACATGTGATGATAAATCATTTCCTTATTTATTTTTGCACTGTTACAAAATTATCTATACATTATGAGGAATTATTTTTGTTTTTGCCATTTATTAAATTACTTATGCACACATTTTCTTGAGCATTTTTATAAATATTTCTTTATTATCCGATGTTATCGATTAGAAGCGCCGACTGTCGTTTTTTATCAAAGTGTTTACATAATGATACTAAATTTATATCCTCATAATCCGTTTTTACTTACTTAAAAATGATGATAAATTGTTATTTTCTTATCTTTCTGTATAAATTATGATAAATTACATCCTCATAATCTATCTTTGCAAATTACTTTACTAAATTGCTTACTGATTATGTTAAAGTATATATTTATTGCCTACATAGTGCGATGAGTTATATATTAATTGCCAGTTTTTTTGTTCAATTAACCCTTTATCAAATTGCCTACTCATGCTAATAATTAAAAAAAAAGTTATTTTAATTAATGGCACGTGTAGTATTTATTTATTGCCTGCATAGTTTTTTGTACAATTAACCCTTTATCAAATTGCATACACATGTTAATAATTAAAAAAATATTAATTATTAGCATGTGTATTATTTCTTTATTGCCTACATAGTGCGATGAGTTATTATTAATTACCAGTTTTTTGTACGATTAACCCTTTATCAAATTGCTTACACATGCTAATAATTAAAAAAAATTGTTTTTAATTATTAGCATGTGTAGTATTTATTTATTGACTACGTAGTTTTTTGTACAATAAAGCCTTTATCAAATTGCCTATACATGCTAATAATTAAATAAAGATTTATGTTTTTAATTATTAGCATGCGTAGTATTTATTTATTGTCTACATAGTTTTTGTTCAATTAACCCTTTATCAAATTGCCTACACATGGTTATAATTAAAAAAAAAATTTTTTAATTATTAGCATGTGTAGTATTTATTGGTTTCCTACATAGTTTTTTGTACAATTAACCCTTTATCAAATTGTTTACCCATGCTAATAATTAAAAAAAAAAGTTCTTTTAATTAATATCATGCGTAGTATTTATGCATTGCCTACATAGTTTTTTGTACAATTAACTTTTTATCAAATTTCCTACACATGCTAATAATTAAAAAAAATAATTTTTGAGCATTTAGAAAATTATGAATAATTACTATTTTAACATCTGATCTTTACATTTATAAAATTGTAAACGTATTAGTTTGGTGCAAAATAATATCGTTTGTTTTTACGTTCAACTTAAAAGGATGAAAATTCCTTCCATAATAAACTTTATTAATCGAAATATAAACCATTAAAATCGACACATATTTACCAACGAGAAACAAATTTATTTATCCCATTAGTATAGAAATCCGGAGTTCTGGAAGTAATGAGTTCATTGGAGACCAATTCAGTATCATCTCTGCTTTTGGAGCTGTTTCCGCGCAGGAGGTTGTTGAGATGCTTAAAAAAAAAGTGGTAATCGGTGGGCGAGAAATCCGGTAAATGTGGTGGATGAAATGTCTCGTAGCCTAATTTGTCCAGCTTCTGCAGGGTCAGTTGAGCAAGATGCAAGCAAGCGTTGTCATGGTCCCTTAATATTGACTAATCTCGGGCACATGTTTTTGGTGCATTTTGTCAATTTGATTCAGAAATAATATATAGAAGTAACATATGTGAGAAAGCGATATGGCTTTTGCACCAATCTAATATTACGCAAAATATATATTAATTCTCCATTTTTGGCATTTATTTAATTGTTTAGACATAATGATAACACATTTTTATTAATTGCTATTGCTTGCATATATATATATATATATATATATATATATATATATATATATATACATACATATATATATACATATATATGTATGTATTTTATATATATATGTATATATATATTATTTATTTATTAATAATATATATTGTTTTTGTATTATTATTCATCCGACTACTATATATATACACTTTTGAAGTCTGTTTTTTTTTCTGCGGAAAGCGACCATTTATTAAGTCGCATAGCGAGGACTTGTGGTTTTAACCGATCATCCGTCTGAAACATTAGCATGTCCAGTGTCGCGACCATGTAAATTTGTTTGCATTAATTAAAAACATATACATTATTTACATCTAGGCAGTGGTGGACAAGTGATTGATATAAATTTTGCATTCGATGCTGCTTTGATGGGAATAAAGGGAACTGCAGATGCAACACGATTCATTGAAACCGTCATTTCATCGCCTCTCTTAAATACTGATAAAGTGCAAGTTGGCGTCATCACTAGGTCATGCCCAGACAATAAAGGTGAGTATACCTCTTTATTTTTTTTTTACATAATATGTTGCTACACAGTCATGAGCATGTTTCGGTCAATTAGCTACCAGTAACAAGAGACCTATTTAGGCGATACAACTATATCATCCCTACCCATATTAGTGAAGAGGTTAAGAAATAAGGGAGAAGACGAAAAGACGCAAGGGAGAAAGTATACAATAACCTCAAACACCAGAAGTATAAGAAAAAGTAGCGTTCTCTCTCTTACATCTTGATGAAAAGGAAAATACTTCACCCCAAAAATTATTTCAGAAACATTAATTAAAAACACTGCCATCCTCAACATCTCAAATGGTAAACTATGTCCCCCTCACTATCGAAACCTTACTTATTTGAGCAAATTGACCATCAACCAAGCTTGATACGGAGGAGAGAAGAGTATACGTAAATGCTTCTGAAAGGATCTTAACCGACTTTCTTAATAAATTAATTTTTATTTTGTAACTCATCACGTGCATGATGCAGATATGGTCGCTGAGTTCTTGTGCAGAGCGTTAAATCACTTGCTCGCCAATTCTTTAAAGAAATAAACAGAAACTATCACTGTTATATAATGGAACATGCATCAAAGAATAAATGCTGTCTATATATACATGACGATTGCAATGTCTTGTCAGACGAGAGCCACTCCCTCAGTAACTAAAATCCATGCGCCCGAATATGACTTTTTAGCCCTGCCAGTGACTTGCACACCCTCAAGCAAACATGACACTGAAAACGTTCACTGATTTGTATGAAACTAACAGCAGCGGAACCTGTATTATCGTGGGCTTTCATGTGATTAACAAAACCTGCCTTAGACATCAAAGCCCGATCACACACCTTACAGATCCAGAGATCTCCATGGTTGGGCGGCAAGTTTTGGCATTTCCTACATGCTCTCTTAAGCTTCGCTCAGTCTATTTTGTCTGCTTCATAGTGTTCTGCACCCCTGTATATCAGTGTCCTCCACTGCTTGCGATCATACGCTAGTGACTCCCAACTGTCAATAGGAATATGAAAGCTCACCAGACTCTCCTTAATGCTATCACGAAAACGTTTTTTGGGCTTGTGCTGGGGTCTTTTTCCAAGAAAGAGCTCACCATAGAACAATTGTTTTGGGAGTCGATAGTCTTCAAACCGGATGAGATGACCCGCCCAACGCAACTGGTTCTTAATAACAATGGTAGCAATACTGGTTGTTTTGGCCTTTTTTAAGACATATGTATCAGGGACAAAGCTATACCACTTTAAAACAAGAATGTGTCTAAAGCAGTGCTGATGGAACCTCTTGAGCAATTCTATATGTGACCGGTACAAGGTCGAAGTTTCAGATGCGTAGAGTAGGGATGGTACTACACATGCTTGATATACTGAAATTTTAGTTGTCAGAGTTAGATCACCATCAGACCAGACTCTATCTTGTAACCTTCCAAAAGCATCAGATGCCTTGCTGATTCTCTGTCTTATTTCCGCATTAAGAGTGCCATCATTTGATAAGGCACTTCCAAGGTAGACAAAATTTTTTACGACTTCAAGGCGCTTTCCACAGACGAAGATATCAGGTTCCACATACAGATCATCGGGAGCGGGAGTGTACATGACTTTAGTTTTCTTAATGCTAACTGTAAGTCCGAAGCAGGTACAAGCATTTGTAAAGAGAGCCTCACGGTTGACTGTGTCAACCGCCTTGGTTAAGTCCACAAACACTTGGCAAAGAGGCATACGCTGTTCAATACATTTCTCCAAGAGATGTCTAGCAGAAAACACCATATCCACAGTTCCTCGCCCACCTTTAAATCCAGACTGGGATTCCGGAAGGATATTAGGACATACATACTTTTCCAATCGGTTTAGCAAAAGCCGTGCAAACACCTTTCCAACCGCACTCAGCAGCGAGATATCGCGATAATTTCCACAATCAGACCTTGTACCCTTTTCTTTGTACAACATAACCAAGATGGCATCTACCCAATCTTGGGCAACCGGGTCACCCTGTCATACTGACAGTATAAAAGAGTGGACCACACAATGTACATTGACACCACCATGTATCAGCAGCTCAACATGGATGCCATCCAACCCAGGGGCTTTGTTCGAGTTTATCTGTTTTATGCAGTCAACTGTTTCCGCAAGAGTTGGTTCAACATCAAGTTCCGGACAAAAGGAACATTGAGGGATACTTTCTATTGCAACAACATCAACATTGGATGGGTTATGAAAAAGATCATGAAAGTGTTCATGCCATCGATGCATAATTTCATCTGAGGTTTTCAGCAAGGTTTTCCTGTCCTTCACCAGGAGTGGTGTAGTTGAAGAAGATTTCAGACCATAAGCCTGATGACGCAGAGTGTAGAATGTCTTGACATCTCTATGATCGTAGGCAGTCTGTATCTCCCACCATTTGTTTTTTTATTTGGCGCACACAACACTGAACCTCACTCCGAACAGAAGAAAAGTGGGCAGCGAGCGCTGGCTCGTTCAGAGGTGAAGAGTTGAGAAGTTTCAAATAAGCTTTCCGCTTTCTATCAATTTGAGGCTTAATTTGATTGTAATTATCAGCAAACCAATCTCTATGTCTGTGAACCTTCAACCCAAGAGCTTCAACACCTTTTTGGTATCTCTTACTGTCTCCCAGTCACAATCTGAGAAATCCACCTGGTTGAAAGCAGATTTCAAGGAACTTCGTACGACTGGATCCTTCAATTTGGAAACATCAATACGTTAAGGCACTTTGACACCATTGAAACAGCTTTTTTGCGAACTGTAATTCTCAGTTTAGCTCTGACCATTAAATGATCCGTACCACAGTCAGCACCACGCATTACTCTAACTTTGCAAAAATTTCCAAAATCACCACGTCTACACAGTATGTAATCAAGCAAATGGGCATGTTTGGATTGGGGATGGAACCAGGTCTCCTTGTTTTTCTGGTGAGAAAAAGTGTTGGTGATAACAAGATTTAGTTCACTGCAGAGATGGAGAAGCAGCATACCATTTGAATCGACTCTACCAATGCCATATGGACCCAACGGAGACTAAGTCTCATTATCTGATTCAACCCGTGCATTGAAGACACCAAGAACCACCAAACTCTCAGCACTTGGCAAACCGGTGATAATAGATCTAAGCATATGATAAAAGGAAATAATATCGTCTTCAGGCGAAGTAAGAGTCGGCACATAGACAGAAAGAACATTCATATAACGACCAGCAGCAAGGGGCATTCTCAATGTCATTGCACGGTCATTTATGCCTACTGGCTGTTCGACCTTGTCAATTAAGGAATTCTTAAGTGCAAAACCAACACCAGCCTCACGCCGCTCCTTTTCAGCTCTACCAGACCAGAAGATCGTGTAGCCCGACTCGCGCTCAACCAGTTGATCCTCACCTGCGAAACATGTCTCAGAGAGTGCAGCAATGTCTATATTGTATCTTTGCAATTCCTTAGTCAAAATTGCAGTCTTCCGTTCTAGTCTTTTACCATTGTCAATAAGTGTTCTCACATTCCAGCAACAGAGCTGGAGTGGGTGTCGTTTAGCATAATATCTTCTGTTCCTGTTAATATGGACAGCCATCGCCAATAGGACATTTTCTTTCTTTCTTTTTTTTTTTTGACAAATGTCTGAGGAAGTATCTGTACAAAGATGTTATTCTAGAGATTTAGCTTTGTACGACAGCTAGTCTCTCTCTCTCTCTCTGTTCAAAATGTTGATATCCAGCAACAAGCAAGAGCAAGATAGCCAGCAACAAATCAAACTGCAGACCAACTTAATGCGGGTACTGGTCTTCCGTTTTATGTTTTTTTAGATCAGAGATTTACTTCTCCTAGTGAGGCCGCCTTCACCATGGCTTTCTGAATCCCTCTCCACCCCAGATAAAACAAATCCATCGCATGCAACATGTAAAACAGAGCAGTCATGAATCTTGGTGGGTTTTTTTTTAAGCATGGCGAATTTCTGTTTATATACATACACACATACATATATACAATCACAGACACACAGACATACGCATATATATATATCGTTATTTACACAGTCAAAAAAACGTCGCAGTTCACATAAGCCATGAAAGCTAACAAACTGAGCTCATCAATTTAACACATCCGAACATTTGTTTCAAATCCCGAGTTCGGGTGTGTTTACCTGATGAGCTCAAATGAGGGCGAAACTCGAGTCTTGAACTTCCAGTTTGTTAGCTTTCGTGGCCTATGTGAACTGCGACGTTGTTTAACTGTGGAAATAATTATATTATCTCTCAGATTTTGAAAAGTTTAATATTAATTTGCTTGCTAGGTTAGTTTGTTCGATGACATTGTCCTAGCAAGTGTAAAAAAAATCCTACTTGTGAAATTTTAGACGAAGTAGATACATTCAATAGTCGGATTCGAGTTTCGAATACTGTTTTCGGATATATTCAACTGATAAGCCAAAATAAGGGCCAAACTGGAATATATATATATATATATATATATATATATATATATATATATATATATATTATATGAAGGTTTTTGAAGCATAAAAACGATGCTACCTTTTGTATTTTATCTTTTATTTGGATATTTCAAGCGGTCCTATATATTATTATATACGGTATAAATATATATATATATATATATATATATATATATATATATATATATATATATAATGAAAATTACAATTGAATTTACCAACATGATCCAAGATGGTAAATTAAAGTAAATTATAAATATTAAAGAATTAATATTTATAAAATTATGTCAACCAGATATAAAAGCTCGATAAAACCAAATAGGAAATAGAGCTTATAATATGAGCAAATAGTTAATAAAATATGTTAAAACACGTTGAAATGAGTTAAAAACATATTTAATCTGAAAAGGAAACACTAGATAAATGGATAGTCCTTAATCCGCGGAGTTTCGAAGAAATACTTTCCTTCTCATCAGAGGGTAGGAATTAGCAAAATGCGGGATCGGATTTTGCATGCAGAAGTATTTGATAAAACAACAAGTAAGTCAAAGATCTTACTTGAAAACAAAAAAAGTGAAGCAGAGGGAATATGGTAAAGAAAAAGGTGATTACACACGAATGGATAGTCTGGTGGGAGATAAAGAATCCAGTGACGGTAAAATCCAAATGTAAAACTTCAAGAAAGTTAAAAGAATTTTCATTTGTACAAGTAAAATCCAAGGAAATCCCGTAATTGGAAGAAGATGGTCCATAATAATCCAAAGGCAGAAATCCATGGAACAATTTACAAAAATGTGTACAAGGAAAAAAAAAGAAAAGATTCCAATAATATTAATAAAAGAAAAATAAGATATGCTTTTCACTCTACTTCCGAGACATAAATATAAATAAGAAAGATCTGGGAAGAGAAAGAAGAGAGAAAAAAATGATGATAAAGTTAAATATGAAATATAAAATAAAGGGAAACAAAAGTCAATATGACCCAGACAGGAAATGTTAAAGGCGTGAAAAAATATATAGGGCAAAATAATATAGGTCAACTGAAATGTAAAGGTCATCATTTAAAAAATGTCAGCAAGAGTTGTTAAACGACACTAAAAGGAAAATAAAATAAATAATAAATATATAGAAAATAATATATATATATATATATATATATATATATATATATATATATATATATATATATATATATCGTGTATATTTAGACATGGGAGTTTTATTTAAATATATATTTTTGAAAAGCATGGCGAATTTCTGTTTAACGACTTTCTTTTTGATTTCTTCCAATTTTCGTATTAATTTGTTTGTAGTATTATCCAATGTTTGTATGTAGGATTCATATGTTTCGTATTATTGCATTGTTTACGCGAACACTTTCTACTGAAACATCGCTCGTCTTCAGGTTGTTTTTGTCTGCTTGGTTTAAAACATGGCTATTTATAGAAGAGTCCGTTTAGAGAGATGTGGCCACTTCTTTAAGGCGTATTTAATTTGATGTACGTACAATATTTAAGCAGATGTATTAAAATTAAATATCATGAAATTTACAATTAAAAATTCACAATTTATATTTTTTCTGCCTACTTATCGTCAATTATATACTTAGTCATTTTAAAATGTTACGACAAGATTCATAGTTAATATTTACGTTTGACGTTTCGTTTTTATATACAAAGCCTCCCGAGTTTTTAGTTGTTTTCTATTTCACTGCTAAAATTTTTTTGTTGTGTTTTATTATTTAAAATCCCCTATTTTTTTTTTTAGATTTCAGTCTGAACCGTTTCAAATCACATGGAGATATTTCTTATCATTTGGGAACCTATGCAACGGAAATGTCTTCTTCATTGGTTACGGATCTCCTGACGAATGCTTTTGAACAAAAGTATGGCGGCCGCAAAAAAGCGCGTAAAGTTGCAGTTTTATTCCTCAAGGGCAGATTGAGCAACCCTTACTTAGCAATACAGCAAGCGAAATGGGCGAAAAGAAAAAGAATTGAGATATTTGCTGTCGACGTTGGTAGTTTAAACCCTCAGTATGTCATCGAATCTATTGTCTTTGACAAGACGTCTCACATTCTGCGAGCGGCTGATTTCGACGAAATGGTTGACGTTGCACGTTTTCTTGTACATCAGATCTGTCAATGTAAGTTATAATGCATTCACTCTTATTTTTCTCTTTCTTCTTCCTCTGTTCCTTCTTATATATATATATATATATATATATATATATATATATATATATATATATGGGGGGTTATATTATTTGTTTTTGTTTTTGCGGTACGTTTTGAATGAATTCAATTATTTATACAAAAGGGCATTTTTACCGAAATGCGAGTTGGGAATAATTTTCCCTTTTACCAAATGGGGATCGGCATATATATTGTTTTTAAAATATAATCATCCACTGACACGTGTTTCGTCGTCTACGACTCATCAGAGTGGCTGAATCTAGCGAGATTCGAAATCGGGACCAAAAACAAATAAAATAACATATTCGTAAATCGCAATATATCCAAACAGTCGTGTGAGATGGTCCAGTGGTAAGAGTTTGGGCTCCTTACCGTCAAAATGGTGGTTGCTTCCGTCACTCATTAAATAGGCTGGTATTCCCCGTTAGACCGAAAAATAGATTTGTAATATTCTTAGTCGGAAGAGGAACGTTGAAGCTTGTAAATTATCCCCAATAATAAGGGTCATCTATAGTTGTCTCGCTTCGTTTCAGCCAACTAATACTTTTGCCTGCTTGAATAAGATTGAAACCGAAATCTGCAGGCGATGCTCACCTGGAACTGTAACGTCTCTTTCTACTGCGCAATCGGCCCCGAAGGGCGATCAAGGTTAAATTTTACAGGGTGTAACAATAAAGTAATCGCCATAGAAAAGTCGATATTATTTCATTTCTATTTGATGAAAACCGTTTTTTTTTTTGTTGTTGCAAAACATCTACCAGTTGGCCAGTTGTGTACAAGTCCCAAGATAGGAATCTACTATCATATCTGAAAGTGACATAATTTTTCAAAGAGCAAGATTGCAGATGCGTCGCTGTACAACTCATGCTCTCTACCGATTCAAGTTATGGAAACAAGACCATTGTTATCACCTTCAAAATGCAACCCCGAACCGTTCAGCACTTGAGGGAACAGCTCGATGAAGTTTCCAGCTATGGTTTTGGTCTTTGGTGTGGTTTCAAGTGAGGGCCACATCATGCCACCTCACATCTTCGAAGTCGGCTTGAAAGTCAACACCAAATTGTACCCGGATCACCACACTTTACCTGGTGCAATCTAGTGGCTGCTGACAGACCATGGGTGTGGCAACAGTACTCGACGCCGGCCAACAAGTCCAAAGAGACCCAGTTTTGGATTTAGAAATAGTGCTTCGACTTTACACTCTTCTCTCACTACCCATCCTTCCTCCCTCGACCTGAACCCACGGAATTACTTTCTTTGGCCATACGTCGAGAACATCACCAACATGACCTATCACAACACCAAAGTAAGTCTTGTCGCCGCTATCCGCCGATTATTCGCCAAGCTCCCGCTTGCGTTTGTAGAAAAGGCCTGATCCCATTTCCATACGCGTATCGATGCGGTGATTTTTTTTTTTTTTACATAGGCATCACCACATTATGAAGGCCAAGAGGCCACTCAAGGATAAGGGTTAAAGAGTGTACAGTAGAAATTGGACATTATAGTAATCATTAGTAATGAAAATTTGGTAAAGTTGATAACTTATATGGAACGGCTCATCAAGAACTTATTTACGTTAGACTTGAACACAACCATATTGTAGTCAGCCGGAAAGCAGGAAAACGGAAGACAATTCCACAGGCGTGCAGTTCTAAGAAAAAAGCTTTGTTCATGGAATCTACGTTTAGGTTTAGGCACAGATAAAGAATGGGGGGAATTATTGATAGTGTTTACAGCTAGACGAGTGTTTCTTGTGAAAGTTTGGCGAGGGGGGATCATAGATTGAAGCTCAGTCGAACACTTTCCATGAAAATAACGATACATCAGAGACAAACTCGCAACATCTCTTCTGTAGGATAGAGGTTGCAAGGAAGAGAAAAGGACATCTCCTACGAGGCTACGAAGTCTATTTTGAACTCTATCAAGGCAGGCCAAGTCCTTTCTAGCAGCTCCTGCCCAGATGTGGCAACAGTATTCCATCCTTGGGCGTACCTGGCTCTTATATAGATAGAGAATAGCATCAGCAGTGAGATATCTACTGGATCGATAGAAAGATCCCACCATTTTTCCAGCGGCCTTGGCAACAGATTTGATGTACGTGTTCCATTTAAGATCAGGAGTAATGGTCAAGCCAAGAAGTTTGTCAAAACTTGAGGCCTCCTGAAGACGAGAACCATTCATTTCAATTGATGTCAGATGTGGATCAGAATGTTGATGATGTAAAGAGAGAAGCTTGGTTTTAGATGCATTAAAAGTAACCAGCCATTCTTTACCCCATTGTACTACGTGCTCAAGATCAGAGGAGAGAGAATTGGAGAGAACTTGGTTGTTTACTGTCTTAGATGTGCTACCATAAATGGTAGTGTCATCAGCATAGATGTCTACAAATGATGTAAGGATGTGATTTGGAAGATCATTAATGTAGATCAGGAAAAAGGGTTGGGCCCAGGATGGACCCCTGAGGGACACCGGCATTAATACTGTGAGCTTCTGATTTTTGCCCCTCAACTACTACTCTTATGAACCTATCAGAAAGAAATGATTTAATAATTGAGAAGACATTTCCAGCAATACCATAGCTAGAGATCTTATGAAGTAAACCTTTATGCCATACTCTATCAAAGGCCTTAGATATGTCAAGAGCAATTGCCCTAGAAAGGTTGCCTCCGTCGAGAGATTTGCTAATCCTATGAGATATAACTGTAAGCACATCTGCTGTAGATCTAGCAGAACGGAAACCATATTGAGTGTCACTAAGAAGGTTATTTTTGTTGAGATGGTTGATTACTTCTGTATACTACCTGTGATAGATGCTGAAGGCTTCTAGATGGAATAGATATCAGCTCTACTACATAATCAAGTTGCCTGGTTTGATGTTTTTCAATAAAAGTTTTGAAAATAAAGCTGTAGTGTTGTTGTTGTTGTTTTTTTTATGACAGCAAAGTTATCGTTCCACCCTAAATTGTCTTAGAATTCAAATGTTGTGCCCTTGTTATCTGGCCTTTCATTGTTTTCATTTTTTTTATATTTGTAACCTTTGAGATGAAACTTCATAACTTATGCATTTATTGTCTTTGCGGACTGTTATTTTTATCTTCATAGAAAAATATTAATAATTTGCTTTTATTTCGACTTTTTTCTTACATTTCAATTCATATCGATTTAGTCACGATAACAGGAAATAAAAATAAAATATCTATGCTATTTTACACATTCATTTTTTTATTAGGTTCGTGCAAAAATTATCTAATTTTTTATCATATATATATATATATATATATATATATATATATATATATATATATATATATATATATACGTGAAAAGACGGCTTTATTTTTTCACCAACCTAATATTTTGTTTATTTACCAGCCGATATATCTAAGATATTATTTTTTATTTCAGTTTAAAATTAGAAAAAATCGTTTTTGCCTAATTTTTCAGATTTACATCTGTACACTTTCATGTTTCCTGAAGATATTTCTGATGATTTTGAAAGCTATGAAACAGAGAACTATGTCGGCCGCAAAAAAGTGCGTAAAATGAAAAAATTTAAAAGTAAGTTATAATGCATATTCTTCTTCTTCATCTTCTTTTTTTTCTTCTTCTTCTTCTTCTTCTTCTACATCTTATTCTTCTCTTTCCTATTTTATATATATATATATATATATATATATATAAAGGTTTTTTAGTTGTACAAAATTTTATTAAAGTTTTAAAAAGGATAAGTGGAGTCATTATTAGAATTTTGAGGAAGATCAATAGGAAAAACAAAAAATAAAACTAAAAAAAAACTAGACAGGAGAAAAATAGTCAAAAGACTATTCGACTAAAAAAAAGAAACAACCTCGAGGGACCTTTTGAGCGACACTTTTCAAGAGATTACGTCAGTAGCTATTAAAACAATTTATACATAATTGAAAATGGAGGCGAAGGGAGGGGTGAAATCAAAAAATAAAAATAAAAAAAACTACACGGGGCGAATTAAATGAATGAATAGCCCGTGATATATCGTCCATATTGCAGAACTCGGGACGGGGAAAGATTAACTTGTCTGCAAATAAGTTATATTGACGCAATGTAGGCATTTGGTGGAGGAGTTAATCAGAGCTTTTTAAAGAAGTCTAATTTGTGCGACAGCTCTTTTGACTACAGAGCGATGGTCTGCGAATTAGTACACTTACGGCCTCCAAAATATTGAGGTGCTGTTTGGAACGGGTCTTGTGTACAATGCGGAAAGAGCCACCCGAATACGCTTCACCACATGCTTTATTGTCATACAAGTGCGCACCAATTGATGACTTATGAATTGGTGAGCGCCTGGATATGCTCCGCAAATGCCCGACTGTGTTCTGTGAACGCCCAGATGTGTTAAAAAATGTGTTTATTCTAGACCCCCGGGACTTTCGAAAACACGCCGGGACATGCTGTGCCAGTCTGAGTCCCAGACGTTGAAACACACGACCCACATAGTCAGCATTACACTGACGTTTAAATTGGTATACAATTAAACTTTTTTGTAATGTGGAAAGTGTATCTTTCTTAAAAGCTGGGGAGGCAAAATATATATATATATATATATATATATATATATATATATATATGTAGTAATTAGTAATTTATAAAATATATATGGCGATTAAGTAACACTGAATGTTCTAGGTTCATCCACTCTAGGATTCTTCAGGCTTATGCGCATAAGCCTGAAGAATCCTAGAATGGATGAAACGCGGAATATTCAGTGTAGCTTAATCGCCATATATATTTTATAAATTACTAACTAGCTCTACCTATGTATTGAGCACTTGTGAAGTAAATAATTAAAGTTTACGCATAAATTTATACTTTTGTATATTAATTTTATGTGAGTAAATGAAGTAGTTATATATATATATATATATATATATATATATATATATATATATATATATATATATATATATTACGTTGAGTAGAAAGTTCTTACAGAATTTTAAATTTTGATCTCAAATGATATATTTTAAAATACGTTTTCGTTATAATACCTTTATTTCATATATCATTTTAAAAAGCGTTTTACGCAATATCTAATCGTTTAAACTAAACTCGTTTTAAAACAATTATGTATTCTTTTCAGAATGTTGAATACAAGATAGCAAAAAAGCAAATTCACATAATTTTCTTATTTAAATTCAAGCTAGGTCGAATAGTTGCTGAAACAGATTGCAATATCAAGGAAGGGTTTGGCCCAGGAACCACTACTGAATGCACAGCACAATAGTGGTTTAAGAAATTTCGTGGAGGCGACAAAAGTCTTAAAGATGACCAACGTAGTGGCCGGCCACCGGATGTTGACAACCATCAATTAAGAACTATCCTCGAAGCCAATTCACGCACAACTGTTCGATAATTTGCTTCTGAATTAGACGTAACGTATACGACGATTTCCAACCACTTGACAGAGATTGGAAAGACAAAAAGACTTGATAAATGAGTGTCTCGAGAATTGAACGACAACCAAAAGAAACGCCCTCATTAAGTGTCATTTTCCCTTGTTTTACGCAAAAGAACGGCCCGTTTCTCGACCGGATTTTTACTTATAAGGAAAAGTGGGTTCTTTAAGAAAACTGGCAACGCTCAGCTCAGTGATTAGACGCCGACGAATCTCCACGGCATTCTCGAAGCTAGAACTGCACCAAAAGAAGGTCATGGTAACTGTTTGGTGATTTGCGACTGGTCTCATCCATAACAGTGTTTTTGTAATGGAAGCGAAATCATTACGGCCACAGACGTACTGTCAAAAAATGGATGAAATGCACCAGAAACATTGAGAACAACCCTCAGCAATAGTCAACAAAAAAGCACAATTCTTCTCCATGACAATGACCGATCGCATGTTGCTAAACCGACCCTGTAGATAGTGAAGGAATTGGGTTATGAAACTCTGCCTTATCCTCCATACTCTCCAAAGCCTAACCTACCGAATACCACTTTTTCAGGCATCTCGATAACTTTCTGCATGAGAATAGCTTCAAAAACGCCTTTAGCAATTTCATCGCCACTAGAACGCAAGATTCTTAGGTTACTGGCACACATGCACATGTTTTGCGTTGTCGAAAGTGTGTTAATTCTGATGCTACTTATTTCGATCAACAAATTTTTATTTGAGCCGAGATATGTTAATCTGAATTTATGAGTAAAAACACGCAAAAACTTTCTTGTCAACATGTCAAACCGAGAGCGCATCACATCGCATCCCCTCCTCTCTCACATCCCACCCCTACTCTATCCTTCAATAGTTGACCGGATACAGCCCACTAGCGACTTACGTGACCCAGATAAGCATAGACACCGCACACATCACTGCTATTCGTAAGGAGTCGTATTATAGAATATCGTATTATAGAATCTATTTAGTTTTTATTTAGTCTTTAGGCAAAGGCTGTACAAAGGGGGAAACACTTCTAGAATATTCAGATATCTCCTGATTTTCTGGAATAGTGACAGTACATAATTCTCATGTTGAATGCAATTTTCAGAACGTCTCGATCGATGTAATCATCCGACCTTTGTCAGATGCACCCTATCGAACTCAATACTCGTTTCTGTCGAACTCAGCAACCTGCACACGATTTCAAACGGGATTCTTTATGTGTTCCTCGCAGATAGCATGCCCTTCCTCCGCTAGCCATTATAGAATAGAAATGTTAAGTAATTCGCAAATACAATTATATTCTTCGTATCATGATCGCATGAAGATTGAACCCTCAACCCTCAGAAAAGTGAATCATCGAACTGAATTTTATTAGTACTTTATCCGTTGCGCCACGGGTCCTTGCGATGTGACAGAAAGCCGGTAGTGTGGGGAACAACAAAAAGGAAACAGCAAATCAAAATGATGAGTGCCTCACTTGCGCAGTAACTAGGCTGGCGATCCCCGTTAGAATGAAAAACAGATTAATAATATATTTAGTCGTTGGTATGTGAGCGACGCCGAACGCGTTACCTAATTTGCATATTCATTTAAAAATGAACTCTCACTAATTTTAGTTTTGTTCTAATTTAATTTTGGTTTTGCAATCCTCTTAGCAAATGAGTAACAATAATTGCTACTCGTTCTGACATCTTATGATAATGCAAACTTTACAAGGAAACGGAAAGGGACGATCTTTTTAAAGATCGTTTTATTTATTGTTCAACGTGGCTAGACGAATTCTCTTCCTTTATAGAGGACAGTTGAGCGAGACAACTCATTCAAATTTGTGCGGCCAAATGATTAATGGCCATAAACAGACTAAATTTACACATATGCAATGCACATATGAAATACACATCTATCTATTATTATGCTAAAACTGTAAATTTGCTGTCACGGTGTTACCATAAGAAATTTATACGCCATGACGTTATATTTAAATGAACCTTAAAATATTTGACCAAATACGGTATAGGCGATGTGCGTACGTTATTTGAGAACGTATTTTAATATCTAATAAAACAAATAGGGGTGGGAGTGAGAAACTTGGTATTTGTCGCTTATTCCAAACAACACCTCCTCCACATGACTAGCGCTGTTTGATAAGTGGGGCACTGGGGCTATGATAAGAGTATATTCTTATCATTGTTTCGACTCTCGAGTATATATCCGACACAGTTAGACAGTATTTATCAATCGAGAACCACATCACTCTATCCAAAAATATATAAGATATTAACTTATATATGTATATATATATATATATATATATATATATATATATATATATATATACATATATATATACATATACATATATATATATATATATACTCGAGAGTCAAAATAATGAAAAGAATATTCTCTTGTCATGGCCCTATTGAAAAGTGTTATATCATTACTACCTGCAAATTCCCTTCAGAATTGGTACTGTTTGATGAGTCAATAGTGAAACAAGTGTTGCTTAATTCATAACCTCATTTTCCCATTCTGAACCTCACTGCTTGATGAGTCTATAGTAAAGCAACGGTTGCTTAATCACTATACTTCTCCCTTCTGAACCACATTGGTGGATGAGTTAAGAGTGAAACAAGTATTGCTTAATCTTTGACCGCTCTTCACCTTCTGGACATTACCGCTTGATGATTTAATAATGAAGCAAGCTATGCTTAATCACTAACTGCATCTCACCCTTCTAAAACTTGCTGCTCGATGAGTATTTAGAGGAAAGTGTTTCCTGATTCCTAGCCGCAAATCTGCTTAATAATCGACACAGTTTGGTAAGTAAATAGTGAAGCAAGTATTGCCTAATTATAGCCGCATTTCCCCATCGTGAACCCCACTTTTTGATGAGTCAATGATGAAGCAAGCGTTGCTTAATTCCAAGCCGCATTTCACCTTCTAGACCTTAATGCTTGATGAGTGTATAGCTAAGCAAGTGTTGCTTAATCACAACCCGTATTTCCCAATTCTGGATCTCGGTGTTCACTTTAAAAGATATATTCTCTTTTAAAGGATAAAGTTTAAAAAATTGATTTTATTAGTCCTCTAGAGGCTTGGTTAGTTTAGTTTAGTTTAATTTGAATAGCGCTCCTGAGTGGTCTTTTCTGTTTTTTCATTGGTCACTTAGTTCTAAAATGTTCAGTTCATCACAAAAACAGACATCATTTTACCTAGAAATACTTTCCCATTTTTCAGTCCCTCGAACCAGAAGAACAGCTTTTAACAGACCAAAGATGCGTACTATCGTACAACCGCACATATTTTGTGAGTATTTATATACTGTGATGTGTGAAAATTAAAAGAAAAAACTACTTTCAAAAACTGTCAGTTTCATTTGTGGATGCGTAATATTTTCTGGGTTACAATTGTTCATGTTTGTCTCGGTCTGGATCTTGAAGTAGAATTTTGCTCCTTACATCAACTGTGTAATTTAAAAAGGGTTACGTTCTAAAATAGGTTAACATCCATATACAGGGTGAGCCAACAGTCGGTTGACAGTAACGAACAGTTATTTAGCGATCACGTATACATACAACTGTATGTAATAAGGCAATTATATTAATAGAAATTAAATGTTATTTATAAACGCAAGTGTTCAAACTGTTTTCCTGCTTGATTCACACAGCTTTGAAGTCTGACTCTTACATTTCGACAAACATTTTCTACTTTTGGCTCATCCTGTATGTAATAAATATGTTTATCTATATATATATATATATATATATATATAAAAGTGAAAGTGTCTCTGTGTGTCTGTGTGTCTGTGTACATTTCCCTACGCAATAACTCTGTCAATTTTAGGCTTACAGATTCGAAATTTGATATACAGGGTACTGAGATTTTGAAAAATCGATGTCATTGGTTTTCGCACAGAAATTTGGCGATTAAGGGGTCAAAGTGCAACGATTTCACCTTGGAGAACTCTACCAAACTCCTCCTACAATTTTGGGTCTAAACACGTGAAATTTTAGATATAGATTCCTTGGACATGGATCTAACTTAATAACTTTATTTGAGCCCTAAAGAATGAATTTTAACCGGTCATAATAGGGGTCAAGTTAAAAAACATTGACCGTTTTACTTTTGTTTTGCTCAGCATACACTTCAAAACACCCGGGCAACCCCGGGCACCCATTGCTAGCATTACAATATTAATAATTTTGAAAGCTTACATTCTAAAACTGTCAGTTTGACCAATATATATGTCATTAACACGTTTATATTTCGCCATTAAGTACTGATACGCGCAGAGAGATATCGAAAACGATATTTTTTAAACGAAATTATATATATTTCTCTGTTTCTCTTTAAATGTTTCTCCGTTAACAGCTGTGATCCGTGTTTTAAAATAATTTTATTACTAAAAACGATTAATTAAAATAGATGACTTAAAAGTACTAGTTAAAGTTAAAGAATAATATTTAAAAAGAATAATATTTAAAAAGAATAATATTTAAAACGCATAATATTTAAACGAATAATATTTAAAAAGAATAATATTTAAAAAGAATAATATTTAAAAAGAATAATATTTAAAACGCATAATATTTAAACGAATAATATTTAAAAAGAATAATATTTAAAAAGAATAATATTTAAAAAGAATAATATTAAAAAAGAATAATATTTAAAAAGAATAATATTTAAAAAGCATAATATTTAAAAAGAATAATATTTAAAAAGAATAATATTTAAAAAGAATAATATTTAAAAAGAATAATATTTAAAAAGAATAATATTTAAACGAATAATATTTAAACGAATAATATTTAAAAAGAATAATATTTAAAAAGAATAATATTTAAAAAGAATAATATTTAAACGAATAATATTTAAAAAAGAATAATATTTAAAAAGAATAATATTCAAAACGAATAATATTTAAAAAAGAATAATATTTAAAAAGAATAATATTTAAACGAATAATATTTAAAAAGCATAATATTTAAAAAGAATAATATTTAAAAAGAATAATATTTAAAAAAGAATAATATTTAAAAAGAATAATATTTAAAAAGAATAATATTTAAAAAGAATAATATTTAAAAAGAATAATATTTAAAAAGAATAATATTTAAAAAAGAATAATATTTAAAAAGAATAATATTTAAACGAATAATATTTAAAAAGCATAATATTTAAAAAGAATAATATTTAAAAAGAATAATATTTAAAAAAGAATAATATTTAAAAAGAATAATATTTAAAAAGAATAATATTTAAAAAGAATAATATTTAAAAAGAATAATATTTAAAACGAATTATATTTAAAAAGAATAATATTTAAAAAGAATAATATTTAAAAAGAATAATATTTAAAAAGCATAATATTTAAAAAGAATAATATTTAAAAAAAAGAATACTATTTTAAAAGAATAATATTTAAAAAGAATAATATTTAAAAAGAATAATATTTAAACGAATAATATTTAAAAAGAATAATATTTAAACGAATAATATTTAAAACGAATAATATTTAAAAAAGAATAATATTTAAAAAGAATAATATTCAAACAGAATAATATTTAAAAAAGAATAATATTTAAAAAAGAATAATTTTAAAAAGAAAAATATTTAAAAAGAATTAAAACAAATAATATTTAAAAAGAATAATATTTAAATGAAAAATATTTAAAAATAATAATATTTAAAACGAATAATATTTAAAAAAGAATAATATTTAAAAAGAATAATATTTAAAACGAATAATATTTAAAAAGAATAATATTTAAAAAATAATATTTAAAAAAGAATAATATTTAAAAAGAATAATATTTAAAAAAGAATAATATTTAAACGAATAATATTTAAAAAAAGAATAATATTTAAAAAGAATAATATTTAAACGAATAATATTTAAAAGAGAATAATATTTAAAAAGAATAATATTTAAAAAGAATAATATTTAAACGAATAATATTTAAAAAAGAATAATATTTAAAAAGAATGATATTTAAAAAAGAATAATATTGGAAAAAGAATAATACTTAAAAAGAATTATATTTAAACGAATAATATTTAAAAAAAGAATAATATTTAAAAAGAAAATATTTAAAAAGAATAATATTTAAAAAGAATAATATTTAAACGAATAATATTTTCAAATAATAATATTTAAACGAATAATATTTAAAAAAGAATAATAATTAAAAAGAATAATATTTAAAAAGAATAATATTAAAAAAGAATAATATTTAAAAAGAATAATATTTAAAAAAGAATATTTAAAAAGAATAATATTTAAAAATAATAATATTTAAAAAAAAGAATAATATTTAAAAAGATTAATATTTAAAAAGAATAATATTTAAAAATAATAATATTTAAAACGAATAATATTTAAAAAAGAATAATAATTAAACGAATAATATTTAAACGAATAATATTTAAAAAGAATAATATTTAAACGAATAATATTTTAAAAGAATAACATTTAAACGAATAATATTTAAAACGAATAATATTTAAAAAAGAATAATATTTAAAAAGAATAATATTTAAACAGAATAATATTTAAAAAAGAATAATATTTAAAAAAGAATAATTTTAAAAAGAAAAATATTTAAAAAGAATTAAAACAAATAATATTTGAAAAGAATAATATGTAAACGAATAATATTTAAAAAGAATAATATTTAAAAAGAATAATATTTAAAAAGAATAAAAAGAATAATATTTAAAAAGAATAATATTTAAAAAGAATAATATTTAAAACGAATAATATTTAACAAGAATAATATTTAAAAAGAATAAAAAGAATAATATTTAAAAAAGAATAATATTTAAAAAAGAATAATATTTAAAACGGATAATTTTAAAAAGAATAATATTTTAAAAGAATAATACTTGCTACTGGAACAGTAGTAGAAACTCACAATGAAGCGATTAACAAAAATAGATTGCTATTTGGACTAAACAGCTTACCTTGGAGACATGTATTATTTTCTTGAAAAATATTTCTACCTCAACAGAACAATGTTCAACAAAATGCTTAACCGGAAAATTATTTTACCGAAAACTATTAATATTAAACTATAAAAAGGAAGATACTAGAAGTTAAACAAAAAGATATTTTATTTACACTCAATCACGTGAGCCTTATGCACTAATAATACTGTAATTGGCATTTTGTTGTGCTTTTTAAGATTTTAAATATTTATAATTTTTCTCATTATAAAAAACGATTATTATATCGATTATAATTTTTTGACGGAAGAAATAAAATGAATTGCATATAAAGCATTAGAAGCTTATCTTGCAGACATGTATATAATAAAATTTATCAGATATTTTAACTAGTGGAGTACTTCATTTCGATCTCCAGATAATATTGGATAATCAGAAGAGAACACGCACAGTTTCGGAGCCTACCACTCATTGTAGACTTGTATATAATAAAGTTCATCGTATTTTTTCTCTGTGGGGTAATCCATTCCAGTATACAGATAATTTCAGATAATCAGGAGAGAATACGCACGGTTTCGGGATGGGTGGGTATTAAAATGCATGTCTTAAAAATACTGCTTCAAGGTAAATCAAATAGACAAGTAAACAGTAACACTCCTCCTTTGTCTAAAACATTGTTAATCTATATATATATATATATATATATATATATATATATATATATATATATATATATATATATATATATATATAAATTCGTATTCCTGTCTGTTTGTTTTTTTGTTTTTTCACAATTTGATTAATATATACAAAACGTGTATAATTCATCTTTCATTTATTTCTATATACATAGTATGATAATTGAAAAAATATACAATTAAGAGATCATCTTATTTGCATATGACATTTAAAAAATCGATTTTACTAAACAGCGGTACCTTAGTTAATGTTTTATCGAGAGAATTATTTTAAGAATTCCATTTAAATTGTTATTTAATAAAATTTAAACAATATTGATAATACATTTTATTTGATTTATTTTGGAATTAATCTTTCCATCAGCGACCTTTTTTAAAATCTTTTTTTAGAGTTATTTTCCCCTAGATGCTATCCATAAAAAAGCAAACGTTCACCAAATATCATTTGGTAATTTCATTAAGTTTCTAGCTGGAAAAATAATTTTGTGTAGATAGAAAAATGTATGGCTTTTACTGTTTTTTTTTAAATATTAAAAAAAACAAAAACAGTTACGGAAAAAAACTGAAAAGATTTCATTTGTTTGTTTTATTTTATTCCTTAAACGGAGCGTCGTTTAATACCTAAAAAATGAAGATCTACTGCCCCTCTAAATTCCACAATTTACTCTTTTCTTTTTTCACGTTAATTTCTTAACTTTATACGACGTGACCCAGTGTCGTTTAACCCATAAAAAACGGAGATCTACTTGTTTTCAGCCTAATACATTTAAACAGCATTTATAAATATTATAAGAGAAGAAATTAAAAAAAAAAATAACATGTTAGAGTGGAGGATCACTTTTCTATATAAATTTAACGTAAAATGAGCACCCACTTTTTGGCCACCAAGCGTTCAACGAGACATGTCACCTCTAGCATTTTTTCAAGTTTGGCGATTGAGGGGGAGCGCAAAATCTGACAAATCCAATTTGTTGTTATTTTTCTGGTGGGGGGTGGGAATTACATTGGAAACATAAAATAACGATAAATTTAATTATTTTTATGATACCATTCTCTACTTTCACTTAACAATTTAATAAACAAAAAAAAAACAAAAAATATGACAAATTCAATTTTTTTTTGGGGGGGGGTTATATTAGAAACATAAAACGACAAATAAAAAGCGAACCTTCCTAAAAAAAGTAAATCAAAAATTTCCTTTATCTACAAAAAGAAATTATTAGATCCCAGGTTGAAATGAAACAAAAAAAATCATTTTTATATTTTTATCATTTTTATTAGACTAAATGTGCACGCCTTACACGTTTAAAATTTCGCCTTGTTTTAGGTTTAATAGATTGTTTTTTAAGGCCAAATTTAGCCTTTTTTACGCTCTTTCATTATAAAAAAAATATGGCGGCCAAAAAAATAGTTCATGAAAGAACTTATAAAGGCCAATCTGCCAAACCTTAGAAAGGCCAAATTTTAAAAGCGATATAGCGACCTCGAATAATGATAAAAAATAATAAAAGTTATCAATTTTTTCTGGTTTTATTTCAGCCTTTGGGTTTAATAATGTGTTTTATATAAAAAATAAATAGTTTTTATATTTTTTTTTTTGTCTGGAAAATAATTTACTCCACTAAACTACACATTTACCAAAATAAACGTACGCATTAATGTTTATGAACGTTATTGTAGGTGGGTTTTCTTAGGACAGTGTTCTCTTCTGCTGAAATATCTGGTGGAGAGGGTATCAGGTACTTTTTTTTTCTTGAAGGCGATTACATTTACATGTTTTTATCCGTTCTTTTATTTTTGAAATTGTTGTGGGGGTATCCACGTTACCCATGATGAAAACGGAACTTCATGTCAACCTAGGCAACGCTGGGTACCCATGCTAGTAGAATATAAGGACTAAAGAATAAAATAAAAATGCAAGAGGTACGAAGCTGCCGAAAATAAACTCAACCTCCAATTTCTATTCTGCATGAAATATATTAAGCTATTAACAGTGATACCCGACATTGCCCGGTTCGCATTTGCACACATCTGATATACTAAGGGTATTGAACCGGGCAAGTATTTTTATTTTCATTTTTGCCTCCTCCCCACCTTTTTTTGTAAACGATTCAACATCTTTTTTCTTTTTATCTTGCAATATAATTTTAAAAGTTTAATTGGTAATCTTTAAGAATACGTGCCCTTTAATGCAATATTGAAATATGTTAAACCATAAAATTAGTTTAGTTTTCCACGAGATGAAAAGGTGGTTTTTAATACCTTCAATCAAAATATATATCCTGTCTTATAACACACACACACACACACACACACACACACACACACACACACACACACATATATATATATATATATATAAATATATATATATATATATATATATATATATATACTAGCTGTACCCTACCACGCGTTGCTGTGGCTCAAATTGCGCAATGGAAAAAGTTCCAACGTGAGAAAAAGCATGTTTCTTATAGGTTTAATTTTCCATTTTGCATAGGTACACCGTTTTTGTTGTTCCATTTTCTTAGCTGATATAGAGATTTCCCGGTGTGGTGACTCTTGAATACGTAATGTATATTGTCCGTGTGAAAAACAGTCAGTGTGTAACTGTAAGGCCCACAATTGTACAGATTGTTCCCTGTGCTTTGTTGATGGTTATTGCAAATGACAATAAAATTGGAAAGTTCAATTTCCTAAAGTGTAATGATGTATCCGGTGGAATCATAGGAATGCATGGAATGAAGATATATTTATCTGTGAAAGGTCCTGTTAAGATTGTTGTTTCTATGATATTGTTTGTTAATTTTTTTTTTTTACTGCAAGCTATGTGCCATTGCAAAGCTTGGATTGGTTTATATTTCACAACATGATAATTAGTACACCAAATTTCAGTTGCAATACATGCGGTGGCATCCCTGGCAAATATAGCTGTTTGATAATTAACCACTTTATCTGCTTTCACAACAGTGTCGATGGATTTGTATTTGACTACCTCACTTGGAATTTTACATTGAATAATAGCGTTAAGTTCATGGGCATCTTTGTATTGACCTGCAAGAATAGCTCATTCACTCAGTCAAATGGAATTCTTATAATTTGAATATCTACAAAAACATTTTAAACTAACTATTCTTTTGATGAAATAAAATTACAAAAATTACAGAAGTTAAAAGTCAAAGAATTTTGCCCTTAACTCTGATCAGCTGGAACTTTTTCGTACCCAATTTTCCACAAGTGATGCAAAAGTTTTTGTGCGGATCGAACAGTCGGCAACTGGACATGCATATTTTGAGTTAAGTTTAATAGCTTCACATGGAACAAAAAAGTAGAGTATTTGAGGCAAGCATTTATTTCATCTGCTTGTGTTGATTGAAGAATAACAGGTAACATTTGTCTGAAATCTCCTGCAAGCAATATTACTGCATTTCCAAATGGTCTGACATTGCCACGCAAATCTTGCAAGGATCGACCAAGAGCCTCAAGTGATTTTTTGCTTACCATTGTGCATTCATCCTTAACAATAAGTTTGCATTTCTGCAATATTTTTCCCCATATTGGATGTTTTTGAGATGTCGAAGATGAGATTTTTGAAAAATTGAATGTTTTAAAGTAGAATAAATAATTCTTCTACTTGGCAGCAAGGTCGCAGGTATTCCTCATGCAGCAAGGGCTAAGGCTATGTCATTTTGTTACCAAATGGCTGCCAAAATCAATTTAATTAGAAAGGTTTTACCAGTTACTTCTGGTGCTGTTCAAGGTAGCAGTAATTTCCAAATAACTTCTATTCTCACAGTCAGTAAATTAGGTGACTAAAATAGGATTTATCCATGTTTTGAAAATGCCTTATTCACTGTAATTAATTTAGGAGAATAAAATAGGATGAGGGATTAGAGATGGACAGATAGAGAGGAAGATATATAGATAGAAAAGAGAAAGTGAGAGGAAAATAGAGAAAGAGAAGGAGATAGAGAGATAAAGGGATTGATAGCTAAACAGAGAGAGGGGGAGAGTTAGAAACAGAGAGGGATGAGACAGAGGAAAGGAGAGAGATAGAGGGAGTTAGAGAAAGCGGCTCAAAGAGAGATAGAGAGGGTGATATAGAGAGAAATATAGATTGAGAAAGGGAAAGGGAGAGATGGATAGAGAGAGATATTAAGAGAGGAAGAGAGAGGGGGAGAGAAACAGAAGGTGGACTACACTTCACCGTTTGTTTCCTCGTTCAGTAGAGAAGAAATCTTTCGAGACTGAGGCAATTTTACTGTTTTGTTATTATCCAGAGTACCGCTTTTTTGGGGGGGGGGCTAGATTTTCATCACATTAGAAACCGACCGGGTTATCTGTACTTTCACTTAACAAATTAATAAAAGAAAAACGGGTTTGTATTACTGTACACATAGATTCGAAAAAGTTGTCAAAAAACAAATATATACAAAATAAATGTTATCAAAGGCAAGATAAATTACTTTTCTGCTAAACTGGATATATGTTTTGTGTTTTTATTCAATGTAACATATTTATTCAGCTCGAAAAACATACAGTGTTTACCGATGTATTGGAATATTCAAGATGGCGTCTGATTCTCTCTTTAACACGGTAAGTTTGGGAAAAGGTGTTATAAATAAAAAACCAGATTAAATACTGTTAAAAACTCGCTCAATATATGTTACCGTGACATAGGTTGACATATATTCGGCGGGTTTTTAATAGTATTTTGTATAATTTTTTATTTATAACACCTTTTCCCAAACTTACGGTGTTAAAGAGGGTGTGAGACGCCATCTTGAATTTTTTAATACATCGGTAAACACTGTATGTTTTTCGAGCTGAATAAATATGTTACATTGAATAAAAACACAAAAAATATATCCAGTTTGGCAGAAAAGTAACTTATCCTGCCTTTGATAACATTTATTTGTTATATATTTGTTTTTTGACAACTTTTTCGAATCTATGTGTACAGTAATACAAACCCAGAAAAACATATTGTAAAATTTGAATTTAACATGAAAATACTGTTTTTAAAAATATCACGATAACATAAGTGCATGAGTGCCACTTTAGCTACTCCTTGGGCGTTGAGGTCCATGGCGACCAGCATAATTATTTAATGGTCGCTCCCTTAGCCCCCCCCCTAGTCAAGGCTAATGCATGCGCACGTAACATTTTTTTATTTACTGACGTTGGCTTAGTAACTAAACGATTTATTGATAATTTCGTAACCCTTAAACGCATGCCGGAAGATTTAAATTGGTTCATTATTGTTGTAATGAAAAAAAAAGTTTCATTCAACACAAAACCAAAAACACATATTAATGATAAATGATTTATTATTGTATTCATTGTGAAGCGAGGTGCTCGCTGGGCAAAACAACATTTAGAAAATTTGGGTTTGTATTACTGTACACATAGATTCGAAAAAGTTGTCAAAAAACAAATATATAACAAATAAATGTTATCAAAGGCAAGATAAATTACTTTTCTGCCAAACTGGATATATGTTTTGTGTTTTTATTCAATGTAACATATTTATTCAGCTCGAAAAACATACAGTGTTTTCCGATGTATTGGAACATTCAAGATGGCGTCTGATTCTCTCTTTAACACGGTAAGTTTGGGAAAAGGTGTTATAAATAAAAATCCAGATTAAATACTGTTAAAAACTCGCTCAATATATGTTACCGTGACATAGGTTGACATATATTCGGCGGGTTTTTAATAGTATTTTGTATATTTTTTTATTTATAACACCTTTTCCCAAACTTACGGTGTTAAAGAGGGTGTGAGACGCCATCTTGAATTTTTTAATACATCGGTAAACACTGTATGTTTTTCGAGCTGAATAAATATGTTACATTGAATAAAAACACAAAAAATATACCCAGTTCGGCAGAAAAGTAACTTATCTTGCCTTTGATAACATTTATTTGTTATATATTTGTTTTTTGACAACTTTTTCGAATCTATGTGTACAGTAATACACACCCGAAAAATTAATTAAAAACAAATAATCAGACTTAGCTTGTTATAATAGGTGTGAATTTATTTGCCCTGGTGTATCACATTCGTGTTATTGTTAGTCCGAAAATAAAGAAGAAGAAATCCTTCCCGACTGGTCAAATGTTTTTGGCGATAAGTTGGGATGAAACGATAAATTAATTTTCTTTAGAAAATTCGTTCGGGTAAGGAGCGGCGTGAATAGACTCCTCGAAATTTTTTTTGTCTTTTTCTTGGAGCTCTCCGGAAACGGTGAATGTTCAATGTCACTGTTAAAATTAGTTCCGGGGTAGACGCTACAATTGAAATTTACTAATTTTTAAATAAAAAAGTAAAAAAAAAAAAAGTTAATAAAAAAATTGTTGCTTATGTGCGCATAAAAAACTTTCTTTTTTTTCTTAGCTTAGGTCCACCTTGGAATCACCCCTCCCCCAACCTCCAAATCTTAAGAACAGCTTCCGGAATAAACATCACTTTTGGAGGGGGGGCTAATAAACACCATTTGGGGGGGGATATTTAAAAAAAAAAGTCGATAAAAGTCGTCATTTAAAAAGAAATTTAAAATCAAATGTTTGTAAAAGTGGGAAATTATTAATAAATGTTTAGTAACATTTTTCGGTGCTAATGCAGAGAGTGATCCGTGCTATTTTTTTTAAATCGTGTTTTTTTTATTATTCCAAAAAACTCAAAAAGCAAGCGACAAACTATTTTTTGGCTTCATATAATAAAGAAAAAATTTGTAAATTAAAAAAGATGGAAGATAAACAAATGAATTATGTTTTTTTTTGTTTTTTTTTACTTACTAAACAGAAAATGAAATCTTTCGTCGATTTGTGGCTGTGAAATTAATCGAACCGGAAGTTCAGTTTTATCAACAGAACAGATTCGAAGTAACGGTTAAAAAAATATATTTATTTTATTTAATATTTTAATTTTAATAATTCGCGAGGTAAATTTAAGTTAAGAACATAAAAACATACCTCGACTCTAAAAATGGGTTGTCTGATAATTTCAAATAAATTGGTAACGTAGAAATATGGTTTTATTCGTTTAGAACAAACCAACTTTACATTTATATATATATAGATATATATACTAACAAAAGTACCCGTCGTTGACTGGATTCAAAAGCAGCCTACCGAAAATGGACTCTGATTTATGAAAGTATGATAGGTTGTGAAAAGGAAGGGTTATAAAGAGATAGCTTCGAATTTGGGGGTATCAAAACCAAAGCAAAATATGATGAAAGTAAAAATAAAATAGATAACCCCCATAATTTATTATACCATACCTGTTTACACTGAAACACTTATCACAATATTCTGTGGATCTATATTTAAAAACCTTGTTAAACTTTGTGACATATTTCCATTCTATGGAGGTCAGGCGCGAACGAACACCTCATAATTTTATTATACCATATTTCTTCAAACTGAAGCATAATTATCAAAGTATACTTACGCAGATAGATATGAAAAGTCTTTATTAAAGTTTGTGCCTATTTCCATTCTACGGAGGCCAGGCGCGAACGCAGACCCCACAATTTTATTATACCATCCTTATTTAAGTTAAAACATACTTATCAAAGTATTTTATGTACAGCTATATCAAAAACACTTGTAAACCTTTTTTTTTAATTTAATTTTTTTTTTATTTTCATACTTTGTGGACCAGGCGCGAACGCAGACCCCACACTTTTAATGAACCACCGTTCTGCCAGATCAAACATACCCATTCCTAATCAGTAATCAGTTTTTTAAAATAGTCAACCATATAGGAGCCTATTCGTGACCACACACACACACACACACACACACACACACACAGATATTCAGCTTTATATTATAGATATAAGATATATATATATATATATATATATATATATATATATATATATATATATATATATATATTAGCAGTTCAGCTCGGCTTTGTTCGGGCCCTATGTACTGTTCATAACCTTATGTGCATATGCATATATGCAGTAAAAACTTTGGCTCATGTCGAGGTAACCTACCTCTAAAATTTCAAGTGTTTAGACCTAATATTGGCGGAGGAGCTTGGTAAAGTCTGCAAAGGTCAAGTCTTTCAATTTTGACCAATTTGCAGGCAAATTTTCTCCCAAGAACTGATTAAAAATCTGAATACACTTTATGTAAAATTACAAATGTTTAGACCAAAAATTGGCTGAGTAATTTGGTAGAGACCGTAGAGGTCAAATTTAAAAAAAAAACTTTGATCCCAATTTTGACCTCTAAAGATTTATTATTTGGGGCTAAAATTGAATTAAAAAGTTTGATCCATATTCAAGTACAAATCCATCTAAAATTCCAAGTGTTTTAGACTCAAAATTGGCGGAGGAGTTTGATAGAGCTTTTGAAGATCAAATCGCTTAACTTTAATCCCTTGACAGGTATATTTCTGGCCGAAAATAATTAAAAAGATTTCCCCAAATCTCATTACCCCTTATGTCAAACCTTCAGTTTTCATGTTTTCCTTCTTTTCCAGAATGAAACTAATCCCGTTATTAAACGCTTACTTCCAAAACTTAACATTACTGTCGTCTCTTATCGCTACAAAAATACAATTTAAATTTAACTAACTAAAAAGCATCCATAACTACGTAACAACACAAAAAATATAATCCACATTTCTTTTGTTTTTTCGCCTTTTCGTTTTTTTGCAGGGGGGGGGGATAGTTATAAATGTACGATAACGTGTTTCCTTATTTTCGTAAATGAAAACACAATGAACTTAGCCCGTCACAACTTACATACTCATAGCAGCCCTCCTTTTATCCCTCCATCACTGCCTAAAGTCATCACACGCTTTGCGATAAATACGGATAACATTTCGTATTTTCCCCCATTTTCTCAGGTTTTATTATCGAATTCAAACAGTTTTATTTGTTTCTGTTTTCTATTTTGTTTGTTTTGTTTGTTGTCGAAATGAAACGAAAAACATTCATTTGTTTTTTGTGTATTTTCTTCTTGTTTGTTTTTGTGTGTTTTCTTCTTGTTTGTTTTCGTGTGTTTTCTTCTTGTTTGTTTTTGTGTGTTTTCTTCTTGTTTGTTTTGTGTGTTTTCTTCTTGTTTGTTTCTTTTAGGTTTATTTTTATTTGTTTATTTTTTGTTTTATTTTTTGTTACGGTGATAAGTGAAATAACTGCAGTAATTAAAAGAAAAATTAACAAATAAATACACGGAAGAAGTTTCGTTTCACTTCCTTATGATAATATTCCATGTTTCGTTCTTAAATAAATTTCTGCATTTTAATAAAAGTTTAAGAAAAATTATTTTTTAGTCGCGGAGGCCATTAAGTAACCAGCCAACATTACAACAGCTTCAACGGCTAACTGGATGTTTTTTTAATAACCTCTCTCAAGCCGGGTTGTCTACTGCGTCTATTTTTTTCTTTTTCCCCTCGCTGCTATTTTTTAATTTTTGTTTTTTTACGGCTGGGGGTTGTTACATATCCTTACTACACCACCTGTCTCCACCCATTCTTGACAAGGAGAGGTTGTGGTATCCATTCCGATACCCGTTCTTACCATGAAGAGTTGGGGGTATCTATTCCGAAATAGAATATATAGAAATTATGAGTAAATAAAAGTGTATAAATGTTCCTTTTTAGTGTGAAAATTAATTTGTAAAACGGTGTACCTTGTGTATTTATTAACTGAATTATAATCAAACAAGTCAATAAACCAATAGACAGGAATACGGATTCGTTATAAGTATAAGCTAAACACGAGTCTTTGTTAATGTTTTAATTTAATAAATAAAACTGATTTTCTTTATTTTTTAGCTCAACGTCTTCATCGCTCTGCAATTTCACCAGATATCGGTATATTATTATTGCTTTTTTATTATAATATGTAAGTTAATACAAGGGGTGTGCAATAAGTAATGCACCTGACCCACTTCTAGTTGTCTGATCTAGCTTAAATTTTGCATGTGCAATGATTTATACGGGCAAATTACACCTCTTAACTAATTGCGGTTTCTGTTTTACAGGTGTTTCAACTGAGTCAGGTGTGAAGTGGAGCCTGTTGAATGTCAAGCAGTGATCCGGTTTTTTGTATTTGAAAGGACGCACACCACAGGAGACTTTTGATGAAATGAAAGAAACTTATGGTGATAATGCCCCATCATATGACCTTGTAAAACGCTGACATCGTGAATTCAAACATGACCGGAAGTCTGTGGAAACAGCTCCCAGACCTGGTCGCTCCCATTCTGTCATTGATGAGGCATCTGTCCGTTAAGTTGAGGCTGCCATTTTGGACGATCGGCGCATTACTATTCGCCAAATAGCCCAAGATATCAAGAAACTATAATTCATGACCATTTGCATATGCATAAGGTGTCTGCCAGATGGATTCCCAGGTTGCTCACACCATTCCAGAAGCGAGAACGCATCGAGTGCTCGAGGATGAATTTGGAGATGTGCCAAGAAGATGAGTCAAAGTTTTTCAAAAGACTGATTACACAGGATGAAACCTGGGTTCATCACTATGATCCAGAGACCTACGCACAGTCAATGCAGTGGAAGCACTTGGACTTACTACCTCCAAAGAAGGCAAGGGTGCAGCCCTCCGCTGGCAAGGTCATGCTCACAGTCTTCTGGGACCAGGACGGAGTAGTGATGACAGATTTCCTGGCAAAGGGTACCACAATTACAGGAGCCTATTATGCTTCACTTTTGAGGAAATTAAGGGAAGCTATCAAAATCAAGAGGCGGGGCAAGATCAGCAAAGGTACCCTCCTCCTGCAGAACAACGCTCCAGTCCACAACTCGCATGTCACCAGATCAGAAGCACGGGTGTGTGGTTATGAGATTTACCCCGATCCTCCATACTCTCCTGACCTTGCACCCTCTTACTTTCACCTCTTCCCAGCTATGAAGTTGTTTTTGAAAGGAAAGTTTTTCCCAGATGATGTAGTCTTGATTTCTGAAGTCACGTCGTGGTTGGAGGACCAACCTGGGGTGTTCTACAAAAACGGTTTCCAGAGCTGCATCAAACGATGATAGAAATTCATAACTTTGGGTGGTTCCTATATAGAGAAAGACTAATAACTGTACCAAGTTTCGTTGCTCTACTGCTATGGGAAGTGGGTCAGAGGTATTGCTTATTGCACGCCCCTCGTATGATCATTATTTTGTGAAACCACGTATTGCTAATCGAATAATCGGTAGTGCCGGATCATTCAGAAGTTCAAGAAGAACCGTGACACTTTAATTCATGTCTTACTGTTAAATTTATATAAATGGGGGTTATGCTACGAATTATGATACCTACAATAATACTCACTCTACATACATGAATTCAATAATACTCATTCTACTAATAAAAATATTATACTAACTCTACTCACGCAATAATACTCACATTTCCTCGATAACACTTATTAATTGAACAAAATGAGTGTCGTTCAATCAAAAATACTAATTCTATTCATTTAATAATACTCATTCTATTCAATCAATAATACTCATTCTATTAAATCAATTATACTCATTCGATTCAATCAATAATATTCATTCTATTCAATCTATAATACTCATTATATTCAATCAATAATATTCATTCTATTCAATCAATAATACTCATTATATTCAATCAATAATACTCATTATATTCAATCAATAGTACTCATTCTATTCAATCAATAATACTTATTCTATTCAATCAATAATACTAATTCTATTCCATTAATAATACCCATTCTCTTCAATCCAAATAACTCATTCTATTCAATAAATAATACTCATTCTATTCAATCAATAATACTCATTCTATTCAAATCAATAATACTCATTATATTCAATTAATAATACTCATCCCATTCATTTAATAATACTTATTCTATTCAATCAATAACACTCATTCTATTCAATCAATAATACTCATTCTATTCAATCAATAATACTCATTATGTTCAATCAATAATACTCATTCTATTCAATCAACAATACTCATTCTATGCACACAATAATACTCATTCTATTCAATCAATAATACTCATTCTATTCAATCAAAAATACTAATTCTATGTAATTAAACATACTCATTCTATTCAATCAATAATACTCATTCTTTTCAATTAAAAATACTCATTCTATTCAATCAATAATACTCATTCTATTCAATTAATAATACTCATTCTATTCAATCAATAATACTCATTCTATTCAATCAATAATACTCATTCTAATCAGTCAAAAATACTCATTCTATTCAACCAATAGTACTCATTCTATTATACTCAATAACACTCATTCTCTTCAATCCAAAATACTCATTCTATTCAATTAATAATACTCATTTCATTCAATCAATAATACTCATTATATTCAATCAATAATACTCATTCTATTAAATCAATAATACTCATTCTATTCAATCAATAACATTCATTCTATTCAATCAATAATACCCATTCTATTACATCAATAATACTCATTCTATTCAATTAATAATACTCATTCTATTCGAAGAATAATATGCATTCGATTCAATAAATAATACTCATTCTATTGAATTAAAAATACTCATTCTATTCAAGCAAAAATACTCATTCTATTCAATCAATAATACTCATTTTATTCATTCAATAATACTCATTCTATTCAATCAATAATACTCATTCTATTCAATCAATAATACTCATTCTTTGCAATTAAAAATACTCATTCTATTCAATCAATAATACTCATTCTATTAAATTAATTATACTCATTCTATTCAATCAATAACACTCATTCTATTCAATCAATAATACTCATTCTTTTCAATTAAAAATGCTCATTCTATTCAATCAATAACACTCATTCTATTAAATTAATTATACCCATTCTATTCAATCAATAACATTCTATTCAATCAATAACACTTATTCTATTCAATTAATAATACTCATTCTATTCAGTCAATAATACTGATTCTAGTCAATTAATAATTCTCATTCTGTTAAATCAATGACATCCTTTTTATTCATCCGACTATTCTTAACTTGCTCAATCAATGAAGCTCATTTTTCTTAAATATAATTCATTTTACTCAGGCAATAATACTTATTCTACTAGCTCAATAACGCTCATTCTACATACATGAATTCAATAATATAAATTTACGCATTCAATAATAAATATTCTACTCACTTAATAATACTCACTGTATTCTGCTAATTTAGTAATACATATTGTAATACAACCAATAAAAATACAGATCAGAAGCGAAAATAGAACTGTGATTTTGAGGGAAATAAATATCATCTTTCATTTTGTTTTATAGGAATAAATCCAGACAAGACATAAAACCACTTCATGTAAGGGACGATGAGATAAGAGATGCCTTTTAGTATGGTTCTTAAAATGACTAAGTTTGTAGGTAGGAGGAAAACAGTGTACAGGAATAGATTTCCAAAGAGGTTACAGTTTACTTGAAATATTGAAGTATCAATAAACATATGTCAATAATATGTCAATAGTAAATCAATATTAGATCAATATTAACGGTGGTTCAATCTTCAATGCGGCAGCACTCAAAATGCAATTAAGAATGACGGAACAACAAGCCACCTTTGAAGACACAGAACAATTGCATTCATCTTTACAAGCGATGGACGAACATAATCTTCTAATATATATATATATATATATATATATATATATATATATATATATATATATATGTATGTATATATATATAATTAAAATAAAACGGTGAAGTTAAGAGTTGGCGCGAATTACGGCATCAGTGAAATACAGTTCTTTCAATTTTTATTGCAAAAAATAGTCAGTATTCACTTTTATGTTTAAGTAACTTAAACACTTTTTTATCTAAAGTTGTGTAAATAAATAGTTAATGCAATAAGCATACACCTGATTTTCTTGCTAGTAATGCGTAAATGTTATGAGTTAAATGAGTATTTTCTCTTTTTACAGCTAACACCTATCGTCGTCTTGCATATTCACCTAACAAAGGTATGTTATTAAACATGATCTGGTAAAATTACAATAACATTTAAGCACGAATAGCTTTTATAATAATAATTCTGATTTCGTTTATGAACGTCTCTTTGGAAAGGGATGGGATTCGTTTCCAGGGGATTTCCCTTAATCCCGGCTTCAAAGATCAAGGGTTTTCCTAAGGATGTTGGTGGTACCTACAACAGCAGAGAACTGAAGGCCGCCTAAAACATCGGGGATTTGTAGTTTTTTCAATTGTCCTTCCAGACGACTTGATACTACTCCTAGTGTACCAACTACGACCGAGATTATTTGTGTTTTAAACCCGTGTATACGCTTTATCTCATAATTGCTCCACTTCTCGTTCTCCTTCTCTCTTACATCCCTATCCCAGGGTACTGAGAAGTCTACAATCTGCCAGTTTTTTTTAGACCTTTTCAATGACGACCAAATCCGGATGATTATGTCCCAATTGCTTGGTAGTTATGACACTTTTGTCCCACCATACCTCTACTTTGCCATCCTCACTTGTTTTCACGTCATCAGGCACCTCCTCAAACCATTTTCCAGCACACTTCACCCCAACTTTCTTACACACCTCACAATGTATCTGGAGTCCCATGCGATCGTGTCTTTTGCAGTACTCTTTCTGGGCCAGTCCACTACACCCTGCTACAAGGTGCGTAATTGACTGTAAGGTCTTACCACAAATCCGGCGTTCTGCAGCAATTCCTCTCCTAAAACCACTTTTTTTAACAATCGTATTCCTAATGCCTGCTCTTGTGCTGCACAAGCAAAAGCTTCAGTATTCTTAGCCAGGTACCCAACTCTAAACCATCTTTTATCAGCCACTGTTGCTATATTCTGGAAGAACCTTCCATGCATTTTCTTCCTAGCCAGTTCCTCTGCCCTTTCTCTATCCATACGTTTCACATAATCAGATTGGTATGCAAATCCTTGCCAGGCCATTCTAAAATGGCTGCACTGTATCGCAAAACACTGACTGCCCACGCATTCACTGCTTTCATTAGGTTTTCTCCATACAACTTCGACTTCGCAAACAATAATAATAACAATAATGATAATAATGATAATAATAATAATAATAATAATAATAATAATAATAATAATAATAACAATACTATGATATACTGCTCATTATTGCAATAACGTATACAATTCCATATTGCAAATAAATTTACTCATTTTATTTACTTTTCTACCATCTACTGTGGGGTCGAAAAGATATGC
>NC_136524.1:6118863-6168863 GCF_053919585.1 Euprymna scolopes
ACACACATACGCATACTACCATATATATACATACAAATGCACGACATATATATTTTTCTATCCAACCACATTTTCTTTCGCGACTTTTTCATCCGGTTCGTGCAATATTTCTTGTTACAAATTTACATGTTGTAATTTCCTGCATCCGTCCAACACGGGGATTGCCTTTCAAATCATGACGAATGAATGAGGTGTGTTAATTTTATTTTAATGCTTTTAAATGATATTTCTTTTATTTGCAACTAGCCTGTGGTAGACAAAAGATCGATATCAATTTTGTGTTCGATGCTGCTCTGATGGGAATACAGGGCACTGCAGAGGTCACACGATTAATTGAAACAGTGATCTCTGATCACAACTTTTATAATGGTAAAGTGCATGTTGGTACCATAACTGGGGCATGCACTGACACGAAATGTAAGTACCAATTCATTTATATACTTTTATGCCTTTTTTCCAATTAAAATACATGATGACCTCATATTATGCATGTCATAATTAATAATCCACTTTACAAAAGTTAATCCTATTTCAGAAACCATTGTCTATATAATTCTAATTATTATATTATAATACTCATTATCCTTATTATATAATTATATTATAATAATCATTATTATGCAATAATTATATTATCCTAACCATTATAATATAATAATTATATTATAAAAATCATTATAATATAAATATTATATTATTAATTATTTGGAGTCTCACAAGATTAATAATCAAAACGAAAGTTCTTTTTCTTTCAGCCATTGCAATGGTTTTTATTTATTTCAAATAAAAACGATTGCAAAAATAATTTGTATTTTTGTGCACAATTTTCCGCCATTTTATAAATATACTCTTGGTGTTTGGTTTTAAATAATCAGCTTCTGCGTATAATTGTTTTCCTGTGATCGATTTTATGGTTTTCGTAATGCTAAATACTTACCATACTCTTCCACCTTTTTGTTTTCTTTTCGACCAACATCATGCTTCGTGCCGAAATAGCGAACTGATGGAGACTACTAGACAAACAAGTCTTACCAAGGAAGAGTCTGAAGGACATCATCAAGATCATCAAGATTAAAATCCTCAGAAAATAAAACGAGGAAAGAAATTAGGGCAACCTGAAGACGATTAAAAAGAGAAATGGCAGAGTTGCTACAATGAACAACACTAATGTAGATTCTCAAATCTTTTAAGAATTGTTAACCTTAAATCCAGAGATTGCTCACTTGCAAACATACTTGCTCTTGTATGGGATTACTATCTTTTGTGTAGGATTGTTCAGAAGCCGCAAAAACATTCCGATTATACTGATTAAAACACGGCAGTTAACTTTACGCCTGTCCTGCTGTAGCTAACAATGATCCGAGCACAGTACTTGAGTCTTTTTTAGCAAATTCATAAGCCTATGTTCTTGTTGCTAGCTTTATCTACAACGTAAATCTGAATTATATTGAGTTTCGAATGAATTATGCATCCTCAACGGCAGTGTTTTGATTTGGAAATTTGGGTAATAAATAAGACAACACGGTAGCATATTTACAAAAGTATCGATAATTATGTTACAAAATAGCTGCTCTAAAACATAGTATCGATAATTATGTTACAAAATAGCTGCTCCAAAAAATAGTATCGATAATTATGTTACAAAATAGCTGCTCAAAAAACATAGTATCGATAATTATGTTACAAAATAGTTGCTCTAAAACATAGTATCGAAAATTATGTTACAAAATAGCTGGTCCAAAACATAGTATCGATAATTATGTTACAAAATAGTTGCTCAAAAAAATAGTATTGATAATTATGTTAGAAAATAGCTGCTCCAAAACATAGTATCGATATTTATGTTACAAAATATTTGCTCTAAAACATAGTATCGATAATTATGTTACAAAATAGCTGCTCCAAAACATAGTATCGATAATTATGTTACAAAATAGTTGCTCTAAAAGATAGTATCGAAAATTATGTTACAAAATTGCTGCTTCAAAACGTAGTATTGATAATTATGTTACAAAATAGTTGCTCCAAAACATAGTATCGATAATTATGTTACAAAATATTTGCTCCAAAACATAGTATCGATAATTATGTTACAAAATAGTTGCTCTAAAACATAATATCGATAATTATGTTACAAAATAGTTGCTCCAAAACATAGTATCGAAAATTATGTTACAAAATAGTTGCTCCCAAACATAATGTCGATAATTATGTTACAAAATAGTTGCTCCAAAACATAGTATCGATAATTATGTTAGAATATAGTTGCTCCAAAACATAGTATCGATAATTATGTTAGAAAATAGTTGCTCCAAAACATAGTATCGAACGTTGTTACAAAATAGCTGCTCCAAAACATAGTATCGATAATTATGTTACAAAATAGTTGCTCCAAAACTTAGTATCGATAATTATGTTAGAAAATAGTTGCTCCAAAACATAGTATCGATAATTATGTTAGAAAATAGTTGCTCCAAAACATAGTATCGATAATTATGTTACAAAATAGTTGCTCTAAAACATAGTATCGAAAATTATGTTACAAAATAGCTGCTCCAAAACATAGTATCGATAATTATGTTACAAAATAGTTGCTCCAAAACATAGTATCGATAATTATGTTACAAAATAGCTGCTCCAAAACATAGTATCGATAATTATGTTAGAAAATAGCTGCTCCAAAACATAGTATCGATAATTATGTTACAAAATAGTTGCTCCAAAACATAGTATTGATAATTATGTTACAAAATAGCTGCTCCAAAACATAGTATCGATATTTATGTTACAAAATATTTGCTCTAAAACATAGTATCGATAATTATGTTACAAAATAGCTGCTCCAAAACATAGTATCGATAATTATGTTACAAAATAGTTGCTCTAAAACATAGTATCGAAAATTATGTTACAAAATTGCTGCTTCAAAACGTAGTATTGATAATTATGTTACAAAATAGTTGCTCCAAAACATAGTATCTATAATTATGTTACAAAATATTTGCTCCAAAACATAGTATCGATAATTATGTTACAAAATAGTTGCTCTAAAACATAATATCGATAATTATGTTACAAAATAGTTGCTCCAAAACATAGTATCGAAAATTATGTTACAAAATAGTTGCTCCCAAACATAATGTCGATAATTATGTTACAAAATAGTTGCTCCAAAACATAGTATCGATAATTATGTTAGAATATAGTTGCTCCAAAACATAGTATCGATAATTATGTTAGAAAATAGTTGCTCCAAAACATAGTATCGAACGTTGTTACAAAATAGCTGCTCCAAAACATAGTATCGATAATTATGTTACAAAATAGTTGCTCCAAAACTTAGTATCGATAATTATGTTAGAAAATAGTTGCTCCAAAACATAGTATCGATAATTATGTTAGAAAATAGTTGCTCCAAAACATAGTATCGATAATTATGTTACAAAATAGTTGCTCTAAAACATAGTATCGAAAATTATGTTACAAAATAGCTGCTCCAAAACATAGTATCGATAATTATGTTACAAAATAGCTGCTCCAAAACATAGTATCGATAATTATGTTACAAAATAGCTGCTCCAAAACATAGTATCGATAATTATGTTAGAAAATAGCTGCTCCAAATCATAGTATCGATAATTATGTTACAAAATAGCCGCTCCAAAACATAGTATCGATAATTATGTTACAAAATAGCTGCTCCAAAACATAGTATCGATAATTATGTTACAAAATAGTTGCTCCAAAACATAGTATCGATAATTATGTTAGAAAATAGCTGCTCTAAAACATAGTATCGAAAATTATGTTAGAAAATATTTGCTCTAAAACATCGTATCGAAAACTATGTTACAAAATAGCTGCTCCAAAACATAGTATCGATAATTATGTTACAAAATAGCTGCTCAAAAACATAGTATCGATAATTATGTTACAAAATAGTTGCTCTAAAACATAGTATCGAAAATTATGTTACAAAATAGCTGCTCCAAAACATAGTATCGATAATTATGTTAGAATATAGCTGCTCCAAAACATAGTATGGAAAATTATGTTACAAAATAGCTGCTCCAAAACATAGTATCGATAATTATGTTACAAAATAGCTGCTCCAAAACATAGTATGGAAAATTATGTTACAAAATAGCTGCTCCAAAAACATAGTGTCAATAAAAATCTATTGAGTCAGGAAATAGATCATATCACAATCACACGATAACATGCGAGCATAGTTCCACAAGTAAAGCCGTCCATTAATTCTGCTCAAAAAGTTGAAGAGCTACAAAGATGGGAGTGCTACAATTAAAACAAACAACCTGTTGTGTTCTAGAATTTATTTTTCTACATAGTTACCACCATTCTAAATGCACTTTTGCGAGTGATGAACGATGATCATTCGTAGGCGGCCAGAATGCGCTTTTTCATACGAAGGTCGTTCAAGAAGTAAAGCCTCTTATTTTTAACTCCAAAATATTAAAAGCTACAAAGACGGGAACGGTACAATTAAAATAACTGACATTTTATACTCCAGAATTTATTTTTCTACATTATCATCATTCTCAATACACTTTTGCCAGGAATTTAATATATCTGTGCTTATGGCGCACTTCCGTGACAGGGGCTGCTGTCTTCGAGTCTTGCACCAGCAGTATCTGCAACTAAGTGATGAAAATTTGATATCATAGATGCATATGTCCAATTACCATGAGAATTAGTAATTCTCTAGTATCCATTTGGGCAGAATAAAATTGCTTTTGGACCACCTCATAGTTAATATATATTAGAATTATGTGTTCACAATTTTATTTTTTTCTGTCTTCTATTGTTAATCGCATTTTCAATGCTACCTAGTGTTATCGCTGTAAAATTATTAAAAAGACATATTTTTTTAAATCTCCAGCTTTTCCCCTGAATCGTTTCAAGAATCTTCGAAATATTCCACAACATTTTGCCACGTATGCAACGGAAATGTCGCCATTTTTGATTAAGGATCTTTTGAAATCATTTCATTTGATGTATGGTGGCCGAAAAGCTGCCAGAAAAGTTGCTGTTGTCTTCATCAAAGGCAAACTAAACAATCCAAACGTGGCGATACGACAAGCAAAATTGGCCCATGAAAATGGAATTGAAATCTTTGTTGTCGACGTCGGCAATTTAAATCGTCAGGGTGTTCTCAAGTCCATTTCATCTGGAAATATATCTCACATTTTAAGAGCAGTTAATTCAGACGAAATGAAAAAAATACCTCATTTGCTTGTGACTCGGATTTGTGAAAGTAAGTTTACATCTTATTAACTGATCCACTTCTTTTATATATATATATATATATATATGTGTGTGTGTGTGTGTGTGTATGTGTGTGTGTGTGTGTGTGTGTGTGTATGCCCGTGTATTATATATATATATATATATCATAAATTAATAATTTAAATTCTATGACGTGAAATGGTTAAATTCCAAATCTAGAATTTTTATTATATGCAAGACAAAGAATACAATTAAATATATATATATATATATATATATATATATATCCTTAACCTATAAGTTTTCGATGGTTACCCATCTCCTAGAGGAGAAAATTTTAGCAAATTGTATTCTTTGTCTTACATATAATAAAAGTTCTAGATTCGAACATTTACCATTTGAAGTCATAGAATTTAAATTAATAATTTATGATTTATTTGCTCTTTCTGGCATATTGAACAATTTTTACTTAACTGTGATTGTCTTTATAAAATATTACAGCCAATAGTATTTTGTAAAAACCAATAATCACTGGATTTCATATCAGTAGATCTATGGTATTACACTATTTTGAAGGATATATATATATATATATATATATATATATATATATATATATATACATATTCACGAATTTAATACGTAGGTAAATATAGATAGTAAGATAAAAAAATATATATTGAAAATAGTCTTTTGTGCTTCATCTCTGTGGGATTCTTTTACAGTAAACATATGTTTACTGTAAAAGAATCCCACTTTATTTTAATGTCGCATTGGCATTTAAATATATATATATATATATATATATATATATATATATATATATGATGAGAAATATGGAAATAGTATTCTGACAAAATAGAGAAGTAAAAAGGAACAAACCGTATTATGTGTTCATCAAAGTTTCGTCTTTATTTTGTTTCATCCAGAGAGGAAGTTTCGAAATAAAGAGGAAACGTTGATGAACACATAATACGGTTTGCTCCTTTTTATTTCTCTCTCTCTCTCTCTCTCTCTCTCTCTCTCTATCTATCTATCTATCTATCTATATATATATATATATATATATTACTTTATGTACATTAAACATATTTGTGGTTAAGCCAAAGTGTTAAATTTGACACATTGCTGCCAAAAATTTGGTACTTTTTCTTACATGGGGGATCACAACTTATCAATGCCCGGAAGCCACTCGGAGATAAGGGTTATTTTGTGTACAATAATCAATGGGATAATATCGAGGTAATAGTTGGTATTGGAGATTTGATAAAGTGTCTTAATTAAAGGGTCGATTAATCAGAAATTTGTTTATGTTGGACTTGAAGACATCCAAGTTGTAGCCAAGTGCGAAACAGGCAAACGGAAGAGAATTCAACAGGCGTGCACTTCTCAGAAAAAAGCTGTGTTCATAGAACCTACGTTTTAATTTAGGCACAGATGAAGAGCGGGGAAATTACTGAGAGTGGTTTCAGCTAGACGGGTGTTTATCATGAAGGATTGGCGAGGGGGATCAGAGATTGGAACTCGGACGAGCATTTGCCATGGAAAAAATGATAAAACAAAGACAGGTTCACAACGTCTCTTCTGTGGGAGAGAGGTTGCAGGGAAGAGAAGAGAGCATCTCCCACCAAGCCACGAAGTCTATTTTGTACTTTATCAAGGCAGGTAGGCTGTTTTTGAAGCTCCAGCCCAGATGTGGCAGCAGTACTCCATCTTTGGACGTACTTGGCTTTTATAGAGATAGAGAATTGCATCAGGAGTAAAGGTCAAACCCAGGAGCTTGTCAAAACATGAAGCCTCCCCAAGACGAGAGCCATTAATTTCAATTGATGCTAGATGAGGAACAGAGGGTTGATGATATAAAGTTAGGAGCTTGGTTTTAGATGCATTAAAAGTAACCAGCTATCTCTTCCCCCACTGAACCACGGGCTCAAGATCAAAGGAGAGGGAATCAGAGAGAGAGCTTTGTCATTTACGGCCTTTGATGTGTTGCTGTAGATGGTTGTGTCATCAGCATATATGTCAACGAATGATTTAAGTATGTGTTTTGGGAGATCATTGATGTAGATCAGGAAGAGAGTTGGGCACAGGATGGACCACTGGAGGACTCCAGCATTAAAACTGTGGGTCCCTGATTGCTGCCCCTCAACCACTACTCTTATGAACCTATCAGAGAGAAATGATTTAATTATTGAGAAAACATTTCCAGTTATACCGTAGCTGGAAATCTTGTGAAGTAGGCCCTCGTGCCATACCTTATCGAAGGCCTTTGATATGTCAAGAGCAATTGCCCTAGAATGGAAGCCTTTGTCGAGAGATTCACTTATCCTATGGGATATAACTTTTAGCACATCAGCTGTAGATCTAGCAGAACGGAAACCATATTGCATGTCACAAAGGAGGTTATTTCTGCTGAGGTGATTGATTACTTCTTTATTTAATATGGATTCCAGTAACTTACTCATGACACACAACTTATTTGTCTGTACTGAGAGGGAGATGACTTATCACTTGAGTTCTTAAATACAGAGCATACTGATGAGGTTTTCCAGGGTGTTGAGAAGCACTTCTCCTTAAGGTAACGCTTAAACAGTTTTGTAAGTATGGGAGCAAGTTCTAGTCGAAGCTTTTTTAACACTATCATTGGGATGCCGTCTAGGCCAGTTGCTTTACTGGAATCAAGGTTCTTGATTAGTTTGGCGATCTCGTGCACAGATATTTATAGGTTGGATAGTGTGTTGTCTGTTGTAGGAGGAAATACGGAGAGTTCATGACCTTCGTTGCAGAGGGTAGAGTTGGCTGCAAAGTTCTTGGCAAATAGTTTGGCCTTGTCTAATGCTAATGAGATGATTTCAGGTCCATTGATAACGGTTGGGATAGAACGCATGCATCTGTTCAGGATCCTGTTTGCTATTTGCCAAAACTGGCGGGAACCAAGCCGCTGCTCAGCTACTTTGGATTTGACGGACTGAGCATATAGCTCTCTTGCATTCTTTATTACTCTTTTACAGTGGTTGCTGGCAATCCTGAAGGCAGCTTTCGTCTCAGTACATGTATTACGTTGGTAGCTATGGAAAAAGTGATTTCTGTGTGCGATGGCAGCAGCACATTCGGGGGAGAACCATGGCTGGCTGTTAGGTTTCTGTTGGAATTTTTTGGATGGTATGAATTGGCCTATGCCTACAAGTAACCATTCGGTCAGATCTGGTACTATAGAGGACACATCCTTTTTAAACATGGAATGGAGAGAGAAATCAGATATAACTGTACGGAAGCTATCCCAGTCAACCATGGAGTATCGGTAATACAGTACGGTGGAGAGGTATATCTGAAGACTTATTGTATTTCATTTTTATCTTAACTGATACAACTGTGTGATCAGAGGATCCCAGGGGAGACAGAACGGAACATGAACATAGCTCAGGGGAAGTGGATAGAATAAGGTCTAGAAGACTTGCATACTGACCAGTAATATCGGGCACACGGGTGGGTTCGTGAACAATCTGAATGAGGCCATAGGCAATGGTCAAATCACGACAGAACCTCCCTTCATCATCTCTTATTTGAGTGAGTCAGCCATTCCACATTATGGACGTTGAAGTCACCGCAAATATGAATGGTAGCCGAAGGATGAGCAGACAGGATGATGTCAATTTTCTCAGCTTTACTCTTAAGGACAGTAACCCCGCTGTTGTGGGAGCGATAGAGGGCAAAAAAATAATGCGGTGGTGTAAGCAAGTGCAACCCAGAAGCACATGTGAGGTAAATTAGGGTCTTCTCTGGAGATATGTCTACCACACGGGAAGCAATCTTTAATGTAGGCGCATATTCCATGCCCATGGCGATCTTGGGGGTCAGATTTAGATGTTAAGATAGAGTATCCTTTTATTATGAACTTATCTAGGGAAGTGGTCGGCCCTATTCCAGTTTCGCTTAGAAAGAGTAAGTCCAGTTTCGTCTCCTGCAATTGTTTCAACCTCTGGAAGGTTGGAACGTAGACCCCTGATGTTGGAGAAGGCGACATGGTAGTAGGTGTCTACGTTGGGGGATAGGGTTCTAGGTTTGTTCGTGTTTTTTATTTCATGTTTAGTTTTGTGGGTTTGTGGAACAGGTCGACAGACTTGGTTAAAGTAGGACATAGTCCTGAATCCATTTACCAAATGGCAATACAGCAGGCCCAGTACTTTATACCTGCTGATAGGACAGCTTCCTTAATTATTAAGCAAGGGGCGGGTCCCTGACTATCAAGTGGGTAACGTCAGCCCAGAGGAAACGTTTACCTTCAGCACCCTTACCAGAGACGTGGCCACAAGGATAAAATAGAAAAAGAAAAATTTCCGACATCTCAGGCTACTGTTAACGAAGTATTACCGACATGGAAAGCAGCTTTTTCTTCACCCTTTGTCAGAAAAATCACTCATTGGAAATGAGGACTGAGGGACAAAAAAGGAGAAGCGAGAGTTACTGGAGTTGCCGATAACACAACCACAGTGTATTATCTACTGTCTATTTAAAAAAAATGTAAAGACTTATTAATATCTACTTAATATAAGTCCGTTACTCCGTTCCCAGTTTAGGAGAATATTTGAAAATAATCTTCCCTCCCATAATTATGCGTGGATATATATATATATATATATATATATATATATATATATATATATATATATATTGGAGGGCTTTATCTAACCTCGATAGAGAATGATTTGAGCATTCAAGCTTTATCTTTATAAGATACCGTAATGGAACTTTCAATTTGTGAGGTCGGGTTTTTTTTTTGTATTAATTTAGTTTTTTTGTGTTAATTTAGTTTGGAAAAACCCGTTTAAAAGCTGGTTAAGAGTAGAACAATTTAACTAAACAGTGCAGATATAATTTGGAGGGAAAAAAAACAATAAAAAAGAGCAAAAGAAAGATAAGTGCAGTTGAAATGTTCAGAAATTTAGTCAAACCTGGAAAAAAATAAATGAATAGAAAATAATGTCTGCAATGCATAACTCTCGACAAACTCTTGAAAGCACTGCTGACAACACTTGCAAACCCTGAATCAAACCCTGGCATCCAAACTCTGAATCAATCACATTGAAAAATCGAGCTTTTCATATCCAATCGAACGCATCTCATTTGCATGTTAAGTGGCAATATCACAAACCTATAAAGAAAAAAAACGGACATTTTTTCTTCATTCTTTTTGCCTGCACGTGACTTTACAGACTGTACACAGACAGGTTTGTACTAATTTTTCAGTGTTTAATTATAGAAGAGTAAGTTATTTTGTCTTTGGTAACATTTCAGACAACACTAGTATGAGGACGTATAAAATATTCAGCATAGAATAATCATTATTTTGTAATGTAAATGTTCTTAATAAGCAAATTCGTAAACATGTTTGTTTTCTATTTCTGCGAGTATCAAAAGAATAGTAGCAACTACGTTTATCCCAGAAGAGTATCAGTATATACTTTCACTGTAATATTTTTATTGTAATATTTTCATTGTAACAGTTTTATTGTAATATTTTCATTGTAACATTTTTATTGTAATAATTTCATTGTAACATTTTTATTGTAATGGGTTCCCTAATCCGTCTGCATTATATATTTGCATTTGCATTTGGATAAATACAAATAAAAACTTTCCAACGCATCAGATAAAGCATTTATTTCTTGAAAAATTATATCGGCGGATAAAAATACCGAGTATGATATCTATCTATCTGATTGGGCTCCTTGCTCGGACAAATATGACTCTCCCTCCAGCATTCTCTATCTTCCATCAGCTGCCTCAGATCTTCAGGATCACAGTTGGCGTTATGTGCAATTTACTGAATGTACGTGGATCTAGGCTGTCCTTTGCTTGTGCTCTCGTGCAGTGGAGTCCACATCAATACATTTCTCACCAGCTCTTGTTGCTCCTCGGGCAGTGACAGGCAAATTGTAGACGTCGCTCCCTGTTGATAGTAGATATGGCAGGTAGGTTGTCATAGAGTTGCTGCTTCGTGGGATGATTTGCCAAGATATATTTAACACTGTTATTAGCATACAAGTGTACAAGTTGATATTAATAACAAAAGGAACCAGCCACGGGTAAAATAACATGTTATTTGATACAGTAATACAAGTATTTCGTATACTTTTATGTTTTCCGAAACGCAAATACGTAATTTCCATAATTGTTTTTCCTGTTTATGTTTGATATGTTCTGTTTGTACTTTTCCAATATTTGTAATGTTCTTAAGAAACAAATATGTACTTCCCAATAATGACAGAACTCCTCCTCGCTGACACCGTAATTTCCAACAACAGCATCAAATCTCAGCTTTTATGCTGTCTCCCTGTTGTCAAATATGCCCCTTCCGATCCGCCGACATTTCTTACTATTCCTCTCATATGCGAATTAATGCCAACTATAAAACAAGTGAGATATGTATTTCTTTTCTTTTACCGCAAAATATGCACATAACATGTCAAAGAGATGTGCCCTCGCTTGTTTTAGTAGTTTCCACAGTAGAAAGAAATTATCTTATTTCACTGACTCTTGAAATAATACATGCCAATTATGTAATTTCTATAATTTTTTAATGCCAATTTTAGCGTTTCGTACTTAAGTCTTAAACAAAAGACTAAGTTATACGCCTATACAACCAAATTTTAGCAATTGACAATTTAAAAACAAAACAACTAGAACAAAAACTGACGAAACTCCACAGCAGCAAATATCTATAACACTGAAAGCAAATATCTATAACACAGAAAGCAAATATCTATAACACGGAAAGCAAATATCTATAACACGGAAAGCAAACTGACAAAATTCTATTTCATTAATACTTTAATGCACAAACACAGCAGCAAATCTCAGGTGCGGTATATTCTCGTGTTGAACACTCAACTGCTTGTCCTCTCCAATTCGTCCTTTTTAAAGCAACTATTTATATACAAACTAATGAAGCATAAAAAAAGAAGTTCTTTACTTCTTTTTCTTACCCTAATTTCCGCACCTAACCTGCCAAAAGGATGGGTTGTTGCTTGTGTAAGTAGGTTCTTCTATTGCACATTAGAAAAATCTTATATTTTACGGACTCTAGAAATGAAACATCATTTATTTCGTTTTTTACTATTTGAATGATTCGTAAATCTTCTTATAACAAAAGGATTAAGTGATGCAATACATATGAGTACTCCTCGTTTGATTAAAATGGAAATCTTACGAAACTCACCTTCATCAATTGTAATTCACACTAGCAAATACATATATAATAAGGAAAACAAACTTACAGAACTCTTCTTCACTAACAACAAACAGAGCACCAATTTTCAGGTGTCAAACAGATGCGCTGCTGTTAGTGTGAGTAGTTTCTTCTATTACGCATTAAAAAACATGTTTCTCTTATTTCACTGACTCGAAATAATACATGTCATTTCTAGAAGTCCTTTTTTCCTATTTCAATGATTCGTCTTAAACCATAAAACCAAGTGTTGTGCCTACATGGCAAACACACTGTTTGCCAAGTTCAAACCTCTTTTCCATCACCTCACTTCAATCAATCCGACTAGTGCAAAATCCCATTGTTTTATTGTATAAACTCTCTATATTGTAATATATTGTACTCTGACACCTTTTTTTTCTTAATCTGTCTTTTGGAATTCTCTACTTGTATTCAGAAAGAAAATTTTCTTTGGTCGCATCTCTGTAGAATTCTCCACTTGCTTCCTTTTCCGCCAACGATATCAACATGCAATAATTTTAATACAGCTATACTCCGTAAGAAAATTAATGGAGCCCTACAGCAAAAGCGCAATGAACAGTAACAAATCTGATCTCCAATGTTCTCTTTTAGCTATCAAAAATCAAACTGCCTATTTTTCTCAATTCGTATTGCTTAAAGAAGTTTGTCCTCCTCATATACAAATGAACGCCACCTATAAGATATCTAACTACAAACACAAGTTATTTTATCCACCGACAAAAGACAAAAGGCGCGAAAGAGTCCACACTCCTCTGCTGGTAACCCTTAATTTTATTTTGCGTTGTTACATTTGCGTGGCCTTTAATCCTACCCCATATGTTACAACTGGCTATAATTCTTAATTCTTATCGCTTAAAGAATTTACCTCCCTCATACACATAAGTGACACCTACAAAATATCTAAATATAAACACAAGTTCTTTTTCCCGACTGAACTTCGAGTGGCCAACGTGTAAGACAGTCTACACGCTCCAAAGCTGATAAGCCTACATTTTCGTCTGCGTTGTTACATTAAGTAACTTCATATTTTAAAAACTGCATCAACATTACATAAAACCCCACGTAGGATTTTCCCAATAAATTAGCTCACTAATTCACAGTAATCGCATACATCGCCATTGCAATATGTCTTATTTGGGGTGAATGAAATGGTTTAAATATACGTGCATCATTTCTAAAATTGTAAATTTAATCTGTATATACAAGGTGCCTTTAATAAGGTTCCACACATGAAACTCTATTCTCCTTCAAAGTAATCTCCTCCAACTGTAATACACTTGTTGTACCATTCCAACAACTTCTGGAAGGCGTCATGGAAGTTCTTTTGTGTGTGTGTGTCAATAACCCTCATTACAGCCTCTGTCATCTCTTCAATTGTCTCATAACGACAGCCTCTGTTTTCGTTGAGCTTAGGGAATAACCAAAAGTCACAGGGTGCAACGTCTGGACAATAGGGAGTGTGAGAAACTGTCTTGCTGTCCATATTGGTCAAATAATCTGTGACAAGGAAGGAGTTGTGGACTGGTGCATTAGGACAAACTCCGCGCATATCTTCCGCATCTTCAGTTCCTCATAAATAACTGTGTGTACAGTTCCCACACTGACATTAAACTGTACACTTATTGTCTCTATAGATACACAACGGTCTTGTCCATGAAATCAACTTTGGTATTCTGACCTCCTTTTCTTCTCCCAAACCATCCTTCGTGTATGATTACAATTCCCTGCTAATTCTTATGCTATATGGGCAATAGTTTAAGAGTTTAGCGGTTAAATATTAGCACACACATACATACATCTACTGTTTTATTTATATAATTTATATAGACTATTTGTATATCAAATATATCCGATTGCGAATTCTTATGTATATATTGTTGGGTCATCTATGAATTTCACCTCAAATTGCCCACGTTTTTTCATTGCATTCAATAAATTATTGACATCAATGTTTGTCTTTTATTTTCCAGATAAGCGCAACCGCAATCAATGAAATTGGCAATACAGTCGACTCATAAAAAATGGATTCTTTATTGAAGGAAAACTTTGGCAGTTGGCAAATTTATCCCAAACTATTATCCATTGAATACGAAAACTTTAATCATGTGATAATTGTATTAAAAAATCTCCATGGCCGACTCAAATATATTTGAGCAACTTCAGAAACATTCTCTTTATTTTTTGGCACTTGTTTGATACATTAATGTGTATAATGATGGACGTTTTTAAAATCAATATTTTAAAATATATTAGCCCTTAAAAATTTGAACATTACTTTCATTTTATACTTTTGTTATTAAATTATTGGCACTCATTTTATACACAAGTCTAATAAGGAAAATTAAGGGACGCAACTCAACATAAAGAAATGGTTATTTCACTTAATTTACTTAATTTTGCAATTGCCACTAACATTTAAAAAACATATTTATAAAAAAAAACACTATTCTATTTTATACTAACTTGGGCAACTTCAATGAAATTACGCGGCGTTTTCTGATTTTTGTTACATTCATACCTATTAAATATTAATGTGTGCAATGATGAACATTTTTAAGATAACACTTGTGTCATTAATTGAAAACTTAACTTACAAGAACATACTTGAGTTGGCTATAGACATTTAATAAGTTGGCTATAGACATTTAATAAAAATTATCACATAATTAAAGTTATCGTTAATAAAAATATTAGTTGGGATGATTGCATTTCTGAAAAGCTTTGTTGAAACAATAAAAATGTTTTAAATACGTTTTTCAACTGTTTTTCTTATTTGATTGGTGAACGTATTGAACTGTATGCTGTGATAGATTTGCAAAGTTTTGTCAAATTAAGGGAAAACTATGAATTATTCCATTAAAACTTTACACTGTTTTAATTTTGGATTTATGTATATGTGTATAAGTTTGTTCCCTATAAGCTTCGAAACGGCTGGGCCAACATTTTTTGTAAATTTCACACAAATATAGTTTATGTGTAAGGCAGTATTCTTACATGGGTTTTGTATTGGAAAGCCTTTGATAGTTATGAAAAAAATCGACAATCGGAAAATCCGATAAAAGAAGAAATAATTTAATTTTGAACACAGTTAACACCCTTATATAGCCTAATATTACAACTGCATTTGAGAAGTTTTATCACCACCCCAGCAGAAGAGTCAACCGTATAAAATCAACAGCAGATTATTTGATAAGACATAAACTCGTTCGAAATGAATGTTTTTGTTTGGATTGAAATTAAACCATGATATTTGATTTTTGCATCTTACACTTTAACACAAGCCATTATATATAAAATAATTTTATGAAATAAACCGTAGGTTCTTTACTATGCAATATAGACTAGAGTGTATTGTGGATTAAGTCACTGCAGGCGGGACATTTGATGTTTTCCTCCGTCAAATTGTAGTTTCCCCGACTAGAACAGAAAATCAATCGATTTGATTGTAAAACGGGCAATTTCATCGATATTGATGACAAAATTAACTGAAAGTGTAAAACTTTCCTTGATCCTAATTCAATCTTAGGCAATGTCGGATCTCCCTACTAATATATTCTCCTTTAATATACATATATTGTTGTTTAATATACATATATTGTAGTTTAATATACATATATTTTGTTTTTTAGTACACAAGTATAAGATACAGTAGAACCCCGGGATACGGCATTAAAAATTTAGTAAGAAAATACAGTACGGTATATAATACTCATGTATATAATCAAATGACGTTATAAATGACACAGTAAGGTGGGGCCAATACCGTAAGAAATGGCCTTAGAAACATTGTATTTCACATATTAACCTGTAAAAACAGTATCCTAAGGTCATCGTATCCGGGAGGGGTCGCTCTCTCTCTCTCTCTCTCTCTCTCTCTCTCTCTCTCTCTCTTTCTCTTTATATATATATATATATATATGTACATATATATATATATATATATATATATATATATATACAAAGAGAGAGAGAGAGAGAGAGAGAACGCCGGGATACGATTACCTTAGTATAAAAAAATAAAGAATAACCCGTATAAAGAAAAAATAAAGAATAAACGGTATAAAGAAAAAAGAAAAAAACGGTATAAAAAAATAAAAAATAAACGCTATAAAGAAAAATAAAGAATAAACAGTATAAGAAAATAAAGAATAAACGGTATAAAAAATGAAGAATAAACGGTATAAAGGAAAAATAAAGAATAAACAGTATGAAGAAAAAAGAATAAACGCTATAAACAAAAAAATAAAGAATAAACAGTATAAGAAAATAAAGAATAAACGGTATAAAAAAAATGAAGAATAAACGGTATAAAGAAAAGATAAAGAATAAACAGTATGAAGAAAAAAGAATAAACGCTATAAAGAAAAAATAAAGAATAAACAGTATAAGAAAATAAAGAATAAACGGTATAAAAAAATGAAGAATAAACGGTATAAAGAAAAAATGAAGAATAAACGGTATAAAAAAGACAGATTAAACGGTATAAGAAAATCAAGAATAAGCGGTATAAAAAAGAATAAACGTATAAAAAAGAAAACATATATGGTCTAAAGAAAAAAAAAGGTTAAACGATGCAAAAAATAAAAAATAAGCGGTATAAGAAAATCAAGAATAAACGGTATAAAGAAAAAAGATCAAACGGTACAAGAAAATAAACAATAACGGTATAAACAAAATAAAGAATAAACAGTATAAAGAAGAAATAAAGAATAAACGGTATAAAGAAAAATTAAAATAAACGAAATAAAAAAATAAAGAATAAACGGTATAAAGAAAAAAAAGTAAACTATATAAAAAAGGAAGAATATACGGTATAAAGAAAAAATAATGAATAAACGGTATGAGAAAATAAAGAATAAACCGTATAAAGGTAAAATAAGGAATAAACGGTATAAAAAGATAAAGAATATACGGTATAAAAATAAACAGCATAAAGATAAAAATAAAGAATAAACGGTATAAAGAAAAAAATAAAGAAAAAAACGGTATAAAGAAAAAATAAAGAATAAACGGTATAAGAAAATAAAGAATATACGGTATAAAAGAGAAATAATGAATAATCGGTATAAAAAGAAAAACAAAGAATAAACGGTATAAAAAAGGAATAAACTGTACAAAAATAAAGAATAAACGGCATAAAGAAAAAATAAAGAATAAACTGTATAATTAAAAAATAACGATTAAACGGTATAAAGAAATAAAAAAGAATAAATGTTATGGGAAAATAAGGAATAAATGGTATAAAGAAAAAATAAAGAAAAAACGGTATAAAAAAAACAAAAAATATACGGTATAAAGAAACAAATAAGAATTAACGTTATAAAGAAAAATAAAGAAATAAACGGTAGGGAGAAAATTTAAAGAATAAACGGTATGAATAAATACTTAAATATAAACAGTATGAAGAAAAAATAAGGAGTAAACGGTATAAAAAACAAAGAATATAGGGTATAAAGAAAAAATAACGAATAAACGGTATAAAGAAAAATAACGAATAAACGGGTATAAAGAAAAAAATAAAGAATAAACGGTATAAAGAAAAAATAAAGAATAAACGATATAAAGAAAAAATAAAGAATAAACAGTATAACGAAAAATAAAGAATACACGGTATGAATAAAAAATTAAGAATAAACGGTATAAAGAAAAAATAAAGAATATACGGTATAAAGAAAAAATAAAGAATATACGGTATAAAGAAAAAAGAAAAAATAGACGGTATAAAGAAAAAATAAAGAATAAACGGTATAAAGAAAAAATAAAGTATAAACAGTATATAAAACAAAAAATAAACGGTATAAATAAAAAATAAAGAATAAACGGTATGAATAAAAAATAAAGAATATACGGTATAAAGAAAAAATAAAGAATAAACGGTAAAAAGAAAAAGTAAAGAATATACCGTATAAAGAAAAAATAAAGAATAAACGGTATAAAGAAAAAATAAAGAATAAACGGCATAAAGAAAAAATAAAGAATATACCGTATAAAGAAACAATAAGTATGTGAAAGAAAAACAATAAAGGATAAACGTAAAAATAAGGTAAATTTAAATCAAAAACGTAATTTGCGGATGAAAGAGGAAAAGGGTGGCTGACTAGTGTCAATTTAATGCTATATTGTAATGTGATAATCTGGTAGGTTTGGTACAAGTGTGGGTATATTCTACTAACGGCAGAAAAATGCGAATGAGTGAGTGGGCAAAAGCATAGGAAATTAAAAAGGAATATATGGACAGGAAAATAAAGCACATCAATGGTAATCATCATTATATTATTACGCTTATCGCTCCGTCCGTTATCATGCTGTGCATCCCTAAAAAAGAAAAGTGGAATATTCCAAAAAGTGGAATATTCTATATAAACCTTGTCAACCTTGAAAAGGAAAATTGAAATATTAAAAAAATGGTGTTGCTGTTGAGGCAAGGCTAATAAAAATGATTTGTCTTTCTTGTCCTTTTGGCTAAGATCAAAGTGTGGTATCTGCTCTTCAGGTGCTACATTTCAATTTCTTCTCTCTCAGTGGAAGAGAAATCCTTTACGACTGAAACAATTTTTTCTCCACGTTAAAAAACGACCACAGTGTCTAAATCTGTCCTGCGGGGAGGCATTGTGAATAGGTACTATGTTTAATGTAACAAAGTTTTAATATTAAAAAGGTAACTGGAAATAGTTATTTCTGATTTAATTACAAAATGCCCTGGAAATGTCACTTCTGATTAATTATAAAATGCCCTGGAAAATGTGCGTTCTGATTATTTTTTTGTTTTTGTTTACTTGCCTCCCCACAAGGGCGGAATTAGACATAAGGTCGGTTATAAATTAGGGGGAAAGCAGCTCCCCAAAAGGGGCACTCTAGTCAATGACAAAAATAAAAATTGTATCAGTAATGAAGGATTTCTCCTCCATTAACCAAGAGCAAAAAAGGAGGGATTCCAGTCACTGGAATGCTGAAACTGATACTACACTCAGAAATTCACGTTGAAGCAATAGTTTCCTAATCTCTAGCAGTGTAATGTTTTTACGTATTACTTTCGAAAAGCTGTTGAAACAGTTTATGATTTAAACATTACTTTATTTCAAGTATATTTTAAGCAGTGGATTACGGAATATGAAGTCCGTCCCGGAAATTACTCAAACAGTTTACGATTTAAACATTATTTTATTTCATGTATATTTTTAACAGTGGGGTGAGGGATATTAAATAATTCCTGAAAATGAGTGAATCCATTTACGCATTACACATTACTTTATTTAATGTATATTTTTAACATTAGGGTGTGAAATATGAATTCGGTTCCGGAAATGGCTGAAACCATTTACATTTTGGGCATTACTTTATTTAATATATATTTTTGAAGTAGGATGGGAGATAAGACGTTGGTCCCGGAAATGGCTGAAAAAGTTTACGATTTATACATTATTTTATTTCATGTATATTTTCAACAGTGAGTTGGGGATTATAAGTCAGTTCCAGAAATGGCTGAAACAGTTGACTATTTAGACATGGCATTATTTCATGTATATTTTTAGCAGTGGGTTTGGGATATAAAGTCGGACCCGGAAATGGCTGAAACAGTTTACTATTTAGACGTTACATTATTTCATGTATATTTTTAGCAGTGGGTCGAGGATATAAAGTCAGTCCCGGAAATGGCTGAAACAGTTTATGATTAAAACATTACATTATTTAATGTATATTTTCAACAGTGGGGTGGATATGAAGTCAGTCCCGGGATTGAATGAGATGTGCAAATATATACTATCAGAAAGCGTCGCCCAGTATTGAATGAAATAGGTGGAAAACATATAGTAGCAAAATACCCAGCGTCGCCCGGGATCGAATGAGATAGGTGAATGATAAATATTAACAGAATATGCTATGTCACCCGGGATTGGATAACATAGGTGAAACATATATACTATGAGAATACCCAGAATTGATTGATTTGTTTGTAATTAAATAACCAACCCAGGCAATATATCAAAGTTATTATTTAAGTAAGGGGAAGCGACATCTTGGGTTAAAGTTACGAAATTATTGTCAAAATTAGTAACATATCCCAGAATTATGAAAAATTATGAAATGTGAGTTACTTGATTGGTGTGTTTGTAATGATATAATAAACCCAGAAAATATATCAAATATATTATATAAGTAGGAGGGAGAAGCATAATGTGGGTTTTAATTATAAAAATTATTGTCGAAATTAGTAATATATCAAGGATTATGAACAAAGATTAAATGTGAGTTAATCGATTGTGTTTATGATAAAAGGATCAGCCCATAAAATATATCAAAGTAATTATGTTAGTAAGAGAGGACGATAAGGATAGTTTAAATTATGAAAAATAATTGTCGAAATTAGTAACATATCCAAGAATTACGAAAAATGATGAAATGCGATTTAATTGATTGGTGTGTTTATAATAAAATGATCAGCCTAGACAATATATCAAAGTTATTATATCAGTAAAGGGGAAGGAGATAAGAAGGGCTTAAATTAAGAAAATTATTGTCGAAATTAGTAACATATCCAAGAATTACGAAAAAAAGGATGAAATATTAGATAATTGATTGGTGTGTTTGTAAGGAAATAATCAGCCTATACAATCTATCAAAGTTATTATTTAGTAAAGGGGGAGGGCGAAAATGTGGGTTAAAATTATGAAAAATGTTTGTCGAAAGTAACATATCCAAGAATTATGAAAAATTATTAAATGTGATTTCATACATTAGTGTATTTGTAATGAAATAATATGCCAAGACAATATTGCAAAGTTATTATTTTATAAAGGAGGGAGCGATAATGTGGGTATAAATTATGAAAAATGATTGTCGAAATTAGTAACATACCTAAGAATTATGAAAAATGATGAAATGGAGGTTAATTGATTAGTGTTTGTAATGAAATAATATGCCCAGCAAAATGTATCAAAGTTATTATTTTAGTAAGGTAGAGCGACAATGTTGGTTTCAATTATAAAAGAATATTGTCGAAATTAGTAAGATATCTAAGAATTACGAAAAATGATGAAATGTGAGTTACTTGATTGGTGTGTGTGTTTGTAATGAAATATTCAGCCTAGACAATATATCAAAGTTATTATTTTAGTAAAGTGTGTGATATGGTGGGTTTAAATGATGAAAAATTATTGTAAAAATTAGTACCATATCCAAGAATTATTAAAAATGATGAAATATGAGTTAATTGATAGTTGTGTTTTTTTTTATAAAATAATCAGCCAATACAATATATCAAATTGTTTATTTTAGTAAAGGAAGGGGCGATAATATGGGGTGAAATTATGAAAAATTATCGTCGAACATAGTAACATATTCAATAATTATGAAAAATGATAAAATGTCAGTTAATTGTTTGTAATGAAATAATCAGCTCATGAAATATATCAAAGTTAATATTTTAGTAAGTGAGCGATACAGTTTTAATAAAAAAAAAGTAGAATAATATGATTATGTCTTCATTCATGCTAAACAGAACGCACACAGCAGGCCCAGCAACAATATATTACATATGAAAAATGTTGCTGTGGAATTTCCACAGGTCCCGCTAGTCATTATATTATTACGTTTATCGCTCCGTCCGTTATCATGCTGTGCATCTCTAAAAATGGAAAGTGGAATATTCCAATTAAAACTTGTCACCCCTTAAAAGCAAAGTTGAATTCTAAATAAAACAAAAAAAAATGGTGTCGCTGTTAAGGCAAAGCTAATAAAAATGATTTGCCTTTCTTGGCCTTTTGGCTAAAATCAAAGGCTAGTATCTGTTCTTTAGGTGCTACATTTCAATTTCTTCTCTCTTAATGGAGGAGAAATCCTTTGCGACTAAGACAATTTTTCTCCACGTTAAAAACGACCCTGGTGTCTAAATCTGTCCCGTAGGGAGGCATTGTGAACAGGTATTACGTTTAATGTAACAAGGTTTTAATATTTATTACAAAGTTTAAATATTACAAAAGTAACTGGGAAAAGTAATATCTGGTTTAATTACAAAATGCCCTGGAAATGTTCCTTCTGATTAATTATAAAATGCACTGGAAATGTCTCTTCTGATTAATTATAAGATGCCCTGGAAAATGTCCCTTCTGATTATTATCTTTTTTTTTGTTGTTTACATTTCCTCCCCACAAAGACGGAGTTGGTCGGTTAAAAATTTTGGGGAAAACCAGCTTCCCAAAAGGGGTACTCTGATCAATAACAAAAATAATAATTGTATCAGTAATGAAGGATTTCTCCTTCATTAACCAAGACAAAAAAGGGGGGATTTAAGTCACTGGAATGCTGAGACTGGTACTACACTCAGAAATTCATGTTGAAGCAATGGTGCCTAATCTCTAATAGTGTTAATGTTTTCATGTATTAATTTCGAAAAGCTGCTGAAACAGTTTATGATTTAAACATTACTTTATTTCAAGTATATTTTAAACAGTGGGGTGGGGGATATAAAGTCAGTCCCGGAAATTACTTAAATCGTTTACAATTTAAAAATTACTTAATTTCATGTATTTTTTTAACGGTGGGGTATAGGATATGAAATCAGTCCCGGAAATGTGTGAAATCGTTTACGCATCACACATTACTTTATTTAATGTATATTTTTAACAGTGGGGTGGAAAATATGAAGTTGGTCCCGGAAATGGCTGCAACACTTTACGTTTTGGACATTACTTTATTTAATATATATTTTTAACAGTAGGATCGGAGATAAGAAGTTGGTCCCGGGAATGGCTGAAAAAGTTTACGATTTAAACATTACTTTATTTCATGTATATTTTTAATAGTACGTGCGGGATATGAAGTAGTCCCGGAAATGGCTGAAACAGTTTACTATTTAGATATTACATTATTTCATGTATATTTTTAGCAGTGGGTTGGGGAATATGAACTCTGTCACGGAAATGGCTGAAACAGTTTACGATTAAAACATTACTTTATTTCATGTATATTTTTTAACAGTGTGGTGGAGGACATGAAGTCAGACCTGGGATTGAATGTGATAAGCGCAAATATATACAAGCAGAAAACGTCGCCACTATTGAATGAGATAAGTGGAAAACATATAGTAGCAGAATACCCAGCGTCGCCCAGGATCGAAATAGATAGGTGAAAGGTATATACTAGCAGAATATGTGGCGTCACCTGGGATTGGATAAGATAGTTGGAACATATATACTATAAGAAAACCCGGAATTGATTGATGTGTGATAATCATCCCAGGCAATATATCACAGTTATTATTTAAGTAAGGGAGAGCGACATAGTGGGTTTAAGTTATGAAAATTATTGTCGAAATTAGTAACATATTAAAGAATTATGAAACATGATGAAATGTGAGTTATTTGATTGCTGTGTTTGTAATGAAATAATAAGCCCAGACAATATATCAAAGTTTTTATATTAGTAGGAGGGGGCATAATACGGGTTTTTAAATATAAAAAAATGATTGCCGAAGTAGTAACATATCCAAGAATTATGATAAATGATGAAATGTGAGTTATTTGATTGATGTGTTTGTAATGAAATAAGCAGCCCAGCCAAATATATTAAAGTTATTATTTTAGTAAGGAGAAAGCTATAAAGTGTGTTAAATTATTGCCGAAATTATTGCCGAAATTAATAACATATCAAAGAATTATGAAAAATTATATTATGTGATTTAATGAAATAATCAGATCAGACAATATATCAAAGTTATTATTTTAGTAAGGGGGCGATGATGTGGGTTTAAATGATGAAAAATGATTGTCGAAATTAGTAACATATCCAAAAATTATGAAAAATAACGAAATGTGAGTTAATTGATTAGTGTGTTTGAAATGAAATAATCAGCCCAGAAAATATATCAAAGTTATTATTTTAGTAGTGTGGGGTTATTCATGTGAGCAAAAAATATAAAAAGTGATTGTCGAAATTAGTAACATATCCGAGAATTATGAAAATTTATGAAATGTAAATTAATAAATATTTTTGCTTTTTATGAAATAATCAGCCCAGACAATATATCAAAGTTATGCTTTTGTAAGAGAGGGCGATGAGGATGGTTTACATTATAAAAAATATTGTTGAAAGTAGTAAGATATCCAAGAATAACGAGAAACGGTGAAATGTGAGTTAACTGATCGGTGTGTTTATAATGAAATAATCAGCCAAGACAATGCATCAATATTATTATTTCAGTAAGGAGAAAAGCAATAAAGAGGGCTAAAATTATGAAAAATTATTGCCGAAATTAGTAACATATCCAAGAATTACGAAAAATGATGAAATGTTAATTGATTCATTGGTGTGTTTGTAATGAAATAATTAACCCAGACAATACATCAAAGTTACTATTTTAGTAAGAGAGGACGATAGGGATAGTTTTAATTACAAAAAATTATGATCGAAATTAGTAACATATCTAAGAATTATGAAAAATGATTAAAAGCGAGTTTATTGATTGGTGTGTTTATAATAAAATAATCAGACAATATATTAAAGTTATTATGTAAGTAAGAGAGGGCGATAAGGATGGTTTTAATTATGAAAAATGATTGTCGAAAATAGTAACATATCACAGAATTATGAAAAGTTATAATATGTGATTTAATACAATGTGTTTGCAATGAAATAATCAGACCAAACAATGTATCAAAGTTATTATTTTAGTAAGGGGAAGAGGTGATGGCGTCAGTTTTAATGATAAAAAATGATTGTCGAAATTAGTAACATATCCAAGAATTATGAAAAATGATGAAATGTGAGTTAATTGATTAGTGCGTTGTAATGAAAAAATCAGCCTAGACTATATATCAAGTTATTATTTAAGTAAGGGGGGGCTATAAGAAGAAAAATGATGAAATACATTAGTGTGTTTGTAATGAAATACTAAGACCAGACAATATATCAAAGTTATTATTTTATTAAGGAGGGGGAGATAATATGGGTACGAATTATGTAAAATGATTGTCAAAATTAGTGGCATATCCAAGAATTATGAAAAATGATGAAATGGAGGTTAATTGATTGGTTTGTCTGAAATGAAATAAGCAGCCCAGCAAATATCAAAGTTATTATTTTAGTAAGGTTCGGCGATAATGTAAAAATATAAATAAAAAATTAGTAACATATCCAAGAATGGAAAATGATGAAATGTGAGTTAATTGATGTGTGTCTTTGTAATGAAATAATCAGCCTATACAATATATCAAAGTTATTATTTTAGTAAGGTGTGCGAAATGGTGAGTTACAAATGATGAAAAATTATTGATATAATTGATACCATATCCAAGAATTTATTACATATGAAAAATGCCGCTGTGGAATTTCCACAGGTCCCGAAAGTATTTATAATAATTACAGCAATAGTCATAATAAAATACTAAAAGTATTAATAAAATCAGGAGTAGTAATAATAATATAATCAACTATAAAAATAACAATAATAAAATAATACTAAAGATAGTGATGAGGAGAGTCTTTTACAGGGAAGTCACCACTTATCAATGCCCGGAAGCATCTCGGGGATAAGGGTTATTGCGTGTATAGTAATTAATGGGATAGTATCGTAGTAATCGTCAGCATTGGAGATTTGATAAAGTGTCTTACTTAAGGGGGTAGTTTATCAGGAATTTGTTTATGTTGGATTTGAAGACATCCAAGTTGTAGTCAGGTGGGAAACAGGCACAAGGAAGAGAGTTCCACTGGCGTTCACTTAAGCTTTGTTCATGGAATCTACATTTTGGTTTAGGCACAGTTAAAGAGTGGGGAAAATTTTGGACAATGGTTTCAGCTAGACGGGTGTTTATTGTGAAAGATTAGCGGCGAGGGGGGCAGGGATTGGAGCTCAGACGGACACATGCCATGGAAGTAACGATAAAACAAAGACAGGCTCGCAACATCTCTTCTGTGGGAGAGAGGCTACAGGGAAGAGAAAAGGGCATCCCCCACTAAGCCACGAAGTCTATTTTGTACTGTGCCAACGCAGGACAGGCTGATTTTAGCAGCTCCTGTCCAAATGTGACAGCAGTACTCCATCCTTGGGCGTACTTGGCTTTTATATAGATAGAGAATTGCATCAGCAGTGATATATCTTCTGGAGCGGTAGAAGGATCCCACCATTTTTCCAGTGACTTCGGCAACAAACTTAATGTGCGTGTTCCAATTCAGGTCAGGAGTAAAGGGCAATCCCAGAAGCTTAACAAAACGAGAGCCATCCATTTCAATTGATGCCAGATGGGGATCAGAGCGTTGATGCTGTAAAGATAGGAGCTTGGTTTTAGACGCATTAAAAGTAACCAACCACCTCTTTCCCCACTGAACCGTGCGATCAAGGTCAGAGGAGAGAGAATTAGAAAGAACTTTGTCATTTACGGCCTTAGATGTGTTGCCATAGATGGTCGTGTCATCAGCATACGTAGATGTCAACGAATGATTTAAGCATGTGCTTTTGGAGATCATTGATGTAGGTCAGGAAAAGAGTGGGCCCAGGATATACCCCTGATGGACTGCAGCATTAATACTGTGGGCCTCTGATTTCTGCCCATTAACCACTACTCTTATGAGCCTATGAGAGAGAAATAATTTAATGATTGAGAAAACATTTCTAGTTATACCGTAGCTGTAAATCTTGTAAAGCAGGCCTTTATGTCATACCTTATCTCATTCGTCCCTTAGAATATAAAGAACAGAGTAGAAATAAAATCAAAATAGTTCCAAAAACAGATTTATACAAAGATTAGAAGGGATAACGCTATATAAGAGAGGAGTGCTGGTCTAGTAGAGAGAGGGTCAACAGAATAAAGGGGGATAATGATTAGAGAAAAAAAACGATTTAAATTAAAAAACAAAGATGGGTAATCATATTATATATAATTAAGAAAAATATAGAAACTTTAAACATGCCAATAAGATAGAGATGTAGGTCGTGTTTAAAGATGGATCTCGATATTATCGCCCAAGGCGTCAAAAAGATAGGTTAGCAATGTAGTAGCGCAGTCTTTAATTTGATGCATACATGTTAATATGCATAAGCAGTGAGTAAAAAACGTTCTGAAGTAGTTCGTAATAGAGGATTCAGGTAATCTGTACATGTTATCTATGTGAGAGGGCGGTGTAGGCTTCGCTCATAACAGTACAGTACTTGCAGACTTAGATTGGGAGTATCTTCTTGTATTATATTAATCATTTTGCCAATATTATGCGGGTGTCGGCGAAAGACCAATTAGCCTCGCTGCTGTATAAAGTCAACAGAAACCTGAAAATATTTAAAAGTTACAGAAAAAGTAAATCCTCCAAGGAGTTGACAGAAACTTGGAAATAATTTAAATTTTACAGAGAAATGTCGACTGAACTCACCGTTGTATTATGAAATTCGAAAATAAATCCTTCAGTAAAATCGTTGGAATATTAGCCTCTTAAACACTCACTCTGTTTAAACATATCCCTGTTTCATTACTTGTCCCAAAATGCCACTTTTCCTAAAAACTTTCCCGATAATGACCGTCATTAATACATCTTTTTTTCACACCTGTTACATGCGTATGCTCTGATTCTTCCTTTCCATGGGTTCTTCTGATCATGCTGTTGTTGATGTTACAGACTCTGCTTTCGTATAAGCATCACCTCCTCAAGAGGTCACCAGTTACTTGTAACTGGCTGATCGAAACATGCTCATGAATGTGTAGCGGCATATAAATCTTTATATAAAACGAAAAAAGTATATATATATATATATATATTATGTGTGTATATATATATATATATATATATATATATATATATATATATATATATATATATATTAAACTCCATGGATTAAAGAAAAGTTTTAAGTTTTTGCATTTCATTGTTGAATATTAATGAAAATTACAACAATTTATAATTGTTGTAATTTTTAATTTACAAATTTTATAATGAATTATTGAATTCATACATACATACATACATACACACATACATACATATATGCATACATACGTACGTACGTGTGTGCGGATATGAACACCTAAGCAATATTGTATGTATGTATGTATGTATGTATTTATGTTCGCTTCGCCGGTTGTACAGTTTTTAAAATACGAAGCGAACGTCTCTCTATTCTATCTTCTGTGTATTTGGGATTGTTTTACTTTTATTCATGTTGAATTCACCTATTCGTAACAACCATCATCATCGTCATGATAAATGCTCCTTCATATATATTCTACATGTACGTGTATGTGTACGTGTTTATGTGCATGCGTGTATTTATGTATGTGTGTATGTGTATGTTGTCATGTGTATTTGTTCTTGCGTATGTATGTTTGCGTGCATCTGTTTGTATGCATGCTTGTATATGTACATGTATATCTTTATTTCGATATGTGTGTGGGGTGGAGAGGACTCCCAAAAGCCCTGTTAAGGCAACCCCTCTGGGTGAAGCAAATCTCTGATTTAAAAAAAAATACATAAAGCGGGAGACCAGTACCCGCATTAAGCTGGTCTTAAGTTTGATTTGTTGCTGGCTATCTTGCTCTTGCTTGTTGCTGGACCTCGACATTTTGAACCGAGAGAGAGACTTAGCTGTCGTACAAAGCTAAGACTCTGTAACATCATCTTTGTATAGATACTTCCTAAGGTATTTGTCTATAAAAATTGTCCGTGGCGATGGAAAAATCGTCATGTGTGTAGCCCTGAAATGCTGGAAGCATGTAATAATTGATCTGCCATCATTCTATATATGCATATGTGTGTGTATGTATGTATGTATGTATGTATGTATGTATGTATGTATGTATGTTAATATATGTATTAGTGTATGCATGTGTATGTATACCTATTTGTATATGTATGTATAGATGTATGTGTGTATATATTTTTATTTATTTATTTACTGTATATACATGTTTATGTGTGTTAGTATGTATATACGTATATATATTTGTGTATATGTATATGTATATATGCATATATATGTATGCGTATAGGTGCATATATGTGCATGTGTACGTATATGTAGGTAACTTTATGCGTATGTATGTATATGTGCATACATGTGTACGTATATGAATGTGAATATGTATGTGTATGTGTGTATGTATTTGTATATGATAGTATATATGTGTATGCATACATATGTATATGTGTGTGCATGTGTGTATGTATATGCTTGTATGTATGTGTTATATGTATTGTGTATGTATGGATGTATGGATGTGGGCATGTGTGTATGTTTATGGGTATGTGTGTGTGTATGTATGTGTGTATATGTATATATATGTATGCCAAGAACCGTCTTCAATGTCATGTCTGCTTGAGCGTGTGAATTCGCTGGCAGGAATAAAAAAAAGGTCATTTTCAGGCTCATGGACTTTCAGTGACTGGCACTCGTCTGACAAGACGTTGCAATGATCACATCATGTATGTATGTATGTATGTATGTATGTATGTATGTATGTATGTATGTATGTATGTGTGTGTAGAAGCATGATGTATGTTCAGACTATTCGATAATAAATTCTCATCTCAAAACTACAATATATAAAACCTTTTTATAAAACAAAGTACCTGATAAAAAACGAAAACTAAATATCGAACGTGTAATTTTACAAAAAATAAATTAAATTAAGAATTTGTGATGACTCCACAAGTTAAATAAACAAATATGAACTGCGATAGCAAATAAACGTCAAACCATTACAATAAGTAGACATAGATAGCGAGGGGTGAGCGAGTGGTAAGCTAGGGTGAGCATTTATCAGATGGCGTTACTTATCATTACAATTATTGGTATATTTTACAAACGTAGAAAAACGAAAATTGTTTGTCGGTTTCCCCTCAAAGAATCCATTTTGAATTTAAATATCCTAATTGGATTGTTGACATGAACGACGATAGTTTATCCAATGTAACACGACACTCTCGCTAGCAAGTGAATAAATCAAAGGTACGATTAACGTGGCTGCAATTTTTCCTGAAGGAGATCATGATAATGATTTCTTCAAGTTGCGCTCATATTTTTTAAAAAATACAAATCGCTACAGACAAGGAAGGAAACCATTTGATGTAAGTACCTCAAAAGAATGAAATTATCGTAAAGATATAGGGTAGTAATTAAACTTAGTCTTGAAAAGACCAAAGATATAGGTAGAAAGAAATATTCGGCAGAAAGAGAGTTCCACTTCCTGCAGTTCTCGGAAAGAAGCTACTGTACCAGGAAGGTGTATAAAAATTGGATTACAAAACAGCGAACCGGTAGATCACTAGCTGAACGAATCAAACAAGCTAAAACATAGGATACAATAAATATATAAGTCAATTCTGGAGAACCCATGCGTTAATAATATTTATAGAAAAGACTGAGACTAGCAAAACCACATCCGTAAATGCTCTGACCTGATAAGTTGGGTTTAACATTGCAGGTTCATTTGATCGTGGACCTGTCATTGCGTTGCAGACGGGTGAGAGCAAACTAGGTGATGGTTCAGCATTCAGTGTCATACATCATGATGCTCCTGACATAAATGCTATACAACGATGAAAGGTGATGTTATATTTCAGAAACAAGAAATCACAAAACTTCACTGAACTGCTTTTACTTTTGTGGCCATTCGAAGTTCATAGCCACCACTATATGTGCGAGCAACGGAAATTATATATATATATATATATATATATATATATATATATACTAGCTGTACCCTGCCACGCGTTGCTGTGGCTCAAATTGTGCAATGGAAAAAGTTCCAACATGAGAAAAAGCATGTTTCTTATAGGTTTAATTTTCCATTTTGCATGGGTACACCGTTTTTGTTGTTCCATTTTCTTAGCTGATATAGAGATTTTCCGGTGTGGTGACTCTTGAATACGTAATGTATATTGTCCATGTGAAAAAATAGTCAGTGTGTAACTGTAAGACCCACAATTGTAAAGATTGTTCCCTGTGCTTTGTTGATGGTTATTGCAAATGACAATAAAATTGGAAAGTTCAATTTCCTAAAGTGTAATGATGTATCCGGTGGAATCATAGGAATGCATGGAATGAAGATATATTCATCTGTGAAAGGTCCTGTTAAGATTTTTGTTTCTATGATATTGTTTGTTAATTTTTTTTTTTACTGCAAGCTATGTGCCATTGCAAAGCTTGGATTGGTTTATATTTCACAACATGATAATTAGTACACCAAATTTCAGTTGCAATACATGCGGTGGCATCCCTGGCAAATATAGCTGTTTGATAATTAACCACTTTATCTGCTTTCACAACAGTGTCGATGGATTTGTATTTGACTACCTCACTTGGAATTTTACATTGAATAATAGCGTTAAGTTCATGGGCATCTTTGTATTAACCTGCAAGAATAGCTCATTCACTCAATCAAATGGAATTCTTATAATTTGAATATCTGCAAAAACATTTTAAACTAACTATTCTTTTGATGAAATAAAATTACAAAAATTACAGAAGTTAAAAGTCAAAGAATTTTGCCCTTAACTCTGATCAGCTGGCACTTTTTCGTACCCAATTTTCCACAAGTGATGCAAAAGTTTTTGTGCGGATCGAACAGTCGGGAACTGGACATGCATATTTTGAGTTAAGTTTAATAGCTTCACATGGAACAAAAAAGTAGAGTATTTGAGGCAAGCATTTATTTCATCTGCTGGTGTTGATTGAAGAATAACAGGTAACATTTGTCTGAAATCTCCTGCAAGTCATATTACTGCATTCCCAAATGGTCTGACATTGCCACGCAAATCTTGCAAGGATCGACCAAGAGCCTCAAGTGATTTTTTGCTTACCATTGTGCATTCATCCCTAACAATAAGTTTGCATTTCTGCAATATTTTTCCCCATATTGGATGTTTTTGAGATGTCGAAGATGAGATTTTTGAAAAATGGAATGTTTTAAAGTAGAATAAATAATTCTTCTACTTGGCAAGCAAGGTCGCAGGTATTCCTCATGCAGCAAGGGCTAAGGCTATGTCATTTTGTTACCAAATGGCTGCCAAAATCAATTTAATTAGAAAGGTTTTACCAGTTACTTCTGGTGCTGTTCGAGGTAGCAGTAATTTCCAAATAACTTCTATTCTCACAGTCAGTAAATTAGGTGACTAAAATAGGATTTATCCATGTTTTGAAAATGCCTTATTCACTGTAATTAATTAAGGAGACTAAAATAGGATGAGGGATTAGAGATGGACAGATAGAGAGGAAGATATATAGATAGAAAAGAGAAAGTGAGAGGAAAATAGAGAAAGAGAAGGAGATAGAGAGATAAAGGGATTGATAGCTAAACAGAGAAAGGGGGAGAGTTAGAAACAGAGAGGGATGAGACAGAAGAAAGGAGAGAGATAGAGGGAGTTAGAGAAAGCGGCTCAAAGAGAGATGGAGAGGGTGATATAGAGAGAAATATAGATTGAGAAAGGGAAAGGGAGAGATGGATAGAGAGAGATATTAAGAGAGGAATAGAGAGGGGAAGAGAAACAGAAGGTGAACTACACTTCACCGTTTTTTTCCTCGTTCAATAGAGAAGAAATCTTTCGAGACTGAGGCAATTTTAATATTTTGTTATTATCCAGAGTACCCCTTTTTTTTGGGGGGGGGGGGGGGGCTAGATTTTCATCACATTAGAAACCGACCGGGTTATCTGTACTTTCACTTAACAAATTAATAAAAGAAAAACGGGTTTGTATTACTGTACACATAGATTCGAAAAAGTTGTCAAAAAACAAATATATACCAAATAAATGTTATCAAAGGCAAGATAAATTACTTTTCTGCCAAACTTGATATATGTTTTGTGTTTTTATTCAATGTAACATATTTATTCAGCTCGAAAACCATACAGTGTTTTCCGATGTATTGGAACATTCAAGATGGCGTCTGATTCTCTCTTTAACACGGTAAGTTTCGGAAAAGGTGTTATAAATAAAAATCCAGATAAAATACTGTTAAAAACTCGCTCAATATATGTTACCGTGACATAGGTGACATATATTCGGCAGGTTTTTAAAAGTATTTTGTATAATTTTTTATTTATAACACCTTTTCCCAAACTTACGGTGTTAAAGAGGGTGTGAGACGCCATCTTGAATTTTTTAATACATCGGTAAGCACTGTATGTTTTTCGAGCTGAATAAATATGTTACATTGAATAAAAACACAAAAAATATACCCAGTTCGGCAGAAAAGTAACTTATCTTGCCTTTGATAACATTTATTTGTTATATATTTGTTTTTTGACAACTTTTTCGAATCTATGTGTACAGTAATACACACCCGAAAATTTAATTAAAAACAAATAATCAGACTTAGCTTGTTATAATAGGTGTGAATTTATTTGCCCTGGTGTATCACATTCGTGTTATTGTTAGTCCGAAAATAAAGAAGAAATCCTTCCCGACTGGTCAAATGTTTTTGGCGATAAGTTGGGATGAAACGATAAATTAATTTTCTTTAGAAAATTCGTTCGGGTAAGGAGCGGCGTGAATAGACTCCTCGAAATTTTTTTTGTCTTTTTCTTGGAGCTCTCCGGAAACGGTGAATGTTCAATGTCACTGTTAAAATTAGTTCCGGGGTAGACGCTACAATTGAAATTTACTAATTTTTAAATAAAAAAGTAAATAAAAAAAAGTTAAAAAAAAATTGTTGCTTATGTGCGCATAAAAAACTTTCTTTTTTTTTTAGCTTAGGTCCACCTTGGAATCACCCCCCCCCCCCAACCTCCAAATCTTAAGAACAGCTTCCGGAATAAACATCACTTTTGGAGGGGGGCTAATAAACACCATTTTTTGGGGGGGGGATATTTAAAAAAAAAGTCGATAAAAGTCGTCATTTAAAAAGAAATTTAAAATCAAATGTTTGTAAAAGTGGGAAATTATTAATAAATGTTTAGTAACATTTTTCGGTGCTAATGCAGAGAGTGATCCGCGCTATTTTTTTAAATCGTGTTTTTTTTTATTCCAAAAAACTCAAAAAGCAAGCGACAAACTATTTTTTGGCTTCATATAATAAAGAAAAAATTTGTAAATTAAAAAATATGGAAGATAAACAAATGAATTATGTTTTTTTTTTTGTTTTTTTTTACTTACTAAACAGAAAATGAAATCTTTCGTCGATTTGTGGCTGTGAAATTAATCGAACCGGAAGTTCAGTTTTATCAACAGAACAGATTCGCAGTAACGGTTAAAAAATATATTTATTTTATTTTATATTTTAATTTTAATAATTCGCCAGGTAAATTTAATTTAAGAACATAAAAACATACCTCGACTCTAAAAATGGGTTGTCTGATAATTTCAAATAAATTGGTAACGTAGAAATACGGTTTTATTCGTTTAGAACAAACCAACTTTACATTTTTATATATATAGATATATATATATATATAAATATATACATATATATATATATATGTATATATATAAACAGTATAGTTACATTCCAAGATCCAGACTCACACATTTTCTTCTTGCAGTATTATATTGTCATGCATATTTTCTATATAAGCAAAAAATTATAATTTTTCTTAAATGTATATGCACGAAAATAGATGGTATTGACATAATAATAATCGTTTGCTTCGGCATAACGAAACGGATTTTAAAAAAATGTACCGAAATTGTGATATGCAGAAGAAGTGGCGGGACAATTAATCGGAATCAGAATCAAAAAAATAGGTAATTTTGGGGGTATCCGAATCGAAAAAATTATAGCCTAATTTCCGATTCCAAACCGATTTTTTAACAATAAAAAAAATGCAACAAGCGCAAATTGTTTTTTTTTTATTTAGAAGTTGTTAATTTACAACATAAGACTGAGAAGGGCCACAGAATGGGTTATAAATCTCATTTACAGATTTAACATGCATTCACAGAGTTTTTTTTTTATTTATGTGTCATATATCGAAAGATAACTTGCCTATTCTCTTTGTAAACTTTTTGCGCTAATTCGCTAAATGTCTAAATACCCCCATCTGAGTGATTTCACTTGATTATTAAAAGGTTAAAGGCTCTGGACTGGGTTTTTAAATTTCGTTGGCGTCACCTCTATATCGATAGTGTCTGTCATCGGCTTCTTCTGAAGTAAATAAACTTTTATAATGCTCATCTTTGAACGCAAGTGAAAAATATAGATGAAAAGCTCCGATGAGTTTATCAAAATCTTGAATGATGAAGAGACTCATCCACGGAAAACTCGTCAATGGAAAACTCGTCCACGGAAAATTCGTCCACGGAAAACTCGTGCATTTTTGCTCTGTAAGAAAACTGTTCCGTTATTCAATAATGGACCAGTTTTTTTCTACATAGGAATTAAAACCACATTTTATGACCATTCTTGAACGAGAAATTTTTTTTATAAGAAACTACGCCCCCATAATATTTTGTTAATATTTTAATTTTTTGTACTGTTCTTTAAAAAAAAAGATAAAATCGATTTTCTAAGTGTTCGTTTTCTACCTATCTGGCTAAGTTTTCAGTGGTATAACTTATTTAAAGCGTTTATTCAGTTCAAAAAAGAGACTTCAGACCGCATAATATTTTTTTAATATTTATACTTATATACTGTTTTTTAAGAACAAAATCGATTTTTCTACCAAGTTGGCTAAGTTATTTGTGGCTTAACTTATTTTAAAGCGTTTATTCAGTAAAAAAACAACAAGTAGCATCGAGTGTTTCGCGAGAATAAAACATAATGTTCGACATGAAGGGACGCATCTTAGGAGTATTGATAATGGCTCAAAAATAGAAAATTAAAGAAAATACTGATAGAGATTTTGTTTAATTTTCGATAAACTGAACTATTTAAATTCAGTGAATAAAACTTTGCTTAAACTGAATGTAAATTTATACATTATTATTATCTATATACACGATAGCGTGTGTGTTCTTTTGTGTGTTACGCTTACATCCGGGTCGTTTGTTACGAAATTACATTTCTTATCTTTATATTAATATTGCAATTCGATTCGGCTGTTATCGTGCTGTGCATCCCTAAAAAAGGAAAGTGGGATATTCCAAATAAACCTTGACACCCGTTAAAAGGAAAGTGGGATATTCCAATTATAAAAAAAAAAAAAAAAAATTGGTGTCGCTGTTGAGACAAAACTCTGATGAGTCGTAGACGACGAAACATGTGTCAGTGGATAATTACATTTAAACAATAATATATATACCGTTCTCCATGTGGGGGTACCAAATTGGTTTAAGGGAAAATTATTCCCAGCTCGCATTTAGGTAAAAATGCGCTTTTGTAAATAATTGAATTCATTCAAAACATATCGCTAAAACAAAAAACAAACAACGTTTATATATATATATATATATATATATATATATATATATATATATATATATATATATATATATATATACATACATATATATATATATATATATATATATATATATATATATATAAACGTTGTTTGTTTTAGGTCAAGCTGGTTAAAAAGTTAGCTTTAAAAAATGACATAGAGAAGGAGAGAAAAAGTGACAGCTAGAGGGAGAGACAGTGAAACAGAAAGGGAATCGTAATAGAAGCTTAATTATTTTTTTTTTTACTTTCTTTCTTTGAAGATTGTAATGCTGGATATGGAGCAGCCAACATTCCCTGTAATAACTGGTATGATATGATTGATATCTCTCTAAGATTCCAGTTTCTTTTGATATCATGAGACCTTGGTATTTGGTCTTTTTCTCTCTTTCAGCTCTGTTAAGACCGCTATCATTAGGGACACTCACTTCAACCAAGGTTGCAACTCTCTCTGACTTATTCCTTATAACCGTGTCAGGTTTCACAGCAGCATTTTAAGGTAGGTGGCTGTAGGGATTACATAGTCATAATGTATGGGATATAAGTCATTTCCAACTGTTCTTTCAGGTTGATGTTCCCAGGACTTGCTGCTACATTGGATGTTTAATTTTTTACAGATGGTCCAGTGGCAGTACTTACATACTCCATCATATCTCCCAAAAGAACTTGCAACTTGAGTAACACTTTCCATTTTTGTGTTGCAGAACCTGCATTTGTTGTCATTACTCATCTTCTTAAATGCCTTAATGCCTTAAATCCCTGATCTTTTTTATATAGGTATAACCACCTATCAAAGCCCAGAGACCACTCAAGAATAAGGGGTAAGAGTGTACAGTAGTCAATTGGACAATATAGTAATTGTTAGTAATAAAAATTTGGTAAATTTGTTAACTTAAGTGGAACGGCTCATCAAGAACTTGTTTACGTTAGACTTGAAAACAATCAAATTGTAGTCAGCTGGAAAGCAGGAAACGGAAGACAATTCCACAGGTGTGCAGTTCTAAGAAAAAAGCTTTGTTCATGGACTACATTTAGATTTAGGCACAGATAAAGAGTGGGGGATTATTGATAGTGTTTTAAGCTAGACGAGTGTTTCTTGTGAAAGTTTGGCGAGGGGGGACCATAGATTGGAGCTCAGTCGAACACTTGCCATAAAAATAACGGTAAAGCAGAGACAAACTCAAAACATCTCTTCTCTGAGATAGAGGTTGCAGGGAGGAGAAAAGGGTATCTCCCACGAGGCTATGAAGTCTATTTTAAACTCTATCAAGGAAGGACAAGCCATTTCTAGCAGCTACTGCCAAGGTCGCAACAATACTCCATTCTTGGACGTACCTGGCTCTTATATAGATAGAACCGATAGAAGGATCCTAACATTTTTCCAGCGGCCTTGGCAACAGATTTGATGTACCTGTTTCATTTAAGATCAGCAGTAAAGAAGCTTGTAAAAACATGAGAGAATTGGAGAGAATTTGGTCGTTTACGGTCTTAGATGTGCTACTATAGATGGTAGTGTCATCAGCATAAATGTCTACGAATGATGTAAGGGTGTGATTTGGAAGATCATTAATGTAGATTAGGAAAAGAGTTGGGCCCAGGATGGACCCCTGAGGGACTCCAGCATTGATACTGTAAGCTTCTTATTGTTACCCATCAACTACTACTCCTATGAACCTATCAGAAAGAAATGATTTAATAATAGAGAAGACATTTCCAGCTATACCATAACTGGAGATCTTTTGAAGTAAATCTTTATGCCATACCCTATCAAAGGCCTTTGATATGTCAAGAGCAATTGCCCTAGAAAGGTTTCATCCATTGAGAGATTTGTTTATCCTATGAGATATAACTGTAAGCACATCTGCTGTAGATCTAGAAGAACGGAAACCATATTGTATGTCACTAAGAAGGTTATTCTTGAGCAGCCATTATAACCTTTTCCTGATTGTGATGGAGGGCTCCTCTCTTCAATCAGTCCAATGAACTTTCTTTGTCTATGTATTTCTGGGAAAATTCCCTCAGAAAATACTTTGCACGCTGTTGTTGGTCCAACTTTTCAAGGTTTCTCCTTTGAAAGTTGTTGGTATATTTCTGCCGGCCTTTTCCTGCTATTTCTGTGGGGCTTGTTTGGTGTGAGACAGCCCTGACCAAAATGCTTGGCCAGCTGGGTGACTGATGTTGTTCTGCTGGCTCTTGTCTTTTGATGTTAGTATACTATTGAGAGGGTTAGGTTCTGGAAGCTTCTCAGATACTGGCCTGTGCTTACTATTGTTGCCCTACGTTGGTTCACTAGAATAGTTCCATACGTGATCCTGATACTCTTATTACGTAAGATACTTTCGAAGATGAAGATGCTAGTACCCAAGTTTATAAAAACGATTGTTATATATATAAAGGCCAATATATCCATAGGTATCTCAAAATTAATGTAACTCAATGTTAAAATGGATTACAAGGCTGTTCGAATAAAACAAAAATATTTTTATTTAAATAATTTTTTAATTAATCAAATAAATAAATCAAAGAAATACTACCTTAATTTTAAAAAAAAAATCATAGTGATGGGTATTGATAGAGAAAGAAGGTACGTGTAAAGAACTTTTAAATGATAACATTTTTGGTGGGATTTTTATGTAGTTAAAAGAAAAAAGTTTAAGACTATATAGAGATGTTTCTATACAATCGGTTGGTTGGTTGTTTTTGTTTTACGGCATATCAACCCTTTTCAGGTTATTTAATGCCGAATCCAAAGATTCGGAAGAAAAAATTTTTAATAGAATATATTTGTTGTTTTCAAGTCGGTTTCTATTTAACCCATAATTGGGATCCTAACAGGTACTACCACTCTGGGTCAGAGTAGACCTGGGAGCAATGGTAATTAAAGGGTGGGTCCACACTCCTCAAAGCCCGGAAGCTAGGGCCTCACCAGTGGATATAGTTTAAGGTCATATCCAGGACCCTATACAATGGAATAGGACTAGACACTAATTATGAATCATATTAATAAATTACCGAATCGGTTCTACAAATCTACACTGATTAGTATCATGCTACTAAGATATGTAATGTTAGAGCAAAACGTAGTCAATATATGGGTGGAAGTTTAGTCATAACTAATCAATTAATGTGAATAAGAATTTAGTAAAGAACAAGTCTAAATTACTAAAGTGGAGTTTTACACGTCTAAAGATAAAACAATTCTATTTTAATGCAGTTCTGGATTTTTAAGATGGGGGATGAATAAGGAAGCATCCTTTAATTTACGTCAGATACAGGAAGATGAACTAAGATAGAAAGTGCGATAAGCAATGGAGAGTTCAACCCCTCCCCAAACCCAAACTCTCAAAAGAAGAAATATCAGCCATCAAGTAACTACGCAGTGACGGTAACATCATAATATTACCGACTGCCAAAGGTAACGCGAGTGTAGATACGGAAAGAGAAGAGTATTCCAAACAATTAGAAGACCTAATTGCTGTAAAGAACAAAACATCAGAACCAAAAACAAAAAGGAAACTCTCAAACACCCCCAGCAGGACCAAACATTTAATAACCCCTGCAAAATATAGGTAACTAGCAACATCGGAGCAGGCCACCACACCTATACGGCCTACCCAAGATCCATAAAGACTGCATCGCACTAAGACCCATCATCAGCACATGAGGCCACTCTTTGAATCGATTTCTAGTGAAGATAATAAACACCACACATTTCACGATGGGAGGCGATGTATATCGAGAGGAAGAAGGCCAGCTATGGGATCACCATTATCGCCAGTGATAGTGAACTTATATATGAAGCACTTCGAAGAACTCGTCAATAAGACCAGCCTCACAAAACCCAACAACGTGACTACGATATGTGGATGATACTTTCATACTCTGACCCCACTAGGGGGACGTCCATGTACCACTTAAACATGTGAACTCAATCCACCCATCTATTCGGTTTGATAGAAAAGGAACATAACAACAAACTATCTTTCCTAGATGTGTTGATCAGAGGACAATACCTTAACTTTAACTCATGCCATCCATGTGATGCAAAGAACATATAGTCCAATGCCTACAACATCGAGTGAGGACAATATGTAATAACAATACTACATATTAATAAGAGAACAACCTTCCACCGAAATAACTATCCAGAAAGCATAACTCCAGAATATCTAGATCAAACACCAAAGTACACCAAAGTACATCACCCAAAAAACAAAATATGGTGTACATTCTATACACCATATTCGAAAAGCCTATCCGAAAAATTTTTTTAAATATGCAGTATCGTATTAGGACAGTTATTCAGGTGTAACAACACACTCCGAAAACACCTTATGTGAGTAAAAAACCCACAGAAAAACCCATGACAAGAACTGTGTTCATGAGATTTCATATAAATGTGAAAAACTCTACATGCCGCCCTCTCAAAGTAAGACAAGAAAAGCTGTCATACACGAAGAAATAAAAAAACTTAGCCCTAGCAAACCATATATGAAGAGAACAAAGCACTCATTATCCACTGTTGGATGATGTTAAAATATTAGATGGAGGGTTAGAAAACTCAAGGGAGCAGCACATATGAAAAATATAATAGTAAAATAAAATAAAAAAATATATATATGCATGTGTGTGTGTGTGTGTGTGTGTGTGTGTGTGTGTGTGTGTGTGTGTGTGTTGAGGGAATCAGACCTAGAGTTTAAAGAGTAGAGTTTATTTTAATGTACTAATAAATGCATTAATACAATTTAAAGAAAACAGTGCTCGTTGTATTGTAGATATATAACAAGCTTAATAGGTATAGATATCCGAAAGCTATTTTAATATTGAGTAAAATGATTCATAATTTTGAATCAAAAATCAGTTTCAAAAAGAATACAAACAAAATCCACTAGATTGTACGATCGTTTTGGAAACGATGTTTTGAAATAGACAATATGTCGAACAATAATTTGATAAAAAATTTTCTTTAAACAAAGTCTCTTCATCAGCAAAATATGGGGGTGTTAAAGAAACCAAAATAAACTAGCATTTTTGTATTAAGGCAGATATTCTTAGAAATATTTAAAAAAATAATAATGAAAAAGAGGTTACTAATTTTCATGTTGATAAATAAAATAGGGTAGAAAAATTAGGTTAAGGGAAAATATTTCAAATATTTCTAATAAAAAAATACCTGTTTTAAAGTTTATTATTAGTTCAGTCCATCTATTTCTTGGTATGTTGTTAAAAGTTGTTTCTAAATGGTTGAAATAATTATTTATATTACTTTAAATGAAATGCTGATAAATGTACTGTTGTCAGTTTATTATCATTGGAGCGCTATAAAGCCAGACTATTCCTATCATCTGGATGCTTTGGATTACATTTCTTGATTTCCAGTATGTTTTTCACAAAATTTCGGTTGATGTAATCACACACACACACACACACACACACACACACACACACACACATATATATATATATATATATATATATATATATATCACATACAGACAGAGAGAGAGACACACACAGACAGACACAGACACACACATATATATGGACGGATGTTTATTTAAATAGACATTCGGACAGATTAGTTGCGGGCACCGCTTCGTGGTCAACGGGTAGAACTGCCGACTGTCATCACGACGGTTCCAGGTTCGGTCCTCGGCTTGGGATAGGTGCAAGTCTAGCATCACTGATTAGTTGTGATACAACGAAACAGGACTGTATGTCGATGACTACAAATATATTTTATATATATATATATATATACGAAAATTTTCGAAGAGTGGCTGAGATCTGATAAAGCAAATATAGCGCTAAATATAATGTCTTCTCTTGAGTAGTGAACACATTTGTGTACAGGATGGGACAGTAAAGTTGTCACCTTAATGAAAACAATACAGCTTTATTTTAAAACTTTTATTGAAAAAAAACAATTGATTGATTATGTAGTCGAGCTGACATCTATTAAATATAGCCGCCTTTAGCCTTAATCACCACCTTGATACGGGTCCGAAACTGGGAGTATGCTTTTTTCACGGCGGGAGCTCGGCGAATACTCAGCGGATGGTGGCGATTAGGCTGCCATTGCTGTTGTGGAAGGTCATGTTGGTGATGTTGTCGACGTATAGTCAAACGAAGTAATACAGCGGGTTCAAGTCGTTGGAAAGGGAGGGGGGCAGTGAGAGTTCTAAGTTCTGCCAGCAGTCATCTGATTACATCAGGAGATAATATTCAGGTACACTTTGGTGTTAATGTTCAAGTTGATTTCGAAGATATGATGTGATATTCATTTAAAACCACACCAGAAACTTTGTTTTCATCACCCTGAGCACGTCCATATTTTTCGTGGGAATCCGGCGATGAATTATGGTGAGGGAGTACGAGGGCTTGTAGTTCGTCGGCGCAACTACCATTAAAATACTTGTAAAACAGGCAGGGAGAAGTTGAAGTCTACCTTACAGTGCAGGACCTATTAGGTTTGCAAGTCTCATTTGAACCCTGTCAGATAGAGGGATACTTGTAACAGATGAACAAGCCCAAATGTTGCAACAATACTCATTATATGGGCAAATGGTGGCCTTGTAGGGGTACAGGATACTCAGGCGTAAGTAACTTTCTAGCATGTTAAAGAGAGCCAACCTTCCTTGCAGTAGCTTGGCACTTCCCTCAATATGTCAGTTCAAATTCGTGTTCCCTGTGGACGTTAAGTTAAGGAGTGTGAACGAATTATTTTATGGTAATGTAGCGTTCTATTATTGGTTGAGAAAGTTTCTTGTAATTATTAAAAGAAAGAAGCTTACTCTTGGCAGCATTGAAAGTTATCATATATTTTTGTCCCCATACCGCTGCAGACTGAAGGTCTTTCTCCGTGGTTTGCGCTATTGGCTTAGATATGTGTTCATACGTTTTCCCCTTGTGTTTGCCATAGAATGTGGTGTCGTCAGCAAATATACCCATGTCTTATTTGTTTTTGTAGTTATATATTTTACAAACAAATAACCTGATATAATAATAAACGGGCCGATAAGTGTAGAATAAGTTAACAAGATGGTTTACAACGTCGGGGTTGGACGTCATCTTTAATGTTGCGCTCGGTGTTAGTATTCTATTCGTCCTAATCAGCAGATGCACGGTGTACGTATCGATTATCGATTATTCCAATATGTATTAAATTATTAGGTGAAGTTTTATTTCATTTCCATTTATAAGAAAATATATTAAATATCAAATTCATGAGAACAAAATAACGCTATATATATATATATATATACATACATACATACATCCACCCCCCTCCAAACACACACATACACACACACACACACACACACACACATATATATATATATATATATATATATATATATATATATATATATATATATATATATATATATATATAAATACCTGATCCAAACTAACACCAAACTCTTGTCCACTGATTCCGGCCTGACATTGTCCTGTCTCAACATGTGGTTAAAAGTAACTCTGTTTGCTTCTTTATTCATCTTGGGGGTAAGTCATCTTACATTTATTCTCTTGACATAAGATTTGAACAGTCCACAATCGCTAAACATTTATTTGGTAGTTTTATATTTTTTCGAATCAATGACATGTAGAATATTTGTAATTTGTTCATGTCATACTTTTATACCCACATTCATATTATATATATATATATATATATATATATATATATATATATATATATATATATATATATACACCAAGTTAAAGCTATTCCAAAGGGAAAATGGGTATTCAAGATTTCAAAATGGAATTTCAAGATAGAACCAAGGTTTTATGAATATGAGCACTATATATATATATATATATATATATATATATATATATATATATATATATATATAGTCATCCACATACAGTACTGTTTCGCAGCTCCTCAGTGCGGATAAACAGGCAACTACCTCAAGCCAGGATTGAAACCCGACCGTCTGTACGACAGTCAAGGCCCCTAACCATTATGCTATTGGCGGCTGCTGAGCGAGTAGTGAGTTTAACGACGTTTTGATATCGTCCGAAATACCCTCGCTCGATTTGTTTATACAAACAGCGTCGCTTATACGCTAATGGTAATTCGTGTATCACTTCTCAATATGCTCGACTCAAGATGAGGAGCAATGATAAAGGTTCAGCTTCGCTGGTCTGGTCATGTAGCCCGCATGCCAGACTACAGACTACCCAAGAATCTTCTGTTTGCTGAGCTCTAATATGGCAAAGCGCTCCCATGGCGGCAAAAGAAAACAATTTAAAGACACTCTGAAGGCATCACTGGAGGCCTTCAACGTAGATCCGTCATCATGGGAGCAGACAGCTTTAGATAGAGCCAAGTTGGGGTGGGGGGCTGCTGTTTATGACAGTTCCTGCAAATATGAAAGCTACCGAAAGGTTACTGCAGAGAACCGCAGAAAGGACAGGAAGAACAATGTTTTGAAACCTTCAACATCTGCTATGACTCCCTGTTCCCGTACTCACCGATGATGTCTCCCCCCACCCTACCATATAGGATGATCAGATGGTCCTCGTCGTTTCGACGGACGAACACACACACACACACACACACACACACACACACACACACACACACACACACACATATATATATATATATAACTACTTCATTTACTCACATAAAATTAATATACGAAAGTATAGATTTATGAGTAAACTTTAAGTATTTACTTCAAAAGTGCTCAATACGTAGGTAGAGCTAGTTAATAATTTATAAAATATATATGGCGATTAAGCTACACTGAATATTCGGCGTTTCATCCACTTTAGGATTCCTCATGTTTATGCGCATAAGCCTGAGGAATCCTAGAGTGGATGAAACGCCGAATATTCAGTGTAGCTTAATCGCCATATATATATATTATATATATATATATATATATATATATATATATATATATATATATATATAGTCGAACATATATACATGGATCTTTGCTGTTCCAGATTTTTCTCCTAGAAAGTGTTATTTGCAATCAACATGCCTCTGGCAAACATAAATACGTTTAGTATTCATGCCCAAGTATCTATTTTCTTCTATACACTCCTGAAAAGCTACTACCGGTCCTTCCAACGTGACAAATCTTCCGTCACGAGTTCTTCCTTCTCATTAAATTTGAAAATAAAACATTTTTATTATGTACCAAAAGGAAACCACTTTTTCAGAAAAATAATTTTTATCTGAACAGAAAAGATAATCATCATAACAAAATCGTTGATCATAATTTTTATATACCATTTTATATTGTATTTATGTTGATCAAAATTTTTGTATACCCATTTTACATTGTATTTATGTTGATCAAAATTTTTATATACCCATTTTATATTGTATTTATGTTGATCAAAATTTTTATATACCCATTTTATATTGTATTTATGTTGATCAAAATTTTTATATACCCATTTTACATTGTATTTATGTTGATCAAAATTTTTATATACCCATTTTACATTGTATTTATGTTGATCAAAATTTTTGTATACCCATTTTACATTGTATTTATGTTGATCAAAATTTTTATATACCCATTTTATATTGTATTTATGTTGATCAAAATTTTTATATACCCATTTTATATTGTATTTATGTTGATCAAAATTTTTGTATACCCATTTTACATTGTATTTATGTTGATCAAAATTTTTATATACCCATTTTATATTGTATTTATGTTGATCAAAATTTTTGTATACCCATTTTACATTGTATTTATGTTGATCAAAATTTTTATATACCCATTTTATATTGTATTTATGTTGATCAAAATTTTTATATACCCATTTTACATTGTATTTATGTTGATCAAAATTTTTGTATACCCATTTTACATTGTATTTATGTTGATCAAAATTTTTATATACCCATTTTATATTGTATTTATGTTGATCAAAATTTTTATATACCCATTTTATATTGTATTTATGTTGATCAAAATTTTTATATACCCATTTTACATTGTATTTATGTTGATCAAAATTTTTATATACCCATTTTACATTGTATTTATGTTGATCAAAATGTTTGTATACCCATTTTACATTGTATTTATGTTGATCAAAATTTTTATATATCCATTTTATATTGTATTTATGTTGATCAAAATTTTTATATACCCATTTTATATTGTATTTATGTTGATCAAAATTTTTATATACCCATTTTATATTGTATTTATGTTGATCAAAATTTTTGTATACCCATTTTACATTGTATTTATGTTGATCAAAATTTTTATATACCCATTTTATATTGTATTTATGTTGATCAAAATTTTTATATACCCATTTTACATTGTATTTATGTTGATCAAAATTTTTGTATACCCATTTTACATTGTATTTATGTTGATCAAAATTTTTATATACCCATTTTATATTGTATTTATGTTGATCAAAATTTTTATATACCCATTTTACATTGTATTTATGTTGATCAAAATTTTTATATACCCATTTTACATTGTATTTATGTTGATCAAAATTTTTATATACCCATTTTATATTGTATTTATGTTGATCAAAATTTTTATATATCCATTTTATATTGTATATATGTTGATCAAAATTTTTATATATCCATTTTATATTGTATTTATGTTGATCAAAATTTTTATATACCCATTTTATATTGTATTTATGTTGATCAAAATTTTTATATATCCATTTTATATTGTATTTATGTTGATCAAAATTTTTATATATCCATTTTATATTGTATTTATGTTGATCAAAATTTTTATATACCCATTTTATATTGTATTTATGTTGATCAAAATTTTTATATATCCATTTTATATTGTATTTATGTTGATCAAAATTTTTATATACCCATTTTATATTGTATTTATGTTGATCAAAATTTTTATATACCCATTTTATATTGTATTTATGTTGATCAAAATTTTTATATACCCATTTTATATTGTATTTATGTTGATCAAAATTTTTATATACCCATTTTATATTGTATTTATGTTGATCAAAATTTTTATATATCCATTTTATATTGTATTTATGTTGATCAAAATTTTTATATACCCATTTTATATTGTATTTATGTTGATCAAAATTTTTATATATCCATTTTATATTGTATTTATGTTGATCAAAATTTTTATATACCCATTTTATATTGTATTTATGTTGATCAAAATTTTTATATACCCATTTTATATTGTATTTATGTTGATCAAAATTTTTATATACCCATTTTATATTGTATTTATGTTGATCAAAATTTTTATATACCCATTTTATATTGTATATATGTTGATCAAAATTTTTATATATCCATTTTATATTGTATATATGTTGATCAAAATTTTTGTATATCCATTTTATATTGTATTTATGTTGATCAAAATTTTTATATACCCATTTTATATTGTATATATGTTGATCAAAATTTTTATATATCCATTTTATATTGTATATATGTTGATCAAAATTTTTATATATCCATTTTATATTGTATATATGTTGATCAAAATTTTTATATATCCATTTTATATTGTATATATGTTGATCAAAATTTTTATATATCCATTTTATATTGTATATATGTTGATCAAAATTTTTGTATATCCATTTTATATTGTATTTATGTTGATCAAAATTTTTATATACCCATTTTATATTGTATTTATGTTGATCAAAATTTTTATATACCCATTTTATATTGTATTTATGTTGATCAAAATTTTTATATACCCATTTTATATTGTATTTATGTTGATCAAAATTTTTATATACCCATTTTATATTGTATTTATGTTGTAGATGATCTTAGAAATAACAAATTATGATTTTTAGATTCTGGCAAATTATATGATTGAAGCATGGTCTTATGAATGTGAGCGAAACAAAACTGGTAATACACTCTTATCCTAGCTTTGCCAGAAAGATCTTCGAAAATTAAAAGTTCTCGATCAAAAATGTAGAATCATATAATCCTATACATTTTGACATTGTATTTATATTGTAAACTTAGAGATCTTAGAAATGGTCAAAATCGCTGGGAAAATGGTGGGATCCTTCTACCGCTCCAGTAGATATCTCACTACTGGTGTTATTTTCTACCTATATAAGAGGCGTACATCCAAGATGGAGTATTGTTGCCACACATGGGCAGGAGCTGATAAAAGCGGCTTATCCTGTCTTGACAAAGTTCAAAATAAACTTCGTAGTCTAGTGGACGATGCCCTTCTCTCTTCATCCAACTTTTTCCCAACAGAAGAGACGTTGCGAGCTTGTCTTTGCTTTATCGTTATTTTCATGCAAAGTGCTTGTCTGATCTCTAATCTACGGTCTCCCCTCACTAAACTTTCCCGAAAAACACTCGTCTAGTTGAAATCACTATCAATAATTTCCCCCACTCTTTATCTGTGCCTAAACCTAAATGTAGATTCCATGAACGAAGCTTCTTCCTTAAAACTGCACGCCTGTGAATCTGTGTTCTTGTTGCCTGCTTTCCAGCTGACTAAAATTTTGTCGCCTTCAAGTATAGTGTAAACAAATCCTTGTTGGATAGTCCCTTTAAGTAATCCAATTTACCAAAATTTCTACTACTAATGATTACTACGATGTTATCTGATTGGCTACTGTACTCTCAGTAACCCTTATCCTCGAGTGGCTACCGGGCCTTGATAAATTGTGCCTCCTATGTCCTATATAAAAACAGTGGTAGCAATACGCGTCCGTATTGTGGACGCTTTCTGTGGCAATAACGAAAAAGTAGAGAGAGAGATTAGCAACGTCATTTCTATGTGAAAGGAATTGTAGAGAGAAGAAAGGATTATCTACGCTTGATTTCGTATCCGATATTGGATGTGAAGACAGGAAAAAATGATCTCCTTAAGTGTGCCATGCTCTGAGATAATTATTTAACATGACAAAGATTATTTTATTGCAATTATCTAATTATATTTTTTATCTTATTTTCTCCTTTGTTTCTTACCTTTAGTGTTCTTTTATTCTATCTGATGACGTCAGTTCACCAGCCCACTTAAACAGTTCAGCAAGAATAAGTAAGTGGCATGTTTTTTTTTAATAGTTACAATATTATATAATCAAATTTATCAAACTCACTCTGCCTGTTTGTCTGCCTGTCTCCATATCATCAAACTCTATCTCTCCTTAAACTAAAAGTCGCAAAGCGGCGCTAGATGCCTCAAAGGTTTT
>NC_136524.1:6173863-6436363 GCF_053919585.1 Euprymna scolopes
TACTTGTATATATATATATATATATATATATATATATATATATATATATATATATATATATATATATATATAAGTTCTGGTCTGTGGCGTTCATAGCTTGTATAAGCTTTGGCGTTGTTTGATTGTGGGCTACTAATATATATATATATATATATATATATATATATATATATATATATATATATATATATATATATACGTTTTAACGGCCGAGTAGCTGAAACAATAATGTAACTTAACAGAAAGATATGGTAATAAAAAATGAAACGCATATTTGCTCTACAACAGTATTGAGCACTTTCTTCAGTTTTTATTAATTACCATTTCCACACACTATATATATATATATATATATATATATATATATATATCTGCGTATATGGTCTGCGGCGTTCACAGCTTGTATAAGCTTTGACGTTGTTTGATTGTGGAAAAATATATGATCTCACATTCAAAAATATAAATATGCTTCTAATCTCGGCTTTTTAGATGACATAATCTTAGTAAATTCAAAATCCTTCGCATCAGCATCGGTTTTTTAATAGTTGGATGAATTTCGCTTTGTTGAGAAGAAGTAGGTATATTCTACATTCGGGCTTCGATGCGTTTTGCTTGATTTGTGTTAGCAAATAAACTTGCTTCTATGTGGTGTGTACTCGACCCGCTTGCAAGTGACTCGCGTTTCGAATCCCGAGTACTACTGATTATTCCTAAAGGGGCTAAACTCAAGTCTTTGCATTTCTGCGGTTTTCTTAGCTTATGTAAGCATTGACATTTTTTTATTCTGAAAATATAGTCATCCACAGAGGGACTGATTCGCTAAGGCTAATACACACACACATACACACACACACACACACACACACACACACACACACATATATATATATATATATGTGTGTGTGTGTGTGTGCGCGCGCGCGTGTGTGTGTGTATGTGTATTCAATGTTAGGTATTAGACAACAGAAACATAATTACTGTATAATTTTAAAAGAAGTATTTTTATATACCTGAAAGGAAATGGAATTGGGGAAAACTAGGTCTAAATAATTTAATGTTTAGTGAGTTATTTCCGAGTAAATAAAATTATGGTGACTTAGGAACAAACAATTTATGCTTTTTTTTACCTATTTGCGTGCCTCAAATATATAGAAAAAATTTAATCCACGTCCTAAAAACAATGTAAATAGCAGCGGTAAACCCGTTAAAAAAATAAGCCGTAGAGGTCAGGATCGAACGTTCAACGCCAGTTATAAAAGGCTGTGCAAAGAACGGACACGCCTTAAGAGATTGTTCTACGAGTAACTATCGACGTTACGGACCTCGAAAAGACTGCTTCAAACAAACTGGAATGATGTAATTACTGCGCGGGGCTTGTTAGGTGGACACCGATAAATCGCGTAATGTAAACAAAAGTATATTTACTGTAAAAGTGAACCAACAGTATTTGTGTTGGTCAATGTTTATGAAATGTAATTATAAAACGAAGCACAGTTAATCGTTATGAAGCGTCATTCTGGAATATTAGTTTTCGAGAACAATATCTACGATAAAAGTAAAGAAACAATTTATTTTTAATACTCAATGTTTTTAATTTTAAAATATCCAATAAACACAGTTTAAAACCTTCAAAAGTACACAAAATTCGTGCCTTGACTGTAGTAATATAGTAATGTTTGGTATTTTGGTATTCTGGTATTTGGTGTATCAGAAAAAAAATTTAGTCAGTTGTCTTAAGGAAGAAGAAAACGTTTAGACGGTTTAAAGGCATCCAAATCACACAAATGTCGGGTATGTGCTGCAATAAACGCCGAATGAGTTGTTTTTATTTTTAATAAGTGTATAATAAGCTTTACGCTAGCTTTTAGAAAAGGAAAAATATAATGATTATCAACCTATATCGGAAAACCTTATGTACGCTGTAGTAAAACACAAACTATGTATCATGCATGTACGACATATTTAATGTGTAAATAAAAGCAGTTGTAGCTTATGAACATGTTTCGATGTCTTAATAAGTTTATAATCGGAGTATTTTATCTGAAATGATTGCCTAATCTAATCAGGTAAGTCATGTTCTTTTTTTCAATGTTTAGTTAGTTTCAGCCATTGATAATGTGAGAAAGGAAGAATCATTGTGGGGTGAGGAAAAATTATGGTAGGTGTATAAGTATATGAGCTAGAAAATTAGGGTGAAACCTCATATATGACCATGTGTCATATCGCGTTCAAAAGTTACATAATATACTGGCTAATAGTTTAGAAATAATAAATTATTTATGTGGCCTCTGTTGGAGCAAACCTAGTGTACTTTGGTCCAGACGGGATTTTTTGCAATCAAATTATTGTATACAGGATTTATCCAGAGCAACGCTGAGCAAGGAGTTACCAATCCTGTAGCTTCTTGTTATATAGTTAGACGTACACACATAACTACACACAAATACACACACATACACACATAGGTCCTTTTATAAAATAGATTAAAATAAGAGAATCACTTCTAGTAAACAATATTTACTTTCAAAATTCCTTATTCTATTTTAGTGATTATTATAGATGCTCTCGGCTCCATATATGTCGGGTCTGTACATGTGTGTGTGTGTGTGTGTGTTATTTTGCTTCAAATGTTCGTGTTGTATATAATACAAAACCATTAATGGCTTCCAATAAAAAAGATGTTCTGCCCCCTCATCATATTAGTAATGTCATTTATTCATTTAAATGTGGTTGCGGTGACGACTACGTAAGTCGAACGTCTTTAAAATTGGTAAGTCCCATACAACAACATGTACCGAGAAAAATCATGAATGGAACATTCCTACCTACCGACGCTGTAAACAACACATTTGGATCCGCTATAACGGAACACTTTATTAAATACCGGGATTGTGCAACGAACTTCAGCATCGACTCTTTCTCCGTATATCATCTAAAAGTCTTGGAGACTGTTCACGTTCGCCTTAGGAAGCCTTCCATTTGTAAGCAAAAGGACTGCTTGTTGGGTTTGAACGTGATCAGCCTCTAAAATTCATCCCCATACGATTGTTCTTGCTCCCGTCTCTTTTTTTAGATTTTATCATTAAGGAAAACAAATTACTAAAACATAAATCCCTGTATTTTAATTTTGATGAATGAGGGCGAAACATGTCAATTGACTCGTTTTGATTTTTTTTTTTTTCTATTTCCCTACTTTTATTTTTTAGTCGCTATCCATTTTCCTTTTCTCCTCAGTTTTTAATATAAAATGAATTCCGAAGGAATACGTCTTCCCTTCATGATTTCCTTAATAAAGTTTTGTACCCCCAGGAAAACCATGATATATATATATATATATATATATATATATATATATATATATATATATATATATACATATATACATATATATATATATATATATATTCCACATATAATATATATATATTCCATATATATATATATCATATATATTCCATATATAAACATATATATATATAATTAGCATGTTTATTTCGATTATTATTATTGAATAAATTCAAATATATATACATATATATATACGTGTGTGTGTGTACGTGTGTGTGTATGTGTGTGTTTATTTCTATCATTATTACCTCCTCTTTTTCTTATTTCTACTACTATGTCTGCTGCTTGTATAACATCACACCTGAGGATAAAAATGAGTCTTTCTAATGATAACTGGACGTGCAATCCGTTTTTCTGTTTTCAGGTACTACTAAAACCACTTCCAGACCTCCTGTTCCACCACTACCTTTTCCTCCTCTTACTACTGCTGCTACAACGATCATTCCCAGCACAGTACCTACTACTGCGTCTCTGACCACTCCCAGCACAATACTTTCATCTAAAACATCTAAAACTCATACTACTCCTGCTACGACTACTCCCAGCAAATTACCTTATACCGCTGCTACTGCTGCTATTTCGACCACTCCGAGCACAAAACCCACTACTACGACTATGACAACTCTCAGCAAAATACCTACTACAACTGCTGTTACAAATACACCCAGCACATTGACTATTACTACTATTGCTGATTCTACGACCACACCGAGTACAATACCTACTATTACTACTACTCCTGCTACTACAACAATTACGACCACTACCACACAAATACCAGAAGAACGTGAGTATATTATCTCTTGTACTATTTGACATTTACAAACGCTATTTCTAAACTCGCCATGTTCATTCCATCCATGTTTTATGTTAATGACCATCGGTCATATTTAGAGTCATATATATCTTTTAATGATGGACTGAACAGAATTGTATGAGTGTTTTGGTTCTATTACATTATTGCAGTACAGACCCGACGCGAATTTACTAAATGATAACTCCATCCAGTAAATTTCAGTTAACACTACATTTGATGATGAAGTTTGTGTTGTTTTCTTCAAGAAAAATTGACCAAGCTCCATATATGCTGCCTTTGAGCAGGAGATCAAAAAGTTGTGCAAAGGTGCTTGCAAAGGTGAAATTTGTTCTATATTTATTTGTCAAAATTGCAAACTATTGATGCGAATGTCTTCAAAGCTAAAATGAAATGACGCAGCGCATGCACCATTAACTGAAAATGATTCAAAAATGAGATTGCTGTTCCCCAAATAAAACTGAGGAGGCAAAAATGAGATGAAGTTTAGTTGTGGCAAAGTTATGTTTTTGAGATTGATGACGAAGACGCGTTTAGTATAAGGGCTTTTAATAGACATGGAAGCTTACTTCTTTATAAAAAAAGTAACGTCGTCTCTCAGCAATGTCATACACTTTCCCCATGTGTTAAAGTTTCCGTCAAAATCTTTGGCTGATATCTCACAACACTTTTGAATTCATCGTCACTTTCAAACTTTGTGCTTCTTGTGAATGCTTTCAAAAGTGTAATGTATGAACTGTAAGCGGGGTGAGGAAGCAGTTCCAAGTCCCACTCGTTTCAGGTGAGGACTTGTATTGATATGATGCAAGATGACTCCGGATAGATGATCCCTGCGTTTGTTCTTTATGTCCTTCTTGACCTACTTCAGCAGTTCACAGTGGTTGACACAGTCCACAGTGCTTCCTTCCTCAAGGAATGAAATGGTGATTGGGCTTTGCATATCCCCAAAACATATTCTTCGTGGCCTGTTAAGACTTCTTCACTGGAGAGCCTGCATGCTTCCACTCCATGGACTATAGTGCCAAACCCACGTCTCATCATAGGTTACCACTTTCATCAGAAACTCATACCATCCTTCTCATAGCGGGAGAGACACTTCTGGGACAGACTGGCCCTCCTCCGAAAACTACAGCTTTTTAATGCAATTCTGAATTTTTTAGATGAGATGTGAATGTTTGTATTGTTTTAGCTCCGCATTGCAAGAATTTAGACCGTGGGTTGAGCGGGGGTGTCCGCATATAATAAATAAAGTTCAATCCTCAGGGGTCACTAAGATATTTTTAAAGCGTTCCTATGACTATCTATACTAATTGTCAATATTAATGAAAAGAATTTTTTTAAAGACAATGGACAGACATCTCATGCGTTTCTTCGCTTTTTTGTTTTATTTTAACGCAATGCAAGGTGGCAACTTCAAGGGAAGAAGGTTCTTTTGTAAAATTACCTTCCTTGGGCTGGGTATATTTTTTTGCTATTTTTCCATTTTTCTCTTGTGAATTTGTAATTAGAGGAATCCAAATGCGGTTAAATTTTATACTAGGACGACTAATAATATTATTCTTTAAGTTTTCTGATCCTAGATATAGAAGAAATATGGTAAACCCACAGTCCGAATTTTTGCTAACCCCTCTTTTCCTTAGTAGAGAAAAGGAAACATGAATTTAACAAGCGGAGAAGGTTGTAGGTTACAACGACCGAAACGTTGTGCTAATAACACCCAAGATGAGAATAATCGTCCCAGTAACCAAAACAATATAAACTACAGTTTTTATGGGGGGGACGGTGTAAAATAAATTAACACAGCGAACACCCTTTTTTTGGGACATACTTTGAGATAAACATTAGCAGCAATTATCACGACTACATCCACTATCGCACCAGAACACGAGCCTCCTTAACTTCTCTCAACGATCTAAACCCACACTATAAGATATGAATATCACCCATGTATGATGTTCTGAATAGTCTTTTAAAATCCTTGATAACTCCAAAGCATGGGAACTAAACTTTTCCCTGTTATAGTAATACTACAATGCTATTGTGAGTTAGCCTCTGCTATTTTCACATCCTATAGTAAATGACTTTAAGGCATATGGATTCCTTAATTGCGGAAAAATTACCATTTTGATATCAGTCCGGTGAAAGAAATTATCGGCAAAATTATTGCTCGATAAGTCTCCTCCAATGATCATATCGTATCTTCTTTTATATGGCGTTTATGCAACTCTGATGAAACGTGTCCACTTGCATCAAAAGCAAGAACTTTTGCATGAGATCTCCAAGCATCCCTGTGTAAAATTCTGCACTCTATGGTTTTAACCAAAGAACTTGTAGTAGATATTTCTTTGTTGCAAGACTTAACAGTGCCTGGACACGATTGCTGGATATATATATATATATAGCAGATTATACTTTGTATTATCACCCATCAGTATTGCTTTAGCATATTCTGTATTTACTGTGTCCGCATTGGGTTGAGTGCTGAGAATGTGGAACAAAGAAACAATAGGGCGGATTTATAATAAACAAATGGTTTTGAGTTAACGCACAGAGAGAGAGAGAGAGAGAAAGAGAGAGTGAGAGAGAAAGAGAGAGAGAAAGAGAGAGAGAAAGAGAGAGTGAGAGAGAAAGAGAAAGAGAGAAAGAGAGAGAGAGAAAGAGAGAGAGAGAGAAAGAGAGAGTGAGAGAGAAAGAGAGAGAGAAAGAGAGAGAGAGAGGAAGAGAGAGAGAGAAAGAGAGAAAGAGAGAGTGAGAGAGAAAGAGAGAGAGAGGGAAAGAGAGAGAGAAAGAGAGAGAGAGAGAGAAAGAGAGAAAGAGAGAAAGAGAGAGAGAAAGAGAGAGAGAGAAAGACAGAGAGAGAGAGAGAGCGGGAGAGTCCGCCCGCCGAAACACACGTATGTACGAATTTTTTTCGTCATCATACAGCCGCCACCCCATCTTTCTCTCTCCTATACCAAATATCAAATAAACGACAGTGTTTGATAAATCAATTTTAATTTTTATTATTTTATAAACACGGCATATTTTCGACGAGCGTTGGTGTTGTTGAAATTATAGGTAAGATTAATTGATAAAAACAGTTATACACTCGTACGCACTGAAAACAAGCAGAGATGTCTTTTTATACGTACATTTCAAGGCTCGCTTGTTATCTAACGCAAAGTTAAAAAAACTAAACCCGCTTTATTGTTCTATTTAACAATAAACATATTAATTTTGGTGTACCTGAATTACGAAATTAGTCGAGTGTCGTAAATCATGCCATTAGTTTTATCAAGAAAAAAACAAATATCCGAAATAACTTGAAAAAATATTTTTAAAAACGAGATAATGATATCGTCCTATCTCCCTGTTCTCCTCTATCTCTATCTCTTTCTCTCTTTCTCTCTCTTTCTCTCCCTCTCTCTCTTTACACACACACACACACACACACACAAATTCTATTATATGCAAAATAGACGTTTCTGATTTGTTGAAATCGGGATTGATTACCATACCATTCGGATTCTTCGGATTACTGCGCTCGTATTGAATGTTATTTAAACAACGTTTTGGCCGTGTAATCTCTGACCTTCTTCAGGTGTATCTTGTTGAACTCGGAAATATTTAATCGTCCGAATGTTGTGAAAATAAAACTTAGGATTGAGAATCCAAATAATTTAAGTGGAATGAACGACATTTTGACATAATGGGTAGCGCTTGTCCTACAAGACAATCAAAGCAGGCCATATCAGCCAGAAATTCATCAACCATTTTTTACTTATTGGCGTTTCGCATCTGCCGTCTGCTCTTTACTAGGATATATGTATTTATGTATCTTAGCGGCAAAAGACACTCAGGCTTGTCCATGCAAAACACTTCGGCTTTTTTTACTTTTTTAATATCAGATAGTTATTGCATCGCTAAATTTAACGTTTAGTCGGACGTCACAAAGAAATATATAAGCTAAAATATGTTCTCTATAGATTAACTTTTATTTATCTTTCAGAATGCAGACATATGTCAGCTGACATCGCTTTCATAATCGACCTTTCAAGAAGTATCTGGCAACTCGATTTCAAAAGAGGAATAAATTTACTGAAAAATGTAACAAAACATTTTTCTATAAGTCCAAAGTATGTGCGCATCGCTGCCGTCTCTTTTGGTGAGATTGTCGTTAATAAATCAGCTTTTGGATTCAACAAATTTAAAACAAGGAGTGGTATTCTTGAAGGACTCAACTTTATCGAATATATTCAACATTATGGTTATGCATCCAACCTAGATAGGGTGCTCGCTTATGCACGGCTTAATTTCTTCGCCCATGAAAGGCCGAATATTAAGAAAATAGCCATCATACTTACTGATGGAACATGGCATTATACTGCCGAGACTTCTAAGGAAGTCAAATTGCTGAAAAGTGACGGAGTGGAGATCGTTGCTGTTGGCCTTGGATATCGCATTGATAAAATACAGTTAGATGCTGTTGCCAGTAGATCTGAGGATGTGATGCACCTCAATACCTATGGTGATTTAAAATTCTTCGTAGACAGACTTGTGTCTATCATCTGTCAAGGTAAGTTTTAACCCATGTTTATTCATTTGGTGAAAACTTGCATAAATACCTAGTTGTTAATATAAGAATGCAGTTGTTAATATAAGAATGTAGTTTTTAATATAAAATGTACTTGTTAATATAAAATGCATTTGTTAGTATAAGAATGTAGTTGGTAATATAAAAATGTAGTTTTTAATATAAAAATGTACTTCTTAATATGAAAATGTAGTTTTTAATATAAAAAATGTACTTGTTAATATAAAATGCATTTGTTAGTATAAGAATGTAGTTGGTAATATAAAAATGTAGTTTTTAATATAAAAATGTACTTCTTAATATGAAAATGTAGTTTTTAATATAAAAAATGCACTTGTTAATATAAAAATGTAGTTTTTAATATAAGAATGTAGTTGCTACTATAAAAATGTAGTTTTTAATATAAAAATGTACTTGTAAATATAAAAAATATCCCTATGCAATCTATTGTAATTAATCTATACAAAATATAAACGCATTCTATTCGTCATTTTCTAGACAATCGATGATTTAGTCTTTTCGTTATTTTATTTTCCGAAACGTTTGTATATGTTCTTAAGAAAAAAATTAAATTAAGGTGTTTTTTCTAATTTAATTAAGTCGCCTCGGAAGTGATTTAAAATAGGGACAATTTATTAATGACCTAAATATCAATGTCAGCAGAACTAGCAGCAGGGAAGTGAAGGTGACCTGGTAGTTAACGACACAGGCTTACAATCTGGATGCGACAAGTTCGAACCCAGTTTGTTCCACATAAACATTCATTAAAGGACGTTGGCAACCTTCACGTGATCTCTTCGTATATACCCAATACCCTTCTAGAAATCCTACGCAATAGAAAGATATCAGGGAAACATATGCCAACAACAAGCAAAAATAACACTGATTAGAATTGGCCGACTGGCAGCGAAATAGTGTGGTTGGTAATTTCAAACTTTCGATTATTCCCGTCTAGAAAAAACATTATAGCATTGTAAACACAGATGCCACATATAAATCCTATATCTGCCAATATCTGGTGCATGCTTCGCGGATATTATCATTCCATTCGCTACGGATACAAATTTATTTATTTTATTTTCTTTCGTTTACACGTATCCTTTATGCTGTTTTCATTACTCAGATTTATAGGGGGCAGGCATATTCAATGACAGGATGATTTCCGCGATACGTTAGCTTTCATTCAATGTGTTGTTGATTGAAATTACTGTTATGGTGTTAAATGGTAATAAAACGAACAGGAACACAGGACTTTTAGGAACGAACATGTATTCACATATATTACAGGCAAAATCAGGTTGAGCAATACTATTCCTCAACTGTAGTGCGTTTGCACACGACCTCCTTGGCCGGGTGCCAATCTCTGACTGCCGGGCACCGGTACTCGATACCAGAAGTGACGTCACCAGAGGAAGTGACGTCATGGGTCCATAAGTGTAAGCCATTTTGAGTTTCAGAACAGTTTCAGATGGTTCGCTGTTACACACAAGTCCTGGGAGGTGACTTGTTTGTAGTAGACAGTTCCACAGAACAAAATATTCTTACCGTGTCGAAACCCGGGAAAGAACATGTGAAATTGCTCCTGAAAAGGTTTAATATTTATGAAGCAATTCTGGTTTCTGATTGGTTGGTAGCAGAACGTGAATTAATTTGATTCGCCAGTTCTTAGCAGCATCGTTTATAAATAGAATCTTCCGACTGTGTGGAATCATACCCCATTAACCTCAAAATATTGCAACATCCTCCCTATTTTTTATAATGGGGAAGTCCCTTGTGTTTGTTCTGCTCAAAAATAAATATATATTTTTATATTCACTTAGACATAACAAAAATTAGAAATCATTTGGATCTTAGAATTTTAGCATTTAAAAAGACGCCATTTTTAATTGTGTTCAAACGTCAAAAAGGAAAATTACAAAGATTTTTTTTAAGCAAAAATATTAGTTACGCATTAGTAGGTTAAAGTGTTAATACAAATAAAATAGATACAGTTTAACGTCTTGTCCAGGACTATTTTTTTATATAGAAATCTATATACTCTGAGCATTACCCCTAGGGGTTTCCGCTGATATTCATGCAAAAAAGTAAAAGCCTTCTCATAAGTGGAACTTCGCTGGTCTGTATTTTTAATATATAGAAATCTATATACATACAGGGCAGTGAAAGAAAAAAAAATTATTCAGTCGAATTCACCAACAAGTTTTGAGAAAAAACGTTGCAGCTTTATCCTTTTAAATAACGTAGGACTTGTTTAGCTCTGTTTAAATCCTTCATTGTCGGTCGTGATAATTTTTGTGACAGTTTTGTTACTGTATAGCATATGTCGGGCCTGGTTGCAGTCATTAAATATATAAGACTACCTATAATTTCGCGATATTGTGTGTCATTTATTATTTCAGATTCTGTGTGTATATTTTTATTAATGTCATTTTCGACCGGTGTAGAGCGTTTCTTGCACTCTCCCATTCCAAATTTTAATAGTATTTTGTCGATGTATCTCGATTGAGTCATCGTAACAAGTCCTTTGCTTTGAGTAAATTCTATCCCCAGAAACCAGGATATTTTGCCAAGATCGGTCATTTTGAATCTTTTACTTAATCTGTTCTTAATATCAGTTAACATTATGTCACAATTTGATGCGATTAAAATATCATCGACCCACAATACCAAAATCAGTAGTTTATCGTCTTTGTGTCGGGTATATAAACAGGGGTCTACAGCGCATTGTCTAAATTGTTGTTTAATAATATAATCATGGAATACAGTGTTCCAACACTGAGCACTCTTCTTTAGACCATATAATGACTTGTTAAGTCGCCACACGCTATTTTTATTTTTCATTATAAATCCCTCTGGAGGGGTAATATAAATTTCACAGTCTATTGGGGCATTCAAATAAGCATTTTTTTACGCCCATTTGATGGATGTTTAGGTCATATTGTGATGCGCCTTGCATTAAAATTCTGATTGTCGTTAGGTTTGTGGTCGGTGAAAACGTAGAAAAGTATTCTTTACTGTAAATCTGAGAGCACCCCTTAGCAACAAATCTTGCTTTGTACTGTTCTACGCCTGATGCTGTACTCTTTTTTGTAAAGACCCATCTGTTAGAAATAACATGTTTATCTCTTGGGAGAGGCACTACCGTATAGGTATCATTTTCGGTTAAGGCATCTATTTCTTTTTTCATGGCAATTTTCCATTCATCACAATGTTCTGAATTAATTGCTTCGTTGAAGCTTTTTGGCGCATTTTCCATTGAATAGCAATAGTCGATTTGATAACCCTTTATATTGTTGACCACAAAAAATCGGGTCGTCTTCTATTTCTTTTGGGATATCTTTCGACTTTATCATCATCGTCATCATCATCATCATCATCATCATCATCATCATGGACACTCTCGTCTCCGTCATCGATCTCAACATTCATTAAATGTTCGTAGAAAGCAACTTGAATTTCTTTAGAGTCCATACCAATTGCGAGAAGGGTAGCGAATATAGCACCGGTGCCAACCCCACAGAAACGTTTTAGCTCTTGCAGGATACGAAGCTTTTCCAGAAGTCTTAGGGCTCCGGCATAAGAGACGCCTTCGGCACCACAAGAAGCAAAAACCAAATTTTCTATATCAAACTCTTGGTATTCGAGCCCGTCGATGGACAAAAGTCCGGAAACGGATCTTTCTTCCGTCGAATTTCTTGTACGTGTTGTTGAAGAGGAGATTCCCATAGTGATCTTAGTTCACTTGCTGCTAACGTTTGTCAAACTGGAATACTAGCCCTTTGTAAGAGAGTGAATTTATGGACAAGAGCCGTTTGTTTCTGGGTATCGGTTTTGTATTTTAAACCAAGTCTTGTACGTGAAACTCTCAAATCCGCATTAAGCGATAAGAGTCGAACGGCCAGGTCATTGAAGCAATTTTCCTGTTTTTTATCAATCGGAAAAAATCCAAGAGTTTTCTTGTTTTTAGAGACGAATCCCTTCGACGAAAAGAAGTCGTTAATATAATACATTTTATTTAGAAGAGCATCTTCGTCGTCCATGGAGAGCAGCCAACCGTCGTAACAATGGATTGGATATTTACACAAGATAGCTCCGTTGACGTAATAAGACTCAGTCTGACCGGACTTCTGCAGGTAGAATATACCAGGCGTAGACAGCGCCATAAGCAGGGCTTTCTTAATGGTCAAATCCGGGGTGGTTTTCGGGTGGCAATACTCGATAGTCGATTTATCAACGTTGGTTACAAGTAAGCATAATTCTTTGGAAGTCTTTTCATAAAAGTCCGAGAAGGTGACAGCACAATCAAACGATTTGGATTCAAAAAAGTTTATCAAACCAGTCAGACATTTGAGATTGGAAGTTCCAGCCATAATCATCCATTGGAAATGGGTTCGGATCCGCTTGTGTCATCGTTTATAAATAGAATCTTCCGACTGTGTGGGATCATACCCCATTAACCTCAAAATATTGCAACACGACCTCCTTGGCCGGGTGGCAATCTCTGACTGCCGGGCACCGGTACTCGATACCGGAAGTGACGTCACCAGAGGAAGTGACGTCATGGGATAGTCTATTAATCCCATGGAGGGGCGTCAATTACAGAATAAGTTGTCTCCTGTGAAAACACGCTTCTCTTCTAGTATATATTTCTTTCTTTTTTATGTGTTTTTGTCTTTTGCCTTATTTTTTTTTTATTCGTCACTTTACGTGTACGCTCTCACAACAAACGGTCTTCCACGCAATCCATAACTGTGACTGTTTTACTCTTATATGTACTGTTCAAGTTCTTCTGTGTGTGGGCCTCCGAAAATTATATTCTTAGAAAATTGATTGCATTGAAAAGTGTATATATATATATATATATATATATATATATATATATATATATATATATATGCATATATATATATATATATATTTGTACATATTATAAATTCAAATTTCATCGCTTGAACTTCTTTTTTCTTCTCTTTGTTGGGGGGGGGTAAAGACAGCACTTTCCATTACTTTTTAATTACTCGTTGAGTTTTCACGTCTAGGACTTAATCACCAATTCCTTCAAGATGTTTATTTAAATATGAATAGCTACAAATGTAAATACATGATTACAAATGATGATGAGTAAAAATGCATTCAACCTTATAAAAAGTATTTCTTTATATTCTGTGTAATTTTAACAGGTCAACTGATTTTATATATATTGAAACTTTATATAAGCTTCAAATAAAAAGAGTAAAAATTGAAAGAATAGTATAAATAAACATCGTAAAAAATAGTTTAGTATTTGTCTTAAAATATGTCGTCGAGGATATATAAAAACAAGGATAGTGTTGAGGGGGAGAATAGAAGGCAAGAAATTTGGCGGTATTCGCCAATACATCTTACACTAATCTTTTTTTAAAACTGGTTCAGCATTCAACTTGAAGGAATGCGTTAGTCCTTGGTGATTATTCCACTCTCACGTTTCAAAATCAGGCTAATTTTATGATGAACAAGATAAAACTTATAATCTTCATTGTTTCAGAGAGCATGTCTAACGTTTAAAATTAATTGGAAATCAATAGGAAGTCAGATTCTTAAAAAAAAAAATGAATTATCTGTCGTTCAATAAATAGAAAATGGCTTTGGACACCATTCAAGATCCGTGACTAAAACGTAATCACAGTTTAGAAAAAATGGGGGTTATTTTACATACGTATGATGTAAAAATAGAAAAAATGCTTTAATTAAAAAGTTTTCCTTTATTATACATTTTCCTTACTTTCCTTTATCTTTTTTAATATATTTTAAAAATCTTTAAAAGATAAACATGTCCGGTTCTCTTTATAACATATATTAGAAGATTAAACTTCTTGGAACATGTATGAAGTACGTTGAAGTCATAGGAATTTAGATTATATAAAACATTCTACTAGAACTCATTCAATTGTTTTATATATTTTAAGGTGGTCGACTTATAAGGAAGAGGGATTTTATCTCGTCTGGAGAAAGTGAGTATATCTTTATTCAAATATAAAAGCAGTTTCAGCTAGAACGGAATAGCCAACTTTTATGTTACTTTACGTGTAATATGCATGCAAATTCTTCATCCGAAATATTCTTGAAATATATTGTGTTTTTACATAATATAAAAGTAATTTAGACACCGACTAGAACGGCATAACTAATTTTCATCCTCATCTTTCTAAATGCGAGTAAAATATCACGACAGCATTTTATATAGGTGGTAGGTGAAAAAGAAATAAAATGTTTCTTCATTATCTTTTTTTACAGATTTACAAAATTGTCTACTAACAAAATTGTCTACTAACAAAATTGTCTACTAACAAAATTGTCTACTAAAAAAATTGTCTACTAACAAAATTGTCTACTAGCAAATACAAATAAAACATTTCTTTATTACCATGCTGGTGATTCATGACAATATATTATTTACGCTTTGTCTGTTTTGGTCAACGTTTATAAAATTATCTGCACGATGATCTATTTATTTTGCATTTCGTTTACCACATTTTCCAAATTTCAGCACATGATGACTATTTATTACATTCTTATCTGTTTTTGAGTAACGTAGTCTAGGAACCAGCATGTCGTAGACTCAGTAGCAAAGAAGACCAAAACAAAGACTAACTCGAACTCATTTTTTTTTTCGTGCAACAACGGCATTGATTTTTCGTGACGGCTGTGACGTTACCCACGTCTCTTACGTGATCTCAAACGCCATCTACTTCTCAAACGTGATCGTCTCTCCATTGTGGTCTTTTTCGTTTTTATAGTTTTTCCTTACCGTGACGCCATATGACGTATCTCAATGATCTCCACGAACAGCAAAATTTACAATGACAGACTTTTTTCATCTTGTTGATAAATATCACGTTCAGACTTGGACACTTCTAGATGTTGTTTTCATTTAACTTCTAATTAGTTCTATATTTCTGTTAGATATACAATAATGGTGTGATTTTCTTGTATTTGGTGAAAACTAGGTAATCTGTTTGTTACGACACGTTTTATTTCTGAAATGATTAAAATAATATATATATACATATATATATACATATATGTATATATATATATATATATATATATATATATATAAATATATATATTATTTGCATCTAGACAGTGGTGGACAAGTGATTGATATAAATTTTGCACTCGATGCTGCTTTGATGGGAATAAAGGGAACTGCAGATGCAACACGATTCATTGAAACAGTCATTTCATCTCCCCTCTTAAATACTGATAAAGTGCAAGTTGGTGTCATCACTAGGTCATGCCCAGACAATAAAGGTGAGTATACCATTTTTTTTTTACATAATATGTTGCTACACAGTCATGGGCATGTTTCGGTCAATTAGCTACCAGTAACAAGAGACCTATTCAGGCGATACAACTTATACGAAAGAAAAGACTGTAATGAAAACATCATGGTTTCTTTATAACAGGGGGCTAAAATCAGGAAGTTCCGTCAGATGTTGTTTATATTAATCAAAAACATATACATTATTTACATCTAGACAGTGTTGGACAAGTGATTGATATAAATTTTGCATTCGATGCTGCTTCGATGGGAACAAAGGGAACTGCAGATGCAACACGATTCATTGAAACCGTAATTTTAAAATTCAAAATATCAAGTGGTCTCTGTTGGAAATTTATTGTTTTTCAAAAGGTACGCATTACAATATTATTTCGTTCGCGACTAACAAAATTATGTCTTTGCAACATTTTTAGTCACTTACTATTCGGAACTGCCTTTTCAGTTTGTTAGCCAGTCCCGAAGTCCATACTGAATGTAGCCCATCCAATGCGGTTCTTCAGGGCAGTGGTAGAGTCTGTCATTGTTTACGGTGCTACAACCTGGACACTCACCAAAAGATTGGAAAGAAAACTAGACGGCACATACACCCGTATGCTAAGAACAATATTAAATATATCTTGGCAAAATCATCTCACGAAGCAGAAACTTTATGGCAACCTACCCACATACCATCAGAGAAAGACGCTTACGATTTGCCAGTCATTGTCTGAGGAGCAAGCATGAATTGGTGAGTGATGCATTGCTATGGACTCCACGACACGGATGCGCAAGCAAAGGATGACCTAGATCCACGTACATCCAACAAATAGCACACGACGCCAACTGTGAACCTGAAGATCTGAGGCATCTGATGGAAGACAGGAAACTCTGGAGAGGAAGAGTCACATTGGTCCGGGCAAGGAGCCTGTCACGATGATGATGATGATGATTACTATTCAGATATTAATCTTAAAAATCGCAGAAAAAAATATTATGTTAAACGACTTCGACAGATGTTAAAACTTGGTAAGTCTCAAGAATACGAATGTTCTGTCTTTTTGCTTTACATGTGTTATAACTGATCTAGTAAAAAAAGACCATTTTAATTTATGTCGTTTTATTTTTTCCAAGTCCCCTTGCCCCATTTGACTTATTTTTATTTCTATCAATACAATTATTGATATTGCTATCCACATTATTGTTGTTTTCATCACAAATAGTCCTATTTTCATTTTCCGTGGTTAACTTGAAGAATGTTAAGTGATTGAATCTATCGTTAAACTGGCAACTATGGATACTATCTATACTTTGGTATTATTACTTGTTATAAATTCACATTTATATGCAATATCAATTTAAAGTTTAGATTCCTGTATTTCATTATCTCTACTATTTACGATGTTATTTAGTTTTATATTGTTATAACTCATTATTGTTTTAGTTTAGTAAGGTGAAAATGATAGTTTAACTGTGCTCATATTTATTATTTTACTGCTTTTCCGTGAATTAAATGCGTGTTCTGTGCTGCTATTTCCCCCATTTATTGCTTTATGTTTAGAACTGTTCATGATATTGCATTTGTTTTGCATTTATTTCAACTTCATTAATTTTTGTAATTAATTTATCTGTTGTGTCCTGAACTAGCTAATCTTTTTTTATAGTATTCCTTTTTTTATTAAATAGTTGGTTTAGAAATTCTACTTAAATGCTAGGTATTGTTGCTGCTTTATTCATGAATTAAGGATTCTTGAATTTGTCATCTATATAGAATAAAGTCTAGTTGGGTTCAATTGTCAAGTATAATTGTCGATATGAAATGTTACGTCTAGAAAGTTTATAATTTTGTGATTAATATTTTTTGACTGAATTAGTAGAGTTATTGTAGCGACTAATAGTTATTTTGTTTACTAAAATTGAATAAAATTATATATGTGTGTGTGTGCGTGTGTGTGCGTGTGTGCGTGTGTGCGTGTGTGTATATACATTCATGAGCAAAAAAAAAAAATGGGGCAAGAGTGAGAGAAGGACGAAATCGATTTTTCAATATTTTTCCATGACTTTTTGTTAATTTTAATTGAAAATTTCTATTTTGAAGATCATTATTATTATAGCACTAATAATACTAAGTAAATAGATTAATCCTAAGGCGAAGATATAAAAAACTGAATTGCCGGATTAAGGCAGTCCAAAATGACTTGCAAGCTATTTTTTTAATATTTTCAAAAAATAAAATTTAAAAACATTTTTTTCTGCAGTGAAGCGAATTGGTCAAAGTCGAACACTTGGTAAAAGGGAAATCTGGATCTGGTCGCCCTAGAGCATCCACTTTAAAGGACGACCACATGCTTAAATTAACTGTTTTAAAGGATCGAAAGAAAACTTATGTTGACCATAGCAAACAATTCAAAAGAGGGGCTGGAAATTATCTTTCTAGATATACAATATCTAGACGAATGAAAGACATGGGATTTTCCTCTAAAAGGTGTGCAAAGAAGCCATTTTCATATAAGAAGAACATCAATTTTAGAAAGATATTTTTCTCATGTTATAGCAAGAAAAATACAGACTGGTTCAGAAATGTTTTCTGATTAGATGAATCAAGATTTTGACGGTGCAATCGAAGAACTGGAGAAAGATTTTCACCAAGTTGCATAAAAACGACAGTTAAACACGAGAATGGAGAGATAATGGTATAGGAAATTTTCACTACAACAGGAGTTGGGGAACTTATTAGATGTGAGAAGTCAATCAATGCAAAGGAATACATTCGAATATTAGAAACAGGACTGGACTGTTACCAAGTATCCAGAAGCTGGGAATATCGCAGAACATTCTTTTTCAACGTGATAATGCCCCTGAACACACTGCTTAAGTCACAGAAAAATGGTTTTCTGATAATTCAATTGATGTGGTAATTTGGCCAGGTCAAAGCCCCGATTTAAACCCAATCGAGAATATTTGGTTCATGATATCTCGTGCATTGGCCGGAAGAACTTTTTTGAACAATGGCAAACTGTGGGAAGTTGTGCAAAGCGAATGGAATAGGATCTCTTCTTCAGTGTTCCACTTGGGTTGAGAGCATGTCTAAAAGGATTAATCTTTTAAAGAAATCAAAAGGGAATGCGATTTCATCCTAAGTATTTATTAAAGTAAATGTCTTCTTCTGTGTTATTAGTCTCGTTTAAGTTTCCTTGTTCAATTGTTCTTTGTTCAATATAGCTTTTAGTGCAATAAAATGTATAAATTTGTTTGGCCCAATTTCTTTTGCTCACGAGTATATATATATATATATATATATATATATATATATATATATATATATATATATATATGTATATATATATATTATAATTTAATAATAGGGTATTTGAAAATCTATGTGTTTCATAAACTATTAATCTAACTCTATAGATTATTCTTTTTATGTATTGAACTACAAGTGTTTATGGCCGAATCCCATTAATTTCGTCCGAGGACACAAAATAATTTAAACATTATAAGACTATAACTAACATCACAGAACAACGAATATTCTATACGCTTATCTTGAAATGTTTCCGCTAACACTTTCTACTGAATCATCGCTCATCTTCAGGTTGTTGTTTGTCTGCTGGGTTTAAAACATGGCTATTTATAGAAGAGTCCGTTTAGAGAGACGTGATCATTTCTTTAAGGCGTATTTAATTTTATGTACGTACAATATTTAAGCAGATGTATTAAAATTAAATATCATGAAATTTACGATTAAAAATTTGCAAATTATATTTTTATTCCTGTTTTACTTCCTCAATTATGTACTTAGTAATTTTAAAATGTTACGATACGATTCATAGTTAATATTATTTATGTTGAGCGTTTCGTTTTTATATACAAAGCCTCCAGAATTTTAAGTTGTTTTCTATTTCACTGCTAAAAATGTTTTTGTTGTGTTTCACTATTTAGTATTACGAAAAAAAAAATCCCTATTTTTTTGCTTTTTTTTAGATTTCAGTCTGAACCGTTTCAAATCACATGGAGATATTTCTTATCATTTGGGAACCTATGCCACGGAAATGTCTTCTTCATTGGTTACGGATCTTCTGATGAATGCTTTCGAACAAAAATATGGTGGCCGCAAAAATGCGCGTAAAATTGCAGTTTTATTCCTCAAGGGTAGATTGAGCAACGCTTACTTAGCAATACAGCAAGCGAAATTGGCCAAAAGCAAAGGAATTGAGATATTTGTTGTCGACGTTGGTAGTTTGAACCCTCAGTATGTCCTCGAATCTATTGCCTCTGAAAAGGTGTTTCACATTCTGCGAGCAGTTGATACCGACGAAATGATTGAAGTTGCACGTTTTCTTGTACATCAGATCTGTAAACGTAAGTTATAATGCATTTATTTTTCTCCTACTTCTTATATATATATATATATATATATATATATATATATATATATATATATATATATATATATATATATATGCAGATATATTTCAGGTAAATTATGTGAATATGTTTATATATGTGTGTGGAGAGGATTAATTAAAAACTAATTAATTGATCATTGTGGTTTTTACTACAAATGCTGTGAGTAAGGAGGCATAATATAAAATATATTTTAATTTTTCCCGGGGTTCAAGGGAGGATGAAACACTTCTAAAATATTCAAATACCCCTAGTTTTTGAGGAATTTTACAATAAGTAATTCTTACATTAATTAATAAATATTCTACTCATCTTTCTTCTTCTTCTTCTTCTTCTTCTTATTATTATTATTATTATTATTATTATTATTATTATTATTGTTGTTATTATTATTATTATTATTATTATTATTATTATTATTATTATATAAACATATATATTGAATCTGTAAAGATGTCCCACATTTTGGCAGTAGTTGATTCCGACGAAATGATTGAAGTGGCACATTCGCTTGTTCATGTGCTTCGTGGTAGTGTTGTTGTTGTTGTTGTTGTTGTTGCTATTGTTCTTCTTCTTCTTCTTCTTATTATTATTATTATTATTATCGATTACAGAAAGGCTTACGACATGGTACTTTACTCATGAATCCGTGAAACACTATCGATGATGAAGGTTGCTAGGAATGTGATAGAACTTTTAGAGACAAATATGGCAAAACGGTGCTGACAGCAAACAGAGAGGTGCTAGGGCAAGTTGGCATTAGACGTGGAATATTCCAAGGAGATTCGTTATCTCCACTTCTTTTTGTAATGATAATGATGCCACTGAGCATCTTCTTTAAGAGAGAGAAGCTGGGTTATAACTTTGGATCTGGTGGTAGACGCCTCAACCATCTACTGTTTATGGATGGTTTGAAAATATTCGGTAGAAATGAGAAGGAAATTGAGAGATAAGTAGAGCTCGTCGGACATCAGGATGGAGTTTGGGATTAGTAGATATGCGGTGTTGGTTATGAAAAGGGAGGTGAAGGTTTATTCGAATGGAATAGTGCTGCCAAATGGAGAATTCATGAAAGATATAGAAGATACAGGGTATTTGGGAGTGCTGGAGGGTGTAGGCATCACGAACAGAGAAATGAAAGAGAAAGTCAGGGAGGAGTATCTTAGACGAGGGAAACTAATTACAAAGAAGAAAAAGAAATATATGGATACATTCGCTGTCTTTTTTGACATGTTCATTTCTAACGCTTAGATTGTATTTTCTGTTTGTATTTGTAATAATGTTGTCTCATTACTGAATTGTATAATTGTTCATAAATTGGTTGACACGCAGATTCTTTTCTTTTTCTTTTTCTATATACTGGCAACTTCTTTAAGATTCCCTTCCTATTAATTCTTACTTTCTTTCTTTCTCTCTTTAACTATATATCATCATTCTTTCTTTTCCCTTCTAGTCCTTATTCTTTTTATAATAACCTTTTATATCTTTTTTCTTTTTCTTTTCCATATTATATGTATATTTTTTCTCTCTATTTTCTTTCTCTATTTTTTTCTCTTCTTAATCACTCTCTCTCCATTATAATCTTTTAACTTTATTTAAATTGCCCCCTCCCTCTTTACATCTTATAATTAAAGTTCTGTGTTTTCAAGTTTTTTAACTCAAACTTTTAAAGAGTTCCTACTTAAAATAAAAATCCATTATTCATTGAACTTTTGAATAGTCAAGTCGCTGTCTGATGATATCTGTTGCTTGATTGAAACAAGTGGCTATTTGTAGCAGCAGGATGTGACCATGTTTATATAACAATAAACAAGTATTATCAGCTCTTTTTATTGAGCACTATCTAACAACCTCGTTGAATTCATTAGTCCATTACTTTTGAATAAAAACCCCGAGTATATATATATATATATATATATATATATATATATATATATATATATATATATATATTAGTTTTGGGACGATTAATCGGAATCGGTAATCGGAAAAATCGGAAATTTGGGGGTATCAGAATCGGTATCGGAATCGGAAACCTGGATGCCCATTTTCCGATGCCAAAACGATTCTTTTCATTGTCGTTTCTTTTATTTGACTTTGTTTAAACCAAAATTCTCAATTGCTGGTACTAAATGATAAAATAATAAATATTTATTGATTTTAAAATACCAGTAAAGCTAAAATCGATAGATCATCCTCCACAAGCGTATTTTGACGTTTAGGAAAATATCTGCATATTTAACATGTGTCTTTACGAAAATCGGGGGAAATAATATTCTTATAGTTAAATATTTGGAGATTCATAAAGAATCGGAATCAGAATCGGTAATTGCATCAGAATCGAGAATATTGGAATCGTCCCATCACTAATAAAGATAGATAGATAGATAGATAGATAGATAGATAGATAGATGGCATGCATGTGTGTGTGCGTGTCAATTGTTTTATTTAGAGAAAATGATAAAATAGCAACAGACGAAAGAGATAACATTTGTTGCAATGAAAAAAATTACGGGTGATTTAACTAGATCATTACAGACATAAATGAGAAAGGATATATGACGTCACATTATATAAAATGAATCAATCACTTTTAATATAATTAAGAGAAGTTAATAACAAGTACAAATGAGAAAATATAGATAACGTCACACATTTAAAAAATTTTAACTATGAAATAGACTAGAAATATTAATTCACTGTGATGTAAGAAACATGATTTCCGGTCACAATTCTTTAGAAATGAAATGGGAACGAAGTTCTACTATTATCTTGTCATATTTCTCTTGGAAAGGATTACTTTATACGTTTGTATCGCTAAAACTTTATAATATTTGGAGCATTCAGGCCAAATTTCTTATCTTGTGTGAATAGAGCACTTGTTCCTGACAAACCGGATTCCTCTTCAATAACGGATTTCAGTTTTACACATGGACATCCAACTCTCTTTTTTGCGTCCGGAGTCCAAAGTAAGAGCTTTCTTGCCGGTTAATAACGGCGACTAATATGACCGGCAAGTGCTAGACCCCTCTGTCTCACAATATTGGAAACATGACTTGTTTGTTTGGTGACTTTTCCAGGATATGTTGTAGGCTAGTCGAAGCATTCTTGTATATTTACTACCGAGATGTTTTCGTCGTGATACGCTTAGCGTCCATGATTATAAGCCATACAGAAGGACTGACTCTACACAGGCTTTGAAGACTTGGTCCTGGTTTCTTTCTTGATTAGAAATTTCCACACTTTCTCTAAAGAATGAAGTGCGCTCCACGCTAGCATGATTATAACATTCATATTATGTTCGCTTTCGGAATACCCCCCCCCAAAAAAAAACGAATGAAAGTAACCATATCTTTAAAGCTTTTTATAAAATGAATATTTTTTTCAAATACAAATAACAACAATTAACAATTCATCTATGTCGTTGTAGGAGGTTCCTTCTATAAGTTTTCAGACTTTTTGTACAGGCATTTAAAATTGTCATAGACTCTTGAAAATTCAGTATATTATTGCTATGCATCTTTTTTTTTGCCATTTTTTATGATTTCAGATTTAAGAACAGCTACAGCAGGAACTGATATTACTATGATATTGTCCCATTTACTACTGTACACTCATTAACCTTTATCCTCGAGTGGCCTCCAGGCCATGATAAATAACGACTTCTTTAGTAAATAAAAAAAGAATCTGGACGCGAGGACAATTTAGAAGAACGATATGCAATAAAATTATGATTTAAACTTGGTAAAATGGCACAGAAATGTATGGAATGCTTCATACTGCTTTAAGACCATTTTGAATGAATCGAGCATCAGTTTTTGCACGGCATAAGAGATTCAAGAAAAGCAGGGAGTCTGCGAGAGCTAACGAGAGGTGTGGGAGAAGTAAGGAAGTCAGAACACCAGAGTTATTTAGACAAATAAAGAATTCCATGGATAAGGACCATTGTCTGTCTATAGACAATAAGTGCACAGTTTGACGTCAGTGTGGAAACTGTAGATAATCGCGAGGAACTGATGCGGCTGATTTGCTCGAAGTTTGCCCGAAAGGTGCTCCATCCTTGTCACATGCTATTTGACCAAGATGGGCACCGACACTTCCTCACTCTCTCTATAGCCCAGACCTTCCTCTTTGTGACCTTGTTATTCCATAAGCTTGATGAATGCCTTAGAGGTTGACGTTATGAGACAATTGAGGAGATGAAAGAGGCTGTGACGGGGGTCATTGACATGCGCACACGGGAGGACTTTTATGAAGCCTTCTGGAAGTTGTTGGAATCTTACAACTAGTGCATTGCAACCGTAGGAAATTACTTCGAAGGGGACTAGAGTTTCATATGTGTGCTATCAATAAAAGTGACCATACAAAAAAGTCTGGAAACTTATTGCAGGCACCTAGTAGTTAACATGTTTACTTTCGCAATCTTTTTATATGAACTATGACATCGTATCGCGAATTTTGGAAGAAACAGACTTAAATAAACGGTTAAAACATTCTAACTAAACCGTAAATACGCACTCCATACATCGATCTATTTCTGATTTACATTAAAACAGACCATAAAAGTATTTGTTATTTGCATTTACACTTCTCTCCAAAAATGTATAAATTAAGTTAAATGTTTATGTAAGTGGGAGTTCGAATTACAAGGGAAATAAACAGTGAGAAAGATGCTGACATCATAAGATGAAAACTTTTTATGTGATGCAGCTTAGAGTAGTTCTAGAATGTTCAGTCCATCCCAAAAGCTATGCTTAATCACTAACTGCATCTCATACTTCTGAAACTTGCTGCTCGATGACTATATAGAAGCAAGTGTTTCCTGATTCCTAACCGCAAATCTGCTTAATAATCAACAGAGTTTGATACGTAAATAGTGAAGCAAGTATTACTTAATTTATAGCCGCATTTCTCCATTCTGAGCCTCACTTTTTGATGATTCAATGGAGAAGCAAGCTTTGCTTGATTTCTAACCGCATTTCACCTTCTCGACCTCAATGCTTGATGAATGTATAGCTAAGCAAGTGTTGCTTAATCGCAACTCGTATTTCCTAATTCTGGATCTCGGTGCTCACTTTAAAAGATATATTCTCTTTTAGAGGATAAAGTTTAAAAACTTGATTTTATTAGTCCTCTAGAGGTTTGCTTAGTTTAGTTTAGTTTAATTTGAATAGCGCTCCTGTGTGTTCTTTTCTGTTTTTTCACTGTTCACTTCTGAAAATGTGATGAACATTAAAATAGTTCTAGAATGTTCAGTTCATCACAAAAGCAGACATCATTTTACCTAGAAATACTTTCCCATTTTCAGTTCCTCGAACCAAAAGAACAGCTTTTAACAGACCAAAGATGCCTTCTATTGTACAACCGCACATATTTTGTGAGTATTTATTTATTGTGATTTGTGTAAATTAAAAAAAAACTTTCAAAAAGTGTCAGTTTCATGTGTACATACATATACAGTGCGTTTATTTTATAATATGTGTAATTAAAAAAATCTAGTTTCTAAAATGGTTAGTTTAATGTCTATATACGCAATCATAACGTTTATATTATAATATGTGTTATTAAAAATACTTTCTAAAATTGTCACTTAAATGTGTATATAAGCAATCACAATGTGTATATTCGAATATGTGTAATTAAAAAAAACTAGTTTCTAAAATAGTCAGTTTGATGTGTATATATTATTTGGGAGTTGGAGCCCATTTGTCTAACATTTATGGTTAGCTAGTTTTTTTTTTATCTTGAAATAGTATTTTAGCTCCTTACATCAAATATATTAAGTACTACCAGAGATACCCTTCATTGCCCGGGTTGCGTTTGAACACATCTGATCTATTTAGGATATTGAACCGGCGTTGCCCGGAAATTTTACTTTCATTTTTGGTTTCTCCCCTTCTTTTTTAAAATTATGTAACTTTGTTTTTCTTTTTATTTTGCAATATAATTTCAAAAAAAGTTTAATTTAAGAATACGTGAGTAATGATATTGTTGAAATTAAACTCAACCTCCAATTTCTTCTCTCCCTTCGAAATACATTAACTTAAAACAAAACAGGAAACTTTTTATATGTCTTGATTCAATAAATAAATGTGATTCTCTTTTCTAGCTCAACGTCTTCGTCGCTCTGCCATTTCATTAAAGAAAGGTATGTCATTAAATATAGATCATAGAATATATAGAAATTATGAGTAAATAAAAGTGTATAAATGTTCGTTTTCCGTGAGAAAATTAATTTGTACCTTGTGTATTTATTAATCGAATTATGATCAAACAAGTCAATAAACCAATAGAAATGAATCTTTGTTAATGTTTTAATTCAATAAATAAATGTTATTTCTTTATTTTTAGCTCAACCTTTTCGCCACTTTGCAATTTCACCAGATAAAGGTATGTTGTTAAATGTAATTTAATGATATCATTAATTTTTGTGTATGCGCACTTATTGCTAACCGAATAATGGGCAGTATCAAATCGTTTCAAACTTTTACATTGGGAGATTAACGCAGAATTGAAACATTTTCATTCATGAATTTAATAATAGTCATTCTATATGCATAAATTCAATAATACTCATTTTATATGCATAAATTCAATAATGCTCATTCTAGATGCGTAAATGTAATCATATTCTACATGCGTGAATTCAATAATACTCATTCGATATGCATAAATTCAATAATACTCATTCTATATGCATATATTCAATAATACTCATTCTATTTGCATGTATTCACTATTACTCATTCTACATGCATAAATTCAATAATATTCATTCTACATGCATAAATTCAGTAATATTCATTTTATATGCACAAATTCAATAATACTCATTCTACCTGCATGAATTTAATATTACTCATTCTACATGAATGAATTCAATAATACTCATTCGATATACATAAATTCAATAATACTCATTCTAGTTGAATGGTTTTCAAAATTACTCATTCTACATGCGTGAATTCAATAATACTCATTCGATGTCCATAAATTCCATAATACTCATTTTATATGCATGAATCCATTACATTCTACAGATGGGAATTCAATAATACTCATCTGATGTGCATAAATTCAATAATACTCATTCCATATGCATAAATTCAATAATACTTATTTTACTCATTTACTAATACTACTTCATCTCATTCAATAATAGAAAATGCCATTTATTTCGCATATATTTGCAAACCATCTTTGACATTTTGATACGATTTATTTTATTGATAATGCTTTACCTCATTATCCATTCTATAATTTTAAAAAACTCTACGGATCCGAAGCGAATATAGAACTATGGCTTGACAGTGTATGGGAAACTCTTATTTATTTTTGTATCACTCAGAGATTCATTGCTTAGAGTCAGATATAGTCCTCTTCAGTCTCATAAGGTCGCCCCTTTGCGGCTTTACCTTCGCCTTAAAAAGCGGTTAGTGTATTAGTAATCACCTGACACTTACTAGAAAACTCTGTAGGGTTAATCAAGCATTTGGTAGTAATAATCCTAGTTGATTCTCTATTCAGCTAAACCAGGGATCTAATGACTAACATCCTGGAGAGGCGAATAAAATAAACATTTGTGTTTTAAATTGTAAAGCTATTGTATTAATAACTCTTTTGTAATAAACTACTGCATAAACAATAGCCTTACATAGTGTATTGATATCAACCTAGTACATATTGTATAAAAAAAGTCTTGCATATATTATTGACAATAGTCTTACATATTGAATTTAAAATAGTATTCCATATTGTATTGGCATTAGCAAATAGCTTTATATATTGTACTAAAAATGGCCTTACATATTGTATTAAAAATGGCCTTACATATTGTATTAAAATCATATTTCATCTTGTATTACCAAAAGTCTTACATATTGTATTGCCAACATTCTTCTTTATTGTATTGACAATAATCTAATATATTGCATTAATAATAGTCTCACATATTGTATTGCCAATCGTTATATATATTGACTTGACAATAATCTTACATGTTTTATTGGCAATAGTTTTTCATATTGTAATAAAATATACTAATATATACTACTAACATGACTAAAACCTGGATGTATTCAAATCCAACGGAAACAAATTCCTGATGAACCGCCCCCTTAAGTAGACACTTTATTAAATCTCCAGACTAACGTACTTTAATCACGATAATCCTTATCCCTGAGTGGCTTCCAGGCCTTGATAAATGGTGACTACTTTGTAGAAAAAAAACTATTACATACAAGAGGTGTTCCAACAATAATGCTACTATTTTTTAATTCATCCGAATTGATAAAGAAGGCATTGCAAATTTCATTGTTATGATGACTAAATTTATGCATTGATTACCTGAAGATTCTATCGCTCTGTTACATATATTAAACGATCAGACTCTAAAATAGACCCTTTCATGGATATGCGTCAGAAGCAGAAATACGTCATTGAATTCCTGGCAAAAATACATTAAGAAAATAAATTGCTACCAAATCTGTTTACGTACCTGTTCGACATTTTGAGTTTTAAAAGAATAGGAAGCTGTACTTTTGCAATAACTCTAGTGTGATAAACATTGCTCCGGATATATATACACACCATCGTTCATCTATTCGAAAAATGCAATGGGAATGTTGAAGGCTATGTAGAAAAGTTATATCTAGAGCACAGAAGTCGCTTGTTTTAATGATACCATCCCCGTCTTCGTAGCTCTTTTTTAGTTAAAAATAGGAGTGTTTATTTTTGGAACGATCTTGAATTTGTATGTTTTAATTTTCTGCTTTTGTTTGACAAAGAGTGGCTTTTCAACCACTCAAATACACGTGCAATTACTGCAAATACACGTGTTAATTTTTTTTTCAAATGATTTAATGTATTTTTACAACTAGCCTGTGGTGGACAAGAAATCGATATCAAATTTATGTTCGATGCTGCTCTGATGGGAATACAGGGCACTGCAGATATTGCACGATTAATTGAAACAGTTATCTCTGATCACAACTTTTATAATGGTAAAGTGCAGGTTGGTACCATAACTGGGGCATGCACTGACACTAAATGTAAGTACCAATCTTATATTTCTCTTGAGTACGTGTGAGTGTGTTTGTGTGTGTGCGTGTGTGTGTGTGTGTGTGTGTGTGCGTGTGTGAGTGTGTGTGTTTGCGGCTACGTATTTTTATCTTTTACGAATGAAAATAGTTTATTTTATTTTATAAATAACCATTGTTAAACTCTTTCAAAAAAAAATTCGATATGACTCCATATGTACTGTTTTACAATTACTATAATAATACGTAATAATTTCATCTGATGTACTTGTATTATAACTATTAATTGATTAAAGAAATTTAATAAAATGTATCGATGCTTCTGTTCAGTCTCAAGAGACAATGGACATCCTTGTAAGGTTAGCTGCGCGTGTAATTGTAAGGCAAGGGTTGCTCAATCACCAGCAACACATCTCTCCTGAATCCGCACTGCTTGGGTCTAGTGCCAAGGAGAGGCCCAATACAGAATGGCAACGATACTGAGATAAGTTGATAGCACATACAGCACCTGGAATTCCCAAACGCATTTTTAGCATTTTATTTTCAAGGGAGATAATTACATAGAAACTTCTGGAGGCAAACGCCGCTGATGTTGTGGAGAACAAATACTACACTTTGATCTTATTCTAGAGGTCAAAGAGACACAAAAAAATTTTATTGTGGCTATTTTATTATGAATTAAATTTTAAAATCTATACAAATATATAGACAGTCAATGTAAAGTTCTTAATTTACGAATACTTTTTAAGTGTATCATGCCAATAATATTGTGGAATCTGTGTAAGCGCTTGATATTTTAAAAGGTAAATACTTTTACTTTTAATTTATTCGTGTATATATATTATATTTCCAATGAGTTCTTATGTTAGTATATATACATGCGTATATATATATATATATATATATATAAATACATACATAACTATATACTATAGAACCCCAAGATAAGACATTAAAAATAGCAACAAAACACAATACAGTATATAATAAACATGTATATAATCAAATAACATTACAAATAACACCGTAAGGCGGGACAAATAATGAAATCAACAGCCATAAATAATTGTATTCCACATCATAACCTGAAAAAATGTATCCTAGGGTAATCGTACCCCGGGGGTCTACTCTGTGTGTGGGGGGGGGTATGTGTGTGTGTGTGTGTGTGTGTGTGAAAATCCAGCGGAAACTTAAAAGCCAGAAACCACTTTTTCCATTGCTATCAACGAAGTAGAAGTACTGAGACTTAAGCCGCCCTTAGTATTGCCTTAGTATCGCCTTAGTATTGCCTTAGTATCGCCTTAGTATTGCCTTAGTAGTGCCTTAGTATTGCCTTAGTATTGCCTTACTATTGCCGCAACAATTGTAAAAGTAACAAAGAACTCGGGAGAGTCGTATGCTCAGTACGTTAAGTACAAAGTAGCTGAGAAGCGGCTTGGGTTCCACGAGTTTTGGCGAATAAAAAACAGCATCATGAACAAAGGCGTTTTCTCTATCCTAGACATCATAAAACCTAAGGTAATATCGTCATCATCTGACAAAGCAAAACTCTTTCTAACCTTTTCGACCAGGACCGCCTAGTTCTCTCGAATTTTCTCTTGCGATTGAAAACATAATGTTCATCATGCAAATATCTATGCGTGATGTTGCCAAGTTTATCACAAATCCTGATTCCAGAACTAGCACCAATTCTTGCAAAGCTGTTGATGCCCAAAGTAAAAATGCTTCCCAGCACCTTCGAAAACCTCATCAGTCTGCCTCGTATTTAAGAATTCATGTGATCGATCACATCCCTCTTAATACAAACTAATCAGTTCCTTGTGTGTTATAAATAAGTTGCTGGAGTCTGTGTTAGAAAGAGAAATGGTCAACCACCTCAGCAAAAATAGCTTGCAATCCAAGATAAATCTACAGCTGGTGTGGTAACTGTAATATCACACAGGATTAACGAATCTTAAATGCTTTGAGAGAGTATGGCATAAAGGTCTACTTCATAAGATCTCAAGCTACTGAATAGTTGTAAATGTCTTCTCAATTATTAAATCCTTTCTCTCTGATAGGTGTATAAGAGCAGTGCTTGTTGAATAAAAATAAGGAGTTCATTGTATCAACCCTGGCGTCTCTTAGGGATCCACTCTGAGCCAAACTCTCTTTCCGATCTTCACAAATGATAAGTTTTATTTATTTAATATAAAATAAAATAATGGGTTCGCAATTTGATGTTTTCTGCCTTCATTGTTTATCGCATTTCCAGTGCTATCTAATGTTATTAAAAAGACATATTTTTTCCAGCTTTTCCCCTGAATCGTTTCAAGAATCTTCGAAATATTCCACAACATTTTGCCACGTATGCAACGGAAATGTCGCCATTTTTTATTACTGATATCTTGAAATCATTTCATATCATGAATGGTGGCCGAAAAGCTGCCAGAAAAGTTGCTGTTGTCTTCATCAAAGGCAAACTAAACAATCCAAACGTGGCGATACAACAAGCAAAATTGGCCCATGAAAATGGAATTGAAATCTTTGTTGTCGATGTCGGCAATTTAAATCGTCAGGGTGTTCTCGAGTCCATTTCATCTGGAAATATATCTCACATTTTAAGAGCAGTTAATTCAGACGAAATGAAAAAAATACCTCATTTGCTTGTGACTCGGATTTGTGAAAGTAAGTTTACATCTTATTAACTGATCCACTTCTTCTCTCTCTTTCTCTCTTTCTCTTTCTTCTTCTCTCTTTCTCTCTTTACACACACACGCACACACACACACATATATATAACCGTGTGTTAAATATATATATATATGTGTGTGTGTGTGTGTGTGTGTGTGTGTGTGTGTGTGTGTGTGTGTGTGTGTGTGTGTGTAAGAACAAAGAATTGCTAAAACATGTTAACACATTTTAAGAAGAGTTAAAACATATTTAATTCTCAAAAAGGAGACAAATTAAGTGGAGTTACATATATAAGTGTATATATATACATATATATATATATATATATATATATATATATATATATATATATATATATATATATATATATTTACATTTTCACCCCAAAGAAGGCAAATTGCCACTTTGGTGTAGGGGGCTACTATCAGGGGCAACAACTACTGGGGTACTATGTAGGGATTTGGGCAGCAAGATGTCGGTTCACGTTACACTTGAACTTCTGCACGTCAGTACTGTTGGGGAAGCAGGGACCTGGAATGGAATTCCAGAGTCTAGCGGTTCTGGGTAAGAAACTATTGGAGTAAAAAGATCTTTTACATCTAGGTATCTCTACATTGTGGGGGTGGGATTTAGCAGCCTGTCGGGTTTGTCGAGGATGCTCACGTCGTGGGGGCACAAGTGATTGCAGTTCGTCAGAGTATTCACCACTAAAATACTTGTAGAAAAGGCAGAGGGATGCAACATTTCGTCGATGGGACGGAGGCTGAAGCTTAGATGCCAGTTCAGGGCCTATCAGATTGGCGACTCTCTTTTGAACCTTGTCAAGGAGCGAGAGACTAGTAGCAGATGCACCAGCCCAGATGTGACAGCAATACTCCATACATGGGCGAATGGTGGCCTTATAGAGGTACAGTATACTTTCGGGTGTTAGTAGTTTTCTAGCACGGTAGAGAGATCCCACCTTTCTTGCAGCGGCCCTGGCAATGCCTTCAATGTAATTGTTCCAACTCATGTTTCCTGTGAACGTTAGGCCAAGCAGTTTGAAAGATGTACTCTCAGATAAAGAGTCGTTGGCCATTGCTATAGGTGTTAGAGAGGGTTTCTTGTAATTATTGAATGAAACTAGTTTAGTCTTGGCAGCATTGAACGCGACCAACCACTTTTGACCCCATTCCACCACAGATTGGAGGTCTTCATCTAGTGTTTCTGCCATTTCTTTAGAAATGTGTTCATTCGTCTTCCTGTCGTGCCTGCCATAGAGTGTAGTGTCATCAGCATATATACCCATCTCAGAGGCAATTTTGTCGGGGAGATCATTTATGAATATCAGGAACAATAGAGGTCCTAGAATAGAACCCTGGGGCACCCCCGTATTTACATCATATTGTTTAGATGTACGACCGTCGAGGACAACCTGGATTTTTCTCTTATCTAAGAAAGATTTAATTATGTTAAGTATTCTACCAGTGATACCGTATGATCTAATCTTCCTGAGGAGACCCTCATGCCATACCCTGTCAAAAGCCTTAGATATATCTAGAGCTACCTCTCTGCCCTCTCCCGCTTTGTCCAGTGAATGGTATATACGTTCAGAGATCACAGTTAGGATGTCTGCTGTGGAACGGGCTTGTCTAAATCCATATTGTTTGTCAGTCAGAAGTTTTGCATCTGTAAGGTGATGGACTAGAGCATGGTTGATTAAGGTCTCAAATATTTTGGCAAAAAGTGGGAGAAGGCTAATAGGGCGATGATTTGATGGGTCAGTCCTTTCGCAAGAATTTTTGAATACTGGTACAACAGAAGCAGTTTTCCAACAGCCCGGAAAGCAAGATTCATTAAGGCATTTGTTGTAGAGTTTGGAAAGAACTGGAGCTACTTCGGCTGAGCACTTTTTTAATAGCACAGCTGGGATAAGATCGGGTCCACATGCTTTTGAAGTGTCATGGTTTTTTATGATAGCATGCACCTGAGCAGGGGTGGTTTTCAGATCGTCTAGCGTGGCGTCTGTCCGCATAGGAAAGTCAGGTAGGGGGTGGTTGGAAGGGTTTAGTGTGGAGTTTGAGGCAAACCGACTGGCAAGCATGTTAGCCTTGTCGGTTGCTGAGGAGACAACCTCGTGATTGTTGGTTAGTGGGGGAATTGTTGATATATATATATATATATATATATATATATATATAAGAGAAAATAGTTAATAAAACATGTTAAAAACACTTTGAAAAAGAGTTAAACACATATTTAATCTGCTGAGTGAATAGCCCTTAAGCTGCGGAATTTCTTCGAAATACTTTCCTTCTCATCAGAGGGTAGGAATTAGCAAAATGCCGGATTGGATTTTGCATACAAAAGTATTTGATGAAACTGCAAGTAAGTCAAAGATCTTACTTGATAAAAAAGTGAAGCAGAGGGAATATGGTGAAGAAAAAGGTGATTCCACGTGAATGGATAGTCTGGTGAACGGTAAATAATCCAATGACGGTAAAATCCAAAAATATAACTCCAAGAATATTAATTGAGTTTCCATTTGCACAAATAAAATCCAAGAAAATAACGTAATTGAAAGATGGTCCAAAATAATCCAAAAGGATGAAATCCATGGAATAATTCACAAATATGTCAAAGGAAAAGGGGAAAAATTCCAATAATATTAATAAAAGAAAATAAGATATGCTTTTTATACGGCTGTCGAGACATAATGTAAATAAGAAAGATCAGGGAAGAAGAAGAAAAAAAAGATCAGGGAAGAAGAAGAGGGAACAAATTAAATGGTGATAGAATTAAACATAAAGTAGAAAAGCAAATGTCACAATGACCCAGAGAAAAAGATGTTAAAAGGCGCGAAAAAATATAGGGCAAAATATAGGTCAACTGAAATGTACAGGTTATTACTTAAGAAAATGTCAGCAAGAGTTGTTAAAAGACACTAAATGGAAATAAACAAATAGATAGATAAATCAATAAATAAATAATAAATGAAAAAAAAATAAATAAATAAAAAATAAAATATAAAATAAAAAAATTTAAAAAATTTAAGGGGAGAGGATGCCCGGTATCTGCAAATTCAGAATACAGCAAGTAAGTATGTAAGTAAATGCATATAGTAAAATATTAGTAAATATACATGCAGGATATGAATGTGTGTCAGTGGATAATTATATTAAAAAGAAACAATATATATGCTACTCTCCATTTGGGGGCACCAAATGGTTAAAAGGGAAAATTATTCCCAACTTGCATTTAGGTAACAATGCACTTTCGCATAAATAATTGAATTTATTCAAAACGTATCGCAAAAAGAAAAACAAATAAACAATATCTGCGTAAATCGCGATATATCTAAACAGTCGTACGAGATGTACCAGTGGTAGGAGTTTAGACTTCTATGGGGTTCCGATTACGAATCTCGCTAGATTTAGTCACTCTGAGTACTCGTAAACGATGAAACACGTGTCAGTGGATAATTATATTAAAAAAAACAATACGCACACACACACACACACACACACACACACACACACACACACATATATATATATATATATATATATATATATATATATATATATATATATATATATAGTGACACCAATCCTTGGCCCGCTCGGTCGACAGGTGATATGTTGCACGATCCCACGTCACAGGATAAAGTATGGACGAATCTTTGGTCACGGGCAATGTTGCTTGGAGTTGCATCCGTAAGGCTTGCACCATATAGTCACAAATTCTATTATATCTTGATTCACGGACCGGACACAAAATGTGACAATGTCCCCTTTCACGCTCATCAATAGGGCATATTCAAGCCAAGGATATCCCGGATCCGATACTCAGAATTCCTCCAACCGGTCAAACCGGTTGCGACGATTGTCTTAGTCGTTAATAATCGTCTGTTTACAAAGTCCGTCAATCTCCGGTCGTTACTTCTTGATGTTGATCTGTTGACCTGCCCCTATTGTGTTGCTCGATTGAAGACAATAAATCAAAACTACACTATGTTGACCACTCCCACTGTGTTGACAAACTGTAGAGTCTGTATTTCTCTGGAGAAAATAACCGCATTAAACAAGTACTTCAAAATAAATCAACAAGACTGTTATATTTTTATATGTATGTATTATACTAATAAATAAAATAATATAACTAATTTTTACAATTGACAGCTTATGTCCCAAGCATAATAACAAACAGGGGAAAAATGTTTCTTCATTTTTTAAAAAAACTCTATGTACCTGCATGGCTAGCTGTTTATAGTAATAATTGTACAGGTTAAGCGAAATGTGGGCTTATTCTCTCTCTCCCCCCCCCCCGTCTTATATATAAAGTAAGATAGTCAGTTCAGGTACATACTTTTTTCCTCTTTCCTTCTATCCTTTCACTCAGGAGCTGATATATATAGTACTGAAGCTAAGCTGAAGCTACCTCAATTCAACCTTTGTAGGGAATCGTCAGGCTTAAATTCTTGATTTTTTCCTACGGCAGTTTTGCGAATGAAAGTTTATGTGGTTTGTCATTTGTCATTTAAGCAAGCGATGTTATTATCGTTTGTTTTATATGTTTTCTGTTTCTGCATACGAGTACTTTATATATTTGTGATGTTCTTAAACAAATTCGTAAACATTTTTCTGCTATTTCAGTGAGTACCGGAAGATTAGTGGCAGCTACGAATTTTTCCATCACGGAACAGTGTATGTATTTACTATGATAGAATCCTTAATCTGTCTGAATTATACATTACTTATTTTCATTCGAATAAATACAAATGGATTACCTCCACTAATTTTATATTTTTTGTGAACGAGCGACATTTTTGCAAAAAAAATAATTCCTATTTTAGACATGTGAATTCTTTCGAAATGAGTACAAATGATGTCGAAGTTGTGTCCGTTTTTCTCCTACAACGAAACGTTCGCTTATTCAGCTACACTGCAGGAGCAGTCTTCTTTCTCTCTCTCTCTCTCTCTCTCTCTTTCTCTCTCTCTCTCTCTCCCAACTGATTGTATACTCGCACGCGAAGAACAAAATAACATCCGAAGCGTACAGACAAATATATTTTAGAATTCAGCATTATTTTCAACGTACACCGCCATCTCTGCTCTTTCTCAGCTGCCTCAAACTCGGGTTCTTTTTTGCGCTTATTCGTCCCTTTAATCGACAACGACAAAATATTTAGCTAGACTTCCTTCCTCTATATTTGCTACATCTTTAAAACTAAGTAAGCCTTGGCCACCTCGGTTTCTAGGTAGATACAATCGATCTGCATCTCCTTTCTAGAAAATGCCACATCAATTGTAGGCATTTTAAGTTTTTGAGCCGGACCATTTCAATGCGTCTACATTCCAACCAAATATACTAAAGACATATAGAATAATCGCTACTACCGAGGCGTTGAAGGCCTATATTATATAAATAACTCTTAATCTCTTGTTGTACTTGGCTGAAACCTAGTTTTCATTTCCATGTGTTTTAATCTTATCGGCTTCCAATATTCTCAAATATGTGCAGACTTTCCCGCTGTCAACATTCTTTATCAGATCTGTTGTTGGAAGTTTAGGCCACCTGAGTGGACGAGCTTGCACTTTTTTTAATCACAAGAATAGTACAATTAGTGATGCCAAATTATCTCTTAATAACATTGGGAGTGCATGAGGGTACCTTACAATTATACCGTCTCAGTTTTCATGAGTCTATGTGATGTTTCTTTGTATTTTACATCTGTAGCCGCTTCCATATGTTTCTATGGGTAGTGTTCCAGTGGGAGGAATTGCTTGGACTATCATTTGTCTTTTGTTGTATTCCCATTAGTTCTAGATATGAAAGCCAACCCATCTTGAGAATAAGTTTCACTTGATCTGCAATTCTTTGTTCTGTTGTATGGTAGCAGATGGACATGTCCCATAACTCTTTCATCCGTTTCCGATATCCTTGATTCCATTATCAGTCTATTCTCCTCTGTTGCCCATTTGTTCCTTCTGATTTTTTGCCTATGTTGGTTCATTTGGTTCATATGTGTTTTAGAAGGCGTGCTTATCGTTCTGCGTAGGTGATATTGTTGATTCTGAAATTCGCAGGATGACGACTGACTACCCATGCTTGCCACTCAGGGAGCGTCTGCCGTTCATGACACCCAGATCTTTTTTCTGGGTCAAACGTTGCGTATTATTTGTAAGTTGCATATTTCATGTTGTGGTGTTTGTGGTAACACCAAGCCCAGAATTGTTTTACCTGTGGTTCTGTAACAGGCATATTGTATACCCCCGACTAAATGTGGGGTAAGGTGCACTATTACACATACCTTAAGGGCATGAACAAGCATTAATACGCACAAAAAAATAAAGAATAAAGAGACATATTAATATCTACTTCATATAAGTTGGTAACCCTACTCCGGTCTAAGGGAAGGATCCAAAATAGGTTCCCCTCCCATATTTACATAGAAATTAAATATGTGTAGCCTGAATGGTAATTAAACTTGGTATACACTACATCCCCTCCCCTCCCCCCAAAAAAACAACACAGAAAAATAAACATATATAAATGCTCACTAGACCTAATACTATACGTACAAAGATATCTATTATATCGTCGATATCTCTCAATGCTTGTTATAGCTCAAGCGACAAAGGACCCAACGGGGATGATTCATGTAACATTCAACAATAAAACAGACATTTAAATGCAAAGAAATCACTTTTAGTAATGAAAAATTAACCTGGTGCTTACGACAAAATGGTCGGTAAGGGTTTCAGTCACGGCATGGTGGGGGGGGTTGAAAGACCAAAAACGTAATTATTATTATTATTATTAGTAGTAGTAGTAGTAGTAGTAGTAGTAGTAGTAGTAGTATCATCATCATCATCATCATCATCATCATCATCATCATGCTATATACGGCAGTTTTTCATACCAATAAATATCAATGATTACAATGGTTCCTTGTAGTACAAATGGCCATACATGTCCATGGATTTCTAGCATTTTTTAGATAATCATAACAAATCATTGAGCGTTATTGCAACAGCCGTTTATGATTGATTTCTCTTCGAAAATGACTTCTCTAGAATTCGCTATTGCAGTACGTTTCCCAAAGTTTACTTTGCAAACTTTTCCATCAAGCTTTACAAAATCCTTAACATTTCAACGGTTTAAGTTCCATATTAATTCACGAGCTCTTTTTTTAGAATTTCTTTTACTGTTTTTCAGTTCAAATTCATTATGGTTGGTTGGTGTAACCTGTTTATTTCGATTGGTTTTCGTCTTTCAGATTCTTTCACTTGTATTTCTGTAGCTTTCATTAGTCTCATATTTATTAGTCAATATGTATTTATTTTAATATAATTACATTTTTAAATACATATTTTTAAACCCTGTAACCAACAGGAAAATACTCAACATCTTAAGTTTATACGAATATTAAACGATACGGTAACTAAGATGGCCGCTCATAATTAAAGAATAAATTTTGAATGTAGGGAATTAGCATTTTCGTGTCTTTAGATAGCAGTGATTACAACAGCGGTTTCTCATTGACTTTTCTGTAATTTTTTATTCCCTTTACAATCTCCTTCACAGTTCCGTATGAGTTCGTGGATTTCTTTCTTTTTTTTGTATATTCATTTTTACTTTTCCCAGTTCAATTTGATTATAGTTCGTTTCCGTAATATTATTATTTCGATTAGTTTCCGTCTTTAATTTTTTTTTCTATTTTATTTCTGTTGCTTTCATTATTCGCGTTCGTTGTATAGTGTCAATTCTCCTTTTGATTCCAATTTCTCTTAGTTATTTGTTGGAATTTATGACTATAAAATATATTATTTTCATATCGTTACGTTTGGATATGTTTTTTTTTTCTTATATAAATATTTATATTTGGAATGATTTAGTAAGTAATAATGTATACTTTTTTTCTCGTATTTTAGATAATTTTGAAAGTTTAGAGGGACTTTCGTTCTTCCCAGAAGATTGTAAGTATATATTTATTGTGGCCTCTGCAATATTACATTATTATTATTAGTAGTAGTAATAGTATTAGTATTTTTATTATTATTATTAACATTATGATTATTATTATTATTATTATTATTATTATTATCATTATTAATTATTATTTTTATTATTAGTAGTAGTAGTAGAAGTAGTATTATGATTATTATTATGATTATTATTATCATTAATTTTTATTATTATTATTTTTATTATTATTATTAGTAGTAGTAGTATTATGATTATTATTAGTAGTAGTAGTATTATTATCATTATTATTATTATTATTATAATTTATTATTATTATTTTTATTATTATTATTAATATTATGATTATTATTATTATTATCATTACTATTATTATTATTATTATTATTATTTATTATTATTATTATTATTATTAGTAGTAGTAGTAGTAGTAGTAGTACACCCAGTTTTTCATACAAATAATAATTATTTTCCGTCTTTTAATTTTTCCCCTTTTATTCCTGTTATTGTCATTATTGCCGTTCTTTATATAGAACCACTTCTCCTTTATGATTCAATTTCTCCTATTTGTTTTTTAATTTAGTTTTTATTTTAATTACTTTAGAGTTGGGACGCCGAATAGGAATCGATAATTGGAAAAATCTCATACGGAAGTTTTAAGAGTTTTTGTGATTGGTCGTTTCGATTAGAGGTGGGGTAAAAATTAATATAAATGATATTAATATCATAGAACTCAGTGCTTAAATTGTGTTCTTTGACATGTTCTCTTTTTCCTCATAAAAGTATTTCTTATATTTGAAATGTTTTAATAAACAAATGCGTAAACATATCCGCCATTTCAGATATAACCGAAAGAATACTATCGCCTATCTCCGTCTCAGAAGAGTGTGAGTATATATTTAATGTAATAGAATCTTCGTTTCATTTAGAATTATTCATGTTTCATTTGTATTTGAAAAAATACAGCAAAAAAAATCTTATCTGTACATATTATATTTCCTCCTGCCGCGTTTGTGTGGAATTCTTTATTTACGCCCTATTCATCCGCTTGTATTCAATATGCAGTAATTTAAACCTTATTTTACTCCGTAAGGAAATTAACGGTCCTCTTCAACAATATCGCAACGAACATCGGCAATTCTCGGCTTCAATGTATTTCTCAAATTTAAAAAAAATTAACTCCATATATTCCTCATTTCTTATTGCTTAAATGTCACATATAAAATATCTACCAACATTCAGAAGTTAAATTTTATGTGTGTCTCGTTAGAGAATTGACATATCTCTAACTACTGACACAAGTTTTTTTTGTCCTATTGGAGTTCGAGTAGATAACGTGCAAAACAATGGTAACAACTAAACCACTATGGAATATTGTTTTCACATATGAGTTGCTGCATCGATATAGGATCCACTAAACTAAAAAAATCATAATAGTATGCAATTATATAAAACGAATATATAATATCGCTTCCAAAAAAAAAGAAGATAATACCTGAGAAGTCCAGCTCATAAAAGAAGAATGTAATGCCTGCTCTACTTTTTGGCATGTCTAATTCGTGAATAAATATTTTTTAGGTTTCCTAGCTGATTTCATTTTCCGTACCTTTTCTAATTTTCTGTAACTCTTCATGTATTTCAGACAGTCGGCATTTCATTTGTAATCCTGTGGCCATTCCCATATTTTGTTCCAGCAGAGTTTTGTCTCTGTTGGGCCCAGTTGTAATGTTTTCTTCTCTTTCCAGTTTATATTTTGATAGAATTGGTTTTCATTGTTTTCAAAGTCCATGTTTTGCTTGCATTGTTCCGATCTGTAGACGTATAGTCTTAGACTTCCTTCTTTTTCTGCTATATTTTGCTTCAATTCTTCATGTTTCTTGTTTTGCTTATCTCTCCGACTTACATTTCAACTTACAATATTTTTCTGTTCGTCTTTATCTTGTTTATTTTTTTGACATTTTTTGAATTGGTGTTTAGTCTGAATTCTCGTTAAGGCTTTGTTGGTTCATTATCCTTCATCGGCTTTTATTTAATTAAAATTACATACTAACCACCTTGTCATCTTCTTTATAACATTATAATTATTATTAGTAGGAGTAGTCGTGGTAGTAGTCGTAGTATCAGTAATAGTGGTAGTTTTAGTAGTAGTAGTTTTTCGTAGAAATCATTATCAGTCATTACCTATAATCTCTGATCAAGAATTAAGACTTTCGGCATTTCTACGATTGATTTCTCTATGACGATGGTTTTTTTTCTGGAATTTGCTGTTGCAATAAACATCCGAAAGTTTGCAGTACATTCCGAACCTTTCCAAGTGAAGATATTCTTGGTAGGTCGGCCTTTACATCCTTAACACTTCGACAGTTTATGTTCCATGTCGATTCGTTGACTCTTTTTGTTTATTCCTTTTGTTTTTTCTAGTTCAACTAGATTTTCTGTTTTTATTTTTCGATTGATTTCCATCTTTCGGATTTTTTTTTTATTTCTGTTGCTTTCATTATTGGCGTTCGTTGTATAGTGTCAGTTCCCCTAATCCTTTCGCTAATTTATTTTTTGAGTTGAGACGCTGAATAGGAATCGGGAATTGGAAAAATCCCATACGGCAATTTTAAAAGTATATGTGATTAATCGTTTTCGATTATAGAGCGGGCAAAAATGAGTGTACATACTATTAATATTATAAGGCTATTAATATCATAAGGCTATTAATATCATAAGGCTATTAATATCATAAGACTATTAATATCATAAGGCTATTAATATCATAAGACTATTAATATCATAAGACTATTAATATCATAAAGCTATTAATAGCATAAGGCTATTAATATCATAAGACTATTAATATCATAAGGCTATTAATATCATAAGACTATTAATATCATAAGGCTATTAATATCATAAGACTATTAATATCATAAGGCTATTAATATCATAAGGCTATTAATATCATAAGACTATTAATATCATAAAGCTATTAATATCATAAGGCTATTAATATCATAATACTATTAATACCATAAGGCTATTAATATCATAAGACTATTAATATCATAAGGCTATTAATATCATAAGACTATTAATATCATAAGGCTATTAATATCATAAGGCTATTAATATCATAAGACTATTAATATCATAAGGCTATTAATATCATAAGGCTATTAATATCATAAGGCTATTAATATCATAAGACTATTAATATCATAAGGCTATTAATATCATAAGGCTATTAATATCATAAGGCTATTAATATCATAAGACTATTAATATCATAAGGCTATTAATATCATAAGGCTATTAATATCATAAGACTATTAATATCATAAAGCTATTAATATCATAAGGCTATTAATATCATAAGACTATTAATATCATAAGGCTATTAATATCATAAGACTATTAATATCATAAGGCTATTAATATCATAAGGCTATTAATATCATAAGACTATTAATATCATAAGGCTATTAATATCATAAGGCTATTAATATCATAAGACTATTAATATCATAAAGCTATTAATATCATAAGGCTATTAATATCATAAGACTATTTATATCATAAGGCTATTAATATCATAAGACTATTAATATCATAAGGCTATTAATATCATAAGACTATTAATATCATAAGGCTATTAATATCATAAGGCTATTAATATCATAAGACTATTAATATCATAAGGCTATTAATATCATAAGGCTATTAATATCATAAGACTATTAATATCATAAGACTATTAATATCATAAGGCTATTAATATCATAAGACTATTAATATCATAAGACTCATCGAGGTGTTATAATTGCTTTGTTGATATGTTCTCTATTTCCTCAAATAGGTACTTCTTCTATTTGGAGGGTTTTAATAAGCGAATACGTAACCCTTCTTTTTTTTTTGCTACTTTAGATGCTACCGAAAGAGCCGTGGCACCTACGGTAATCCCAGAAGAATGTGAGTATATATTTATTTGAATAGATCCCCCAATCCATTTGAATTATTAATTTCTAATTACGAGTTGAATAAATATAATCCAACACTAACACCTTAGATAAACGTATGCTGCTTATATTCCGTGGTAGAGAATTATTATGCAACTCTCTACCTTTTTTTACCCGACGCTATCAAAATGTATTAATTTAAATGGAAGTGTACCCCGTAACGAATTTAAGGGAAGCTCCTTTAAGCAATATCGCAAAGGACACCGCTTCAATGTTCTTTGTCCGCTATCAAAATATTAAACTGGTTAATATTCTTTTTATTTTTATCGCTTAAATAAGTTTGCCTTCGTCATACACATGAATGACACCTATAAAATATCTAACTACAAACAAAAGCTCTTTTCTCCAAATGAACTTCGAGTGGCCTAGGTGTGACACAGTCTACACGCTCCAAAGCTGATAGACCTACATTTTCGTCTGCGTTGTTACATTAGGTAACATTTAATCCTACTTCATATTTTAAACTGCATCAACGTTACATAAAACCCCACGTGGGATTTTTTCAATAAAATGGAAGTATGCAACCATAATGTAATGAATATATACTATATCGCTTCTAAAAGAGAAGATAATAAGGTTGTCATATTCTAAACCAGAACAATGTTACATAACTATCCACTTAGGTCGCAGTATTATGTGAAGCAACAATTTTAAAAAAAAAGCTAAGCCACCATGGAATATTGTTTTTGCATATGGATTGCTGTAAGATCCACCAAACGAAAAATTAAATCGTGGGAGTATACAATCATAAAGAATGAATATATACTATATCTCCCACCCGACCACCACCAAAAGTGGAGGTAATACTTGAAAGGGTTCCTTCGTAAAAGAAACAAATGTCTTGGAGTACGATATTGTAATGATAGAAGAGGTACTTCATCATGACAATAGAGCAATTAATACTAATTAACTTAGTCGCTTCTTACTGAATTGTTTTTCTGAGAATTTTACAGTCAATGAAGAAAAAAAAAGGCCAAAGACCCTAGTGTTTTGGTGTGATGTTTGGAATATAATAAACTAGTTGTGACCATTCGGACAAAACACTAAGAAACGGGGCCTAATTAGAGTTGGGGTCCGTTTTTTGGGGGGGGGGCTCACGCTGTATGTAATATCTGACAGAATTTCCACACTTTCTTAAAAAAATAATGGATCAGAGTTACCGCTTAAGTCTCAGTTGCAATTTGCCATGTTCGAAGTGAATCAACGGTTTAAAAAATGCAGGTATTTATTCTGTTATTGTTTCGGAAGTTCGAGTACCCAACAGTGCACACGCCTTAAACCTACATGATCTTCTCCATAAGGTAACATTTAATCCTATTTTATATTTTTAACCGGCTGCTGTACATCTTTAGCATCTACCAAGCGAAGAAGAACATCAAAGAATGTTGCTATCATAAGAAAGGAAGATATACTATACTGCCTTCCTCCCCCCCCCCCAAAAAAAAGAAAGTAATGCATTAGACGACCGCCTGATAAATGAAGATGGTAATGCCTATGAGTATGGTATCGTGACAATAGAAACAATATTTCATTGCTCCCACTATGATCCACCAAAATATAAAGTAGTACCTAGATAGATGACGTCATATAACAGTACGGCCACAGAATTATTACGGACCTATATTACGAAGGTCGTGGCATTACTCCTTCATACAAGGAAAATAACATACTCGAGAACAAGTCCTCCGCTTTCTTATACTTACTTTGAGGACATTCTTCTGATAACAGAACCGATGCTAAACTGCTAAACTAAACTACTAAATACTAAACTAACCCTACAGCTAAATATTTAATCGTTTGCCGCCAGGTTATCCTGGCATGTACAAATGTGAACCTCGCACAAAATTCATATTAGTAAACTTAATCGTTACTTACTGGCGATGTAACCCCTAAGCTTTATCTTTTTAAAAAAAATCGAGGAGATGATTGCTTAGAGGATTGTTTTCTGATAACCGAACCGATAGTAAACTCCCCCTCCCAATTTAAAGCTGATAAAATAAAACATTAGATCATTTTTTAATTACTTCAAAATGTCTAGTCATAAAAACATTTACATTTTTTAATTTCTTGTCCTTTAACTAGGATTAAACTCTAGTACCTGTTCTCAGCATTTAAAGTAATAAGATGTTTTTCTATCAACAAAATAATTGCGTACGTATACAATATAACAATGAACTATCTATATATATAAAAATGTAATTCTTGGTTCGTTCAAAGTTGATACAACCATATTTCTACATTACCAATTTATTTGAAATTTTCAGACAATCCATCTTTAGAGTCGAGGGATGTCCATGTTTTTAAAATAAATTAACATCGCCAATTATTAAACTATTAAATAAAATAAAAATATTTTCGTAAGCCAGTAGTGCGACTCTGTTTTATTGATAGAACTGAACTTCCGGTTCGATTTATTTCACACACCCCGATTTGATGAAACGAATTAGAAGATTTCATTTTCTGTTTACTCGATAAGTAAAAAAAAACAAAAACAAAACGTAATTCATTTGTTTATCTTCCAAATTTTTTAATTAAAACATTTTTTCTTTATTATATCAGGCAGAAAAAAGTTTATCGTTTGCTTTTTGAGTCGAAGTCGTTTTTTTTTTTGTTTTTTGTTTTTTGTTTTTCGATATAAGAAAATATGAACTTTTTTTGTTATTAACACTATAAATTGTTTGGTAAAAGTACAGATTTTTTTCGAAGAAATTTTACAGATTGGTAACGTGCTTAAATAATATTTGGTGCTGATGCAGAGAGTGGTGCACGCCATTTTTTAAATCGTATTTCCAGGTTTAATTAAAGTTTTATTATATGTTTTTTTTATTCAATTGTAAGGTTAAAATACAGATTAGGTACAAAACACACTCCCCTCCCAATGTTAAGAATGGCTTTTTAAATAACAACGTTATCATTTCAGCACGGATCACTCTTTGCATGAGTACCGTACTTTCACCTAACAATTTAATAAACAAAACATGGTACTTATCCAGAGAAAGTACCGTGCTAAAATAATAACGTTATTTTGAAAGCCATTCTTAACATGGGGAGGGCGTTTTGTAACTATTCTATACTTTCACCTAACAATTTGATAAACAAAAGATGGTACTTATGCAGAGACGGTACCGTGCTGAAATAATGCTATTAAGAAAGCCATTCTTAACATGGGAAAGGTGCGGTGTTCTGTAACTATTTTATACTTTCACCTAACAATTTAATAAACAAAAGATAGTAGTTCTGCAGAGAAGGTACCGTGCTGAAATAATACCGTTATTTAGAAAGCTATTCTTAACATGGGGAGGGAGTTTGCATCTATTCTATACTTTCACTTCACAATTTAATAAACAAAAATAGATAGTACGTATGCAAAGGAAATACCGTGCTGAAATAATGTTATTTAGAAAGACATTCTTAACATGGGGACGGTATTTTGTAACTATTCTGTCTTTTCACCAACAATTTAAAAGCAAAACATGGTACTTATTCAGAGAAGCTACCCTGCTGAAAAAATGACGTTATTATTTAAAAAGCCATTCTTAACATGTGAATAGGGGTGTTCTGCAACTATTCTGGGTGTTCACCTAACAATTTAATAAACAAAAGTTAAAATTAAGCAGACAAGGAACAGTACTGAAGCATTAACATTATTTAGAAAGCCATTCTTAACATGGGGAGGGAGGATGTTTTCTAACTATCCTGTACTTTCGGTGCTAATGCAGAGAGTGATCTGCGCTATTTTTTAAATCGCATTTACACGTTTAATTAAAGTTTTATGATATGTTTTTTATTCAATTGTAAGGTTAAAGTACAGAATAGGTACAAAACCCCCTCCCCTCCCCATGTTAAGAATGGCTTTTTTAAATAATAACGGTATTATTGCAGCACGGATCACTCTCTGCATGAATACCGCTTATTGTTTTGTTGTTTGCTTTTTTTAACGTATTTTTTTTTTTTGGTTTTTTAAAGAAAACCTTTTTTAACAAAAATTGAAAGTACACGTTTTTTCTTTTTCTTTATTAAGGAAATTGGGTACTCATGCACTTATTGATACGTGCTGAAATAATAACGTTATTATTTAAGAAGCCATTCTGAACATGGGGAGAAGAGGGTGTTTTGTACCTATTCTGTACTTTAACCTTACAATTGAATAAAAAAACGGTAAATTTTTAGATTAGGTCCACCTCCAAAATTTTATTTTAAATGACGACTTTTGTAGGTTTTCGACTATTCTGAATACGGAAACCGCATTGAAATTTTGCAGAAATAAGTAGTTATCGAGATATAAAAAGTTATATAATGCATTGTAATCTCTGACGGCCATCTTTTTTACACGCTTGCGCGCATCATAAACAAATCTACGCACGTAACAAAGATGGCCGCCAAAGAATACAATGCATAAAACCACTATCTATGTCTCGATAACTAATTATTTCTGCAAAATTTCAATGCGATTTCAGTATTCAGCATAGTCGGAAACCTTCAAAAGTCGTCATTTAAAAGAAAATTGTGGAGGTGGACCTAATCTAAAAAAATACCAAAAAATCATAATACTTTAATTAAACTTGGAAATACGATTTAAAAACATAGCGCAGATCAGTTAGTGCATTAGCACCCATTCATCGACTCATGTAACCTTATTGCCAAATAAGCTCCGGCTACAATGTTGAACGCGCCGTTCACATTGTTTTTTTTTTGTTTTTTTTTTCAAGTTAAATTCAACTTTCACAATATCTTTATTTTTTTATAATTTCACAATATCTTTTTTTAATAATAAATTGTTAGTTAATAGCACAGAATAGTTACAAAACACCATCCCCTCACTATGGTAAGAATGGCTGAAAAAATATTAGGTGCTCATGTAGGGAGTGATCCGTGCTGAAATAATAACGTTATTATTTAAAAAGCCATTCTTAACATGGGAAGGGGAGGGTCTTTTGTACCTATTCTGTACTTTAACCTTACAATTGAATAAAAAAACATATCATAAAACTTTAATTAAACTTGGAAATACGATTTAAAAAATAGCGCAGATCAGTAAGTTCATTAACACCAGAAATTGTTAGGTGAAATACAGAAAAGTTTCTACCAAGAAAACCATTATTTATTTTATTTTTTTTTTTTGCTATTCTTACCAAGGGGAGGGGATGGTGTTTTGTCACTATTCTGTGCTTTCAACTAACATTTTTTTTTAAAAACAAAAAGTAAATTTTCACATTAGATCCACCTCCACAATTTTTAACATGGGTAGGTTGGGGGTGTTTATTCTGAAAGTCGTTCTTAACATGGGGAGAATGGTGGTATTTATTCCAAAAGCCGTTTTTAAAAGACGAAAGACAGGTAAAAGGTTAAAACACGTAGTTAGGTATGGGTGTTGTTTATTCCGAAAGCCGTTCTTAATATTGGGAGGTTGGGAGTGTTTATTCATGGCCGTCAATGAATTATAGTGCATAGTACAGGTCTTTATATCTCGAAAACTAATTGCCTCTGCAAGTTTTAAATGAGATTTTCTTATTCAGCATAGTCGAAAATTGTGGAGGTGGACCTAATGTAAACCCCCCCCAAAAAAAAAAGATTTCGTTAAATTTAAATTTAAGCGCGGTACTAAAAATAAAATTAGACAGAAAAATACACCTTTGGGTTTGTACTTGCACAAAGGCTTGAAAAAGTTGTCAACAAAAACAAATATATAAAAAGTAAATATTTTCAAAGGCAAGATAAGTTACTTTTCTACCTAATTGGATAATTTTTAGTGTTCTTATTGGGTTTGTACTACTGTACATAGAGATTCGAAAAAGTTGTCAAAAAATAAATGTATAACAAATATTATCAAAGGCAAGATATGTTACTTTATTACCAAAATGGATATTTTTTTAGTTTTTTTAATGTAAAATGTTTATTCAGCTCGAAAAACACAGCGTTTACTGCTATGTTTGAAAATTACAAATGGTGGCAGACTGTGTTAAACACATTAGGTTTAGGAAAATGAGTTCAAACTAAAAAAAAACTATACAAAATACTGTTAAAAACCACCGAATACATGTCTGCCTATGTCACGGTAACATATATTGAGTGAGTTCCTGACAGTATTTTGTATAGTTTTTTAGTTTTCCCAAACTTAACGTGTTCAACACAGTCTGCCGCTATTTGTATTTTTCAAATATAAAGATAAACACTACATGTTTTCGAACCGATTAAACATTTTACACTTAATGAAAACACTACAATCTTATCCAGTAAGTAGAAAAGTAACTTATCTTGCCTTTGATGACATTTATTTGTTATATTTATTTTTCAACAACTTTTTCGTTTCTGTGTTTAGTAATACAAACCCGTTTTATTTACTATAACATTTAGTCGGCTCGAAAAACAGTGTTTATCAGTGTATTTGAAAAATACAAACGGTGACGGACACTGTATATGATGTTAATTTGGGAAAATGATTTAAAACTAAAAAAACTATACAAAATACTATCAGAAACCCACCGAATATATCAGCCTATGTCACAATAACATATAATCAGTAGGTGTCTGACACTGTTTTGTATAGTTTTTAACTGATTTTCCCAAACTTAACGTATTCAACAGAGTCCGCGACCATTCATGTTTTTCAAATACATAGATAAACACTGAGTTTTTTAGCCGATTAAACATTTTACATTAAATAAAAACACTAAAAAATATTCAGTTAGATAGAAATGTAATTTACGTTAACTTTGCTTTCATTTATTAATTTTGGAAAACTTTTTCGAATCTGTGTATAGTAACCCCTCTCTTACCCAAATATTAATTAAAAACTCATATTTTTGAATACAATAAAAAAGAAAACTATGTAGCGTTTACACGTTTTAGCAACTTTCGGCTTAATCCACTGAATGTTGGTCGAGTCCAAGCCATGATTGACAGTAATCCCGAGGATCAGGATCCAACTCTGCAAGAGTACCATTTTTTTTCATTTTCGCCTTTTTCCTTTACTTTTTGGAGTGGATTGCTGTACTAAGAATATAAGAAACATGCATTTTCTTTTTTATTAGAATTTTCCATCACACGAAATTAAGCCACAGCAGTGCGTGGCAGGGTACAGCTAGAAATTATATATATATATATATATATATATATATATATATATATATATATATAAGTAAATTCTTGCATAACACGAACTTGGGAAATAGTTGGTTGATCTTCTTAAACCTGTGCTTTCTTTTTATTCGGTCCATTGTATCTCGGATTCTTTTCAATTCGTGTCACATATACAAAAATTATCTTTATCTAAGAATACCGAGTTCTTGGCTTCCTTTGACATTAATAGTCTTTTTCTAATATACCTTTGGATGAAACCATTGGTATTTGTGCTGACTATCTATACCGTGGTCCCTCAAAATCTCCACAATTTCCTGAACGAATTTTCGTTGAACTGATGGAACTTGCCACTAAATCAGTCTCCTTCAGTTTCAACAACATTATGTACCGGTAAATTGATGGGATATCTATGGGTAGCCCTCTTAGTCCTTCCCTAGCCAACATTTTCGTTGGATTTTTGGAAAACGAATTATTTTCCAAAATTACTAAGCCAACATTCTATACACGCTACGTTGATGACACTTTTCCATGCTTTCCCTCACGGAGTGAAGCTTAACAGTTTCTTCGTCTTCTTTGCAACTTGCATCCATCGTTACAATTTACTAAGTTCGTGTTTCTAAAGTTGGTTCTACGTTTGAGACCTCTGTATACAGAAAACCTACATTTACAGGGCTCTATCTTAATTGGTTTTCCTTTGCCCCTCAGTCTAGAAAAATAAACCTCATTAGCGCTCTTACACATCGTGCACTTATGATTTGTTCACCAAACCGTCTTGATACGGAACTTGGTGAAATCACAAATATTTTTCTTAGCAATGGATATCCCATAAATATAATAAAAACTACTATTGAACATAAAATTGCTACATTTAATAGTGTTAAACGTATTGGTCCATCGCGTTGTCCCATTTATTTAAAATTACCATGGTTAGGTCCTGTTGGCCTTCATATTGTTAAAAGGATTTCTTCTGCTACTCAACGTTGTTTTCCAGCTACTATGCTTAGAGTAGTTTACACAACTCGAACCTTTTTCTCTTCTTTTCGTAAAGATGTTTTGCCAACCATTCAAAAGAATTATGTTGTTTATAAATTTGTTTGTCAGTGTGGAGCTGACTACGTTGGCAAAACATCCCAAAGATTTGAAATGAGAATATCCCAACATATCCCTCGAGATATTCGACTCCACCAGGTTTCGAGAACATCCGGGCACTCCCAAGCTCATGGGTCCGCCATTGGTAATCACCTGATGAGTATAAATAGGTGTTCTGATCAATATTCCGATGGGTGGTTTTCTGTTTTATACAGTGGGAGGTCGAACTATCATCTCAATATCATTGAGGCGTTATTCATTAATAACTCTCGACCTAGCCTGTATAGACAAAAGATTTTGAAACATCAGTTGGAAGTATTTATTGATTTAAAACCACCTGAACGGTGAGATTTTTTTCCTCACTGGTCTTCCAACTGAAACCAAATTCCCTTCTTTCCTCATTCGATTTTTAGTTTTTAATTTATCATTCTGACGTTTCCTCTTAGAGGGTCAGGCGATAAGGCCTTAAGGAAAATTTTAATAATTTCACCTGCCCGTTTTTTTTTGTTTCTTTGGTATTTAAATTAAATTATGTTTCCTCTGATATATATATATATATATATATATATATATATATATATATATATATATATATATATATATATATATATATATATATTAGCAAAAGTACCCGTCGTTGACTGGGTTCAAAAATAGCCTACAGAAAATGGACTCTCATTTATGAAAGTATGATAGGTTATGAAAAGGAAGAGTTGAATTTGGGGTATCAAAACCAAAGCAAAATATGATGAAAGTAAAAATAAAATAGATACACCCTATCATTTATTATACCATACCTGTTCACACTGAAACACTTATCACAATATTCTGTGGATCTATATTAAAAAACCTTGTTAAACTTTGTGACATATTTCCATTCTATGGAGGTCAGGTGCGAACGCACACCCCATAATTTTATTATGCCATATTTCTTCAAACTGAAACATAATTATCAAAGTATACTTACGCAGATAGATATGAAAAGTCTTTATTAAAGTGTGTGACTATTTTCATTCTATGGAGACCAGGCGCGAACGCAGACCCCACAATTTTATCATACCATCCCTATTAAAGTTAAAACATACTTATCAAAGTATTCTTATGTACATCTATATCAAAAACACTTGTAAAGGTTTTTTCTTAATTTTTTTAATTTTTTATTTCCATACTTTGTGGACCAGGCGCGTACGCAGACCCCACAATTTTTTTTTTAATAATCATTATGCCAGATACAAACATACCCATTCCTGTGTCTCGATACATCTTCTATCATTATATGTAATCAGTTTTTTAAAATATCAACCATATAGGAGTTTATTCGTGACCACACTCACACACTCACACACTCACACACACACATACACACACATTCAGCTTTCATACCTTTCATATCAGACAAAGGCTATTCATTAAGACACTGTCAGAGCTGGTTTTCCCCAACATTGGGTGAAGCAAATACGGGAGAAAGCTGGCTGTAGACCAGTGTAGCTTTCAGCTTTCTGCCGTATATTTCGACGCTTTACAATCCTGCTTCCCTCTTGGTGTAGGATGTCACGCTTTCTTTTACTAGTATATATATATATATATATATATATATATATATATATATATATATATATATATATATATATATATACATAAGAAAATATATTTTAACTGGTAGGTACTTTGGAAATTCTACGAATTGAGAAATATACAAATATGTTTTGATGCAGGCAATATTTTTTCTGGAAAGCGCAAAAATTGTGTTTTGGATAGACAAACATGTAGAAACTATGAGCTTTATCAAAACACATTTATTGTTTAAATTTAAATTTCCGCGGATCTCACTAGGTATTATTATTATTATTATTATTATTATTATTATTATTATTATTATTATTATTATTGTTATTATTATTGTTATTATTATTATTATTATTTTAAACGAAGAATTATATTGCACATGTTCGGATGTTTTATGTTTTTGTTTTTGTGTTCATTTTTCTTGGCCATCATCAACATCCTCGGCGGAGTTTAACAAAATAGTACACGGAAAAAGTAAGCGTTTCTAACTGAAATTATAATTTAAACCTTAAATTCACGGTTAAAAGAGGAATTGTTTTACACATCGGCAGATGTTACATGTTTCTGTTTTTTTGTACATTTTCCCGGCCATCAGCAACATCAGCGGCGGAGTTTAAAAAGAAAAATAGCAGACGAAAAAGTAAGTATTTCTAATTGAAATTATAATTTAAACCTTAAATTCACAGTTAAATGTTAGGATGTTTCATGTGTTTTTTTGTATGTACATTTTTCCCGGCCATCAGCAACATCATCGGCGGAGTTAAAAAAAAAAAGTAGCAGACGAAAAAAGTAAGCGTTTATTACTGAAATTATGATTTAACCCTTAAATTATTACTGTAATCTAAATATTAAGACGATAGCGTGTGTGTTCTTTTGTGTGTCACGCTTACATCCGGGTCGTTTAATTTTTATGAAAACAAAGAAAAAAATTGGTGTCGCTGTTGAGGGCAAAGCTAATAAAAATGATTTAATTCTACCCTATGCGACGAAGGTCCTCAACTCCCCATATTTCCTCCTATAACACAGAAGAAGCTAGGTAACATACAAATATCCGTGCATGAGGTCGCCAAGCTAATAAAGAACCTAGATTCCAGTAAAGCAACTGGCCCTTATGGCATCCCAATTATAGTGTTAAAAAAGCTTCAACCAGAACTTGCTCCCATATTTACGAAACTATTTAAGCGCTGCCTTAAGGAGAAGTGCTTTCCGACTCCCTGGAAGACCTCATCAGTTTGCCCTGTATTTAAGAATTCAGGTGATAAGTCATCTCCCTCTCAATACAGACCTATAAGTCTCCTGTGTGTTATGAGTAAGTTGCTGGAATCCATATTAAATAGAAAAATAGTCAACCACCTCAGCAGGAATAATCTTCTTAGTGACACACAATATGGTTTCCGCTCTGCAAAATCTACCGCAGATGTGCTGACGGTTATATCCGACAGGAATAGCCAATCTCTTGACAAAGGCTTCCTTTCTATGGCAATTGCTCTTGACATATCAAAGGCTTTCAACAAGGTATGGCATAAGGGTCTACTTCACAAGGCTTCCAGCCACGGTATAACTGGAAATGTTTTCTCAATCATTAAATCATTTCTCTCCGATAGGCTCGCAAGAGTAGTGGTAGATGGACAAAAATCGGAGGCATGCAATATAAATGCTGGAGTCCCTCAGGGGTCAATCCTGGGCCCAACTCTCTTCCTGATCTACATCAATGATCTCCCTAAACACATACTTAAATCATTCGTTGGCATCTATGCTGATGACACGACCATCTTCGGCAACACATCAAAGAGTGTAAATGACAAAGTTCTCTAATTCTCTCTCCTCTGATCTCGAGCGCGTGGTTCTGTGGGGGAAGATGTGGCTGGTTACCTTTAATGCATCTAAAACCAAACTCCTATCCTTACATCATCAACGCTCTGATCCCCAGCTGGCATCAATTGTGATGGATGGCTCTCGTCTGAGTGAGGCCCCGTGTTTTGACAAGCTTTTGGGTTTGATCTTTACTCCTGATCTGAAATGGAACACGTACATCAAGTCTGTTGTCAAGGTCGCTGGAAAGATGGTGGGATCCTTCTACCGCTCCAGAAGATATCTCACTACTGATGCAATTCTCTATCTATATAAAAGCCAAGTACGTCCAAGGATGGAGTACTGTTGCCATATCTGGGCAGGAGCTGCTAAAAACAGCCTATCCTGCCTTGACAGAGTACAAAATAGACTTCGTGGCTTAGTGGGGGATGCCCTTTTCTCTACCCTGCAACCTCTCTCCCACAGAAAAGACGTTGCGAGCCTGTCCTTGTTTTATCGTTATTTCCATGGCAGGTGCTAGTCTGAACTCCAAACCCTGGTCCCACCTCGCCAATCTTTCACGAAAAACACCCGTCTAGCTGAATCCACTGTGAAAAATTTCCCCCACTCTATAACTGTGCCTAAATCAAAACGCGGATTCCATGAACAAAGTTTCTTTCTTAGAACTGCACGCCTGTGGAACTCTGTTCCGTCTGCCTGCTTCCCTCCGGACTACAACTTGGATGTGTTCAAGTCCAATGTTAACAAATTCCTAATGAACCGCCCCCTTAAGTAAACACTTCATCAAATCTCCACACTAACGTAATGTACTTGCAATAACCCTTATCCCTTAATGGCTTCCGGGCCTTGATAAGTGGTGATCACTGTGTAAAAAAAAAAAGGTCAATGTTTGAATTAATACGAAAGACATGTAAAGCGCCTCTCCGGACAAGTTTTTGTATGTGATGTATCCTTTTATTTTATTTGCTCATAAATATGTTAATTATAAAATATTTTAAAAATTAATTAATTAATTAGTAAGATATAAAATAAAAATAAAACAGGGGAAAAAGAGAAGGAAAAAATCATCCCCAATCATTTATTATTATTTATTATTATTGGTTATTACTATTGTTGCTATTATTATTGTTATTGTCTTTGTAACTATTATTATCATTATTATTACTGTTATTATTAGTATTAGTAGTATGTTTTTATTACTATTGTAGCTGTTATTGTTATTAGTTTTGTTTTTTGCTGTCATTGCTATTGTTGCTGTTACGGCTATTATTATTACTACCAATATTAGTGTTAATATCATTGTAAATTTTATTTCTGTTGTTGTTGTTGTTGTTGATGATGATGATGATGATGATGATGATGATGATGATGATGATGATGATGATGATGATAGTGCTAATAGTGGTGGTGGTGGTGGTGGTGGGTGAGAAAGACCTAAAATTCACTAACCCCATTTATAAGAGAATGTCAAATCAAAATATTGAAAATAACGACGTGAATGAGGCTGGCACATCTTGTGAAGGTCTCACGTCCGGCAGGGTGGATCCTGCCCTAATCATACAACTGTTCGAAATTCTGAGAATGTGGGTGGATGTAGGGACAGTGAGAATTGGCAGAGAGGGTCCCAAGACAGGAAGGGAGTTGGAACAAGTGTTGCGTTGTTGCATCATAAAGGGGATCGTGTGTGATCGTCTAATCAGAATTAATGTCGTGTGATCGTCTAGCTGTTCTTTCTATTAAATGATATGTTCATATGCCGTTGTGTGTGTGTGTGTGTGTGTGTGTGTGTGTGTGTGTGTGTGTGTGTGTGTGTGTGTGTGTGTGTGTGTGTGTGTGTGTGTGTGTGGTACATGTATTTTTCAACATACGTCTTGGATGTTGGTCTATCTGGAACATCTCGTGTCTTGGAGGTGAGACGGTACGTGTTTTGGACGAAGGTTAATTCACTCCAACACGATGAATTTTTTTATATTTTTTATTTCACTTTCTAGATGTCTCGCAGAAGACGGAAAGTGAATCTCTGGCTTGCGTGGTACTCTTGGTCTCGTTTCTACACACGTTAGCGTCCTCCCAGTGAAGGGGAGGAGACATCTATGATAGCCGTACGTCGCCTTCTACGCCCAAACCAAATCTCCACGATTCAGCTAACCTGATCACGTGACTCACATGCAATCCGATCAACTGATCCTGACTTCCGGTCAACGTGTCTCAATATAATTTACACAGCTCCCCCATCTCTGTCTCTCTCAGTCTCTCAGTCTCTCAGTCTCTCTCTCTCTCTCTCTCTCTCTCTCTCTCTCTCTCTATCTCTCTCTCTCTCTCTCTGTCTTGATACATTCTCTAACACAGGAAATATCAAAAAAACATGGACGGATGGAGAAAGAAGAGTACTGTGGAAATGCTTTGTAAGAAGTGGAAGGTATCAAATCTGGTGGATATATCCGAAAAGTGGGATCGAGAGAAGAAGGAGCTAGAAATGTCGGGACTTTGGTATCCCAGTTAAAAATAAATTAAAAATAACAACCTACTTTCTGTGATTGTAAGGGAAGAGATTGAACGGATGGTTAGGAATGAAATGAATAATGAAAGTAAAAATGATGAAACTAGATCTGATGAAAGCACTAAGAGAGTAGAAGTGCAGGAGGGGAATGTGAGCGATGATGGGAGGCGGGCAACTGAGGAGGTATGGAATCCTATGGTTAGGGAAAGTGATGAGGAGTTTGAAGGATCTAAGGCAGATAAGATCATTGACTGACACAATAGAACCAGTGGAAGGAGCAGATATATGGAGAAGTGGTGATGAAGTTCGAGCTTTGATTTCTGTAGAAAAAGAAGTACTTTAGAGGTTAAGAGAGATTCTTCTTGGAGACGAGATCATAGATATTCCACGCATAAAGATAGACGATAGATAGGTGATAGACGGAAGGTAGAAAGCGCGGTATAAATAGTTCAAGGAGTAATTCACAACATCATAAGAAAGAACATATTGATTACGGAACTTAACAGGCTTCTATATGCAGCGTCATACGTTATTGCGAATCGTCTTGGATTATTACAGAAGAAAAAGGGAAAAAGTGAGGAGTGGATGCTTCAATGTGAGACCAAGGTTTATTATTTGAAACCTATGGATAGAGAAAGGGCAGAGTCAATTGCGCACCTTGCAACAGGATGTAGTTGACTGGCCCAGAGATAGTACCGCAAAAGACACGATCACATGGGACTCCGGATATATTGGGAAGTGTGTAAGAAGGTTGGGGTGAAATGTGCTGGAAAATGGTTTGAGGAGGCTCCTGATTAAGTGAGAACAAGTGAGGATGGCAAGGTAGAGGTATGGTGGGACAAAAGTGTCATAACGACCAAGCAATTGAAACATAACCGTCCGGATTTGGTTGTAGACAGGAATGTGAGATAGGTATCCTGAGACAGGAATGTGAGAGATTAAAGAACTTGGAGATAAAAGACAAATAATCCCCCGTTGTAGTTGGTGCAGTAGTATCAAGTCGTCTGAAAGGACAATTGAAAAAACTACAAATCCCCGAGATTTTACGAGTAGGTGGCCTTCAGACCTCTGCAATTGTAGGTACCACCAACATCCTTAGAAAGCCCCTTGATCGTTGAAGCTCCTGGTTTGCAGCCGGGATTTATTATTATTATTATTATTATTATTATTATTATTATTATCATCGTCATCATCATCATCATCATCATCATCATACAAATACTTATCAATGATTACCTGCCGGTAAAAACAAAGCTGGAGTTCCTTGTAGTACGAGTGCCCATACACGTTCTTAAAGTTAAAACCTTTAAATTTCGAGTCCTAAGGGATGCAAGTATGTCTGAATCAATATATGCATGTAGGCCTACATATACGCCTGAATATATGGGTGTCGATGTGCGGGTGTCTGTATATGTGCGCATCCATGCTTACGTGCACATACTCAATTTCACACCTAAAGGAAAATTTGGGGTCAACGGGAGCAGCGCGAGTGTATATTGTTACGACTCGGCTATCTCCACGGAGAACTATAGAGATATTATCGCAACGATAATAATAAAAAAAAATTTTTTCTTCCGGGATTAAAACGTAAATAAATAAATACGGGAAGGGATTATCCAAATTCTTCAGAGACAACGGTAAAACATAAGACAGAAAACACAACTGAAATAACAAACAAAAGGCCAATGGGAATTATGAATGTAAATTTATTTATAACAACACCAAAATAAATAAATAAAATGCAATTATTTTGATAATTTAAAGAAGTAATGCATGAAAGAAAATAAATTGTCTTGATCGAGAGAGAATGTTCAAGAAAAATGCCAGATCTCAATATGACATTTTCATACTGGTTATTGTCGTCTGCTCAGTTCAAACAAAGAAAGAGTAAGGGAGAGAGAGATTTTGCTTCACTCACTGTCTTAGCGACTTTACTTTGTTCTTCTTCTTATCCGATTTCCTTCGTTCTTTTTCTTCTCATCCGATTTCCTTAAAAAAAAACTGGCTCCAAATATATCAAATAGACTCCTTTTCCAATGTTTATTAAGCGCACCTCCTCGACTTTTATCCACCGCAGTATTACTGCTAATCTTATATCTGTTCCCAGTGTCGCCGTTGTCGGCTGCTTCCCTCAGCAGCGAGGAGCAGACTGTCTCGTGTGTCCTTCGTAAGCGCGCAAAACGCCCCCTCTCTCTTTATATATATTTTCACCTCTCCTCTCTATACAACCTGCCAGCGTTCGCTAGCTGGTTTCTTTCTTTTTTCTTTCTTTCTCATCTACTGTCAGCGCTCGTTAGCTAGTCTTTCTTTTCTTTTTCTTGACCACTCTCTATATATCTCTTCATATCCTCTCTCGTTGTGATTGTTTTCTTTTTTTTTACTGAGCGCAGACGACAATACAATTGTTGAAAATAAAACAAAAACAAACTATAAAATATAAAAGAATAATTAATTACATTTTTTTTTACTAAAAATGTAACAATATGCATGCATGTACGCATACGTGCATGTGTTTACATGCCTAGGCGGAGATGTATGTGTACAGATGAGTGTTTCTTTAAGTATATGTGTGTGTATGTACGCAGGTGTGTGCTCGCGCGTACGGCCGCAAGCTAACCCTCCCCAAGCACTTAACAACAAATAAAAATCAAATAGATAAACCGTATCATAGCCCCCCTCCCGCCTTCCAACCTAAGCGAACACTCAACAGGTCAAGACATACTTATCAAGAACTCATCTCACCAACGAGACGCCAACAACCTAAACCGTAGGACTCAAAATTTAAAGTAACACCCCCTCCTCCTATCCCCACATATCTCCTCCATGTATCCCTATGCCCTCAGCCACACCAGTGATGAACTCCCCAGACACTCCACAACCACCTAATGTCCTTAAACTCCAAAACTAAAACATTACCGACATACCAAGCCCCCCTCCCACCTCTCCCCTTGTTTCCTTCCTCTTTTTCCGCTTTTCTCTCGCACCCCTTCCCTGACACCACTCACCCTTTCATTCCACTATAAACGAACATTTCTGTAAAAGTCTGAGGAAGCTAGATGACGGCCAAAAAACGGTCGTGTAGCCGAAACAATAATGTAACTTAACAGAAAAATACGGTAATAAAAAATAAAACGCATATTTGCTCTACAATAGTATTGAGCACTTTCTTCAGGTTTCTATTAATTACCATTTCTACTATCTATCTATCTATCTATCTCTCTCTCTCTCTCTATATATATATATATATATATATCAGTTGAATCAAAGTCGGTCAATTTAGCTCTTATGCATAGATCATCGTAAAACGATTAGATCACTGTCTGACTGACTGACGTAAAGAACATTTAAAATTAAAAATGTTTAAATTCAACATTATTTCCCGCGGTTAATGGTAGCCGAATGGATACGGTCTTTGCTAATTGAACCAGAGATTTCTCGTGTTTCCCGAGTTCGAATCGTTCGACTGGTGTTAATCGTGACACCCTGCACTGAAGATTCCCGAAAGGATGAAACACTAGTGTCTGTAGGTATTTAATTATTATAGTAAAAAAAATAATATATATATATATAATATAAAAAATAGTAAAAAAAATAATATATATATATACTATTTATCAAATTTTTACATAAATATTTAGGTGTCGCTACACAATCATGAATATGTTTCAATCAACTAGTTATAAATAACTACAGCCACCCTCACACATGTTTCTTTTACAAAAAAAACATCAATAGAAAATGGGGAAAAGTTCACATTAGGTTTTGTTTGGTAAGCAATCACGTGATCTACGACTTTTAAATTTGTATGAAGAGAAGAAGAAAAAAGAGAAAAAGAAAATGAAAAAGGAAAAAGGGAAAGGATCAATACACTTATAATATAGAATGCATTGTAACAGTTAAATAATAAATAAGAAATAAAAATAAACAAAACAAAAAGCAAAAACAACAGACAAAAACGGAAATATACATACACAAAATAAAATAAACTCTCGCGAAGAGACGAAAAAATCGAGAGAGGTGAGAGAAACGTTTCTTAGTTGCATTTTTAAGACACAACAAAAGCTACGATTCACGCCTTAGCATATATGCTTTAGGTCTGCGGGGAGTGCTACACATAATAATAAGAACACATGTTTCTTTTTCAGATTGTTTTACTTATATATGCATTTCTTTTATTCAAAATTAGTCTGTGGTGATGAAGAAATTGATATCAATTTTGGTTTCGATTCTGCTTTGATGGGGAAGCAAGGAACTGAAAATATAAAACTATTCATTGAAACTGTTATTTCTGCTGACGTCTTAAATAATGATAAAGTCCACGTTGGCGCCATCTCAAAATCATGCCCAGACACTATTGGTAAGTACAAATATATATATATATATATATATATATATATATATATATATATATATATATATAGGAAATAGAGCTTATAATATGAACAAATGATTAATAAAACATGTTAAAAGACATCTTGAAAAAGAGTTAAAAACATATTTAATTTTAAAAAAAGGAAGCACAAGATAAGTGGATAGTCCTTAATCCGCGGAGTTTCGAAGAAATACTCTCCTTCTCATCCGAGGGCAGGAATTAGCAAAATGCGGGATCGGATTTTGCATGTAAAAGTATTTAATGAAACTACAAGTAAGTCACAGATCTTATATATATATATATATATATATATATGTATATATATATATATATAATTCAAACCCTACCGTGTTTGAATGTATGGTTAAGTGGCAGTTTTAGTCATTTAGAACTACTTTAAAGCTTAACCGCTCACTCATTTTTTACCAAATTTCAAACTGTTATTATAGTTCATAGACCACTTTCTCAGCTATAATGTGAAAACAAAAAAATTCAATTTTCGTTTAGTAAAACAAAACTTATGATGAATTTTCTGGTGTTCAAAATCGTAGAAATATGGAAGGAGGTGAGCGATGTTTTTCATGACTGGTTTCCATAGAACAACCTCGCTTCAGCTACTGCTGTTGCTACTAATTCGCAAAGAGAAGTAACAAGTAAAACAGAGAAAATGAAAGCATGACAAGCAGGCGATTTTATTGAAAGCCTACGAGTGCCGTACATTGTTATTACATATGTGTTTATTGGGGCAATAAATAAGACTGAAATTAAACTAAGAACAAGTTAATTTATTGGAAGCCTGGAGAAATGAGTGATTACAATAGAAAAATGCGAGCATGAAAAGTATTATGGTTAAGCTTAAACATGAAAAAGTAAAGGACTAGTTGTTAAATCTGAAAAAGAAAAGGACAAGCTATTCTAGTAAAAAATATAATAAATTTATAACTTAAAATATTACAGCATTAAGAATTTTTTAAATTCAATTTATAACATTATATAATCAATTCTTAATGCTGCAATATTTTAAGTTATGAATTTATTATATTTTTTACTAGAATAGCTTGTCCCTTTTCTAGTTTTAACAACTAGTCCTTTACTTTTCCATGTTTAAGCTTAACCATATTACTTTTCATGCTCGTATATGTATGTATATATATGTATATATATATATATATATATATATATATATATATATATATATATATATATATATATATATATATATATATATATATATATATATATATATATATTATGAGAGTAATCACGTCTTATGAAATTTATTGATGTATATTAATATTTTATTTTGGAAATTGAAAACAAAAGACCATAATGCAATTTGAAAAAGAACAAATTATTAACTTACATTTTATTTTTTCAAAATTATTATTCTTTTTGGCCAAACTATTCGCTGGTAACACAAATTGAAACAAATGCATAACAGATACTGCCAAGTTTGCTGTTACTGTGCTAAATAACTCACCAAATCCACGTTGTCGTTTTCAAGTTTAATGTTTACAAATTCCTGTTGCGCCGTTTACCTAAAAATCAAACTCAGCCCAGTTACAACCATCGTTTCCAATTCTTCTAATATGAATATGTACATAGATGTATTCAACGGTGTTTTAAAGCGAGATGTTTGTTCACATTACATTTAAACTTCTGCGTTTTATTACAAAGAAGTTTTATAAACAAAGAAGAGGGGGAATTCTAAAGATGAGTATTTTGAGAAAAGAAGCTATTCGAGAAATAGTTGAAAACCCCCTAGTATTTCAGGTCCTTGACAGTAAAGGGAAAGGATTCATCTGATTGTCAATTTGATCAAGATTATTTAGGTGCGACACAAGAGCGGGGTCTGAACAGCATGTTATTAAGAGCATGTTTCATTATAATACTTGAATGCAACATTGTGGCTCTTTTTTAAATATTTGTTGTCTTTCATTTATAACGATTTTTATAAGTGTGTTATATTTCACCGTTTGCAATTGAGAAAGTCTATGTTTTCGTTGTCAGGTGTTCCTCTCAGGCGTTACCAGAGTCCACAAGATTTTTGCAAACAACTTGATTCGCACAAAATGGACATGTCTTATTTACTGATTATTAATGTTCTACACAGCGCATTTGAACAATGGAATGGCGCGCGCGCAAATGCTAGGAAAATCGCTGTTATTTTCCTTAGAGGGAAACTAACGCAATCTGAACCGATATTATTGCAAGTGGAAAATGCTAAAAAGAAAGGAATTGAAATATTTATTGTTGATGTGCTGAGTTTAAATCCAATGAGTTTTCTTAAAGACATCGTGTCCAATGAACCATTTCACATTCTGCAAGGTGCTAGTAGAGACGATATGATTTTTTTGGCACGTGTACTTGTGATGGAGATTTGTAAAACGTAAGTGCTCATATTGTTTTATATTTCTGCTGTATTAAAGACGTAAGTGATCATATTGTTTTGTATTTCTGCTGTGTTAAAGATGTAAGTGTCAATAGTGTTTTGTATTTCTGCTGTATTAAAGATGTAAGTGATCATATTGTTTTATATTTCTGCTGTGTTAAAGATGTAAGTGCCCATATTGTTTTGTATTTCTGCTGTATTAAAGATGTAAGTGATCATATTGTTTTGTATTTCTGCTGTGTTAAAGATGTAAGTGCCCATATTGTTTTGTATTTCTGCTGTGTTAAAGATGTAAGTGATCATATTGTTTTATATTTCTGCTGTGTTAAAGATGTAAGTGATCATATTGGTTTATATTTCTGCTGTGTTAAAGATGTAAGTGATCATATTGGTTTATATTTCTGCTGTGTTAAAGATGTAAGTGATCATATTGTTTTGTATTTCTGCTGTATTAAAGATGTAAGTGATCATATTGTTTTATATTTCTGCTGTGTTAAAGATGTAAGTGATCATATTGTTTTATATTTCTGCTGTATTAAAGATGTAAGTGATCATATTGTTTTGTATTTCTGCTGTGTTAAAGATGTAAGTGATCATATTGTTTTGTATTTCTGCTGTGTTAAAGATGTAAGTGCCCATATTGTTTTGTATTTCTGCTGTGTTAAAGATGTAAGTGATCATATTGTTTTATATTTCTGCTGTGTTAAAGATGTAAGTGATCATATTGGTTTATATTTCTGCTGTGTTAAAGATGTAAGTGATCATATTGGTTTATATTTCTGCTGTGTTAAAGATGTAAGTGATCATATTGTTTTGTATTTCTGCTGTATTAAAGATGTAAGTGATCATATTGTTTTATATTTCTGCTGTGTTAAAGATGTAAGTGATCATATTGTTTTGTATTTCTGCTGTATTAAAGATGTAAGTGATCATATTGTTTTGTATTTCTGCTGTGTTAAAGATGTACGTGATCATATTGTTTTATATTTCTGCTGTGTTAAAGATGTAAGTGATCATATTGTTTTGTATTTCTGCTGTGTTAAAGATGTAAGTGATCATATTGTTTTGTATTTCTGCTATGTTAAAGATGTAAGTGATCATATTGTTTTGTATTTCTGCTGTGTTAAAGATGTAAGTGATCATATTGGTTTATATTTCTGCTGTGTTAAAGATATGTGATCATATTGTTTTATAATTCTGCTTTGTTAAAGATGTAAGTGATCATATTGTTTTATATTTCTGCTGTGTTAAAGATGTAAGTGATCATATTGTTTTATATTTCTGCTGTGTTAAAGATGTAAGTGATCATATTGTTTTATCTTTCTGCTGTGTTAAAGATGTAAGTGATCATATTGTTTTATATTTCGGCTGTGTCTAAAATGTAAATGATCATATTGTCGTGTCTGCTGTTGTTATGAGAATGACGTTACACTGATATATGAAATTATAACAACATATTTATTGTCGGTGGGGATAGTGGATAGTTGATTGCTAGGAGGAGATATGCACACACGGGAATTCGATGATAATGGTTATTCTCGAGTCCAAATCGTTAACCGACAAGATTCCTTTTGGTTGTTATTATACGAAGTGCATTCAATAAATTTTCAGGCATTTTATAAAGGTATTTAAAATTGAAGACTCTTCAAAGTTCAGTATGCTATTGCTATACATCTAACAAGTAAACAGTTACAACTGGAATTGGAATGCAACCTACTAAAGCCTGATTATCACAGCTGGCGAATTTCAAAAATGCAATTTAGAAGAAAGACATGCAATGGTATTATGTGTTAAACTAAAAGAGAATTCCACACAAATGTACGGAATGCTTCAGACTGCTTTAGGACCATTTTGCATGAACATAGCATCAGATTTGGAGTGGCATAATAGATTCAAGGAAGACAAAGAAGTTTGTGAGGGATGATGAGAGGTGTGGGTGGTGTAAAAAAGCTAGAACACCACAGTTGATTGGCCAAATAAAGAATTTCATTGATAAGGATTGTCGTGTATCTTAGAGTGCACAATTTGATGTCAGTGTAGGAACTGTACACACAATTATTTGTGAGGAACTGAAGATTCTAAAGATTTGCATGAAGTTTATCTCAAGGGTACTCCATTCTTACCAGATACTATTTGACAAATGTGGGTATCCAGACAGTTCCTTACATTCCATATAGCCCACAATTTGTTCCCTGTAACTTTTGGTAATTCCCTAAGCTCAAGGAAAACCATTAGAGGCTGCCGTTATGAGAAAACTGAGGAGATGAAAGAGTCATTGACATACTCCCACAAGAGGATTTCCACGAGGCTTTTCAGAAGTTGTTGGAACGGTACAACAAGTGCATTGCAGCCAGAGGAGATTACTTCAAAATGGATCAGAGTTTTATACTAAAGTAAAAGTGCCCATTTGGATACTTATCGAAGACACCTCGTAACCATTTGGGATCACCTGAAACACCCTCTAGGGATGACATTGTCACTGTAGATACATTCCGAGGGTATTTTATTCAGCCATTAGCATTTCACTGAATTGACTGGACTATGATTACACCTGTTTACCTTTTTTGCCGAAAATGAGCTTTCGAACTTTAAACTTATCTTTCTTTTGGCATTGGATCAAGTTGATTGTTACTTCACGGGTTCATTTTTTATTTAAATGACTGTTTCATAAATTTGATAATTATTTCATGGTTTGCATTTGTCACCAAGTGCACACTTTTGTCAAGATGATCTCTTGAGACACATGGCTTAAGTGTTTTATAATTGCTTTATCTAGCGAATAACTAACGTATAAATAACCTCAACTAAAAAAATCATTAATTCGTAGCAGATAGTAAAATACATATTATTAAATTGCAGTAAAAGATTCGTTGAAATTCAAAGACGTACATTTTTTTATATAACTTTCGCATATTTCATCGTGGATATCGTTAACTGGGGTGGGGGGATTCTTGAATTTTATCTATGATGAAATAGCTCCAAGTTATATAAAAAAAAAATGAGAGTCTTTGAATTTCAACAAATTTTGTTCTATTTTGTAAATTTTGCCACTATAAAATAGTTCTATTGAATTTTATTCTAATTTTACGGGAATTCTGTTTCATCCTAACAGCTTCAACCCGTTAAATGAAAACGGTATGAATTGAAATTTATAATATTTCTAAAATAAACATTATTATATTATTAGATCGCTATATACGAAAATACCATTATTTAAGAAATATACTAAACTGATCAATCGCTTACTATTTTCATTTTCTTTTTACTTAAATCCGTGAACATCCTCATTCCAGATAAATATGTAATTTATAGCAGGTAATAAAATATTTAGAAAGTAAACCTTAAATCGTACATATTTAGATTATTCCGGGTTTTATAATTTTATAATTGGATTATGGATAAATTATAAATTATAATATATTATTTTTTCACGAGTCTAATGAGGAAAACCAAAGAAACTCAACTCAGCGCAAGGAAAAATGGTTATCTCACCTTTATTTTATTAAAATTTCCACTAATATTTATTTGAAAAACTGTACTATTTTTACACCAACTATTGTGAATACCCATCTGTATATTGTTGAGTCATCTATAAATTTAAATTGCAGTTGCCTTCGGATTGGTAAACGTATATTTTCCTTGAATTAACTAAATAATTGAAATCAATCTGTGTCTTTTATTTTCCAGTCACCCAGAATAAGAAGAGATCACAATGGCTTACTCATAAAATATCTATTATCCACTGAAAGGAGAACGTTTGCAAGCGACATATTTATCATCAGATATTATCGATTAAATAGGAAAAATTAGTTTTTTTATCTTTAACTATATAATAATTGTACGAAAAACTTATTTCTGAATATTAGATATTAGGGTGTGCAATGATGAACGATTTTAAAATCAATTGAAAACATTATTGCATTTCTGTAGAGCTTTCTTGGAACAATAAAATGCATTCAAAAAATATTTTTTCGAATCATTCTTCCTGTCTGATTGATGAATGTTTTCGTATTTCATTGGTAACTAAATTTGAATGTTAAAATTTTGATTTCGATTCTAGCTGAGAAAATGAAGAAAGTATTTAAGAAAAACATCAGTTTTTGATCAGAATTTCCTTTGTATTAAGACAAGAAAATCAGGAAAAAAAAATTTGATGTCCATACCTGTGACGAAATAAAATATCACATTTTAAAAAAATCATGTAAGTTGATCAAGTAGTTTTATTTTTAAATCATAAATCAAATTTTATGAATAAAAGAAACGCGATTGTTTTGTTTGTCATTTCTTGAATATATATATATATATATATATGTGTGTGTGTGTGTGTGTGTGTGTGTGTGTGTGTGTGTGTGTGTGTGTGTGTGTGTGTGTGTGGATGACTATAATGCTCCTCATCTTGAGTTGAGCATATTGAGGAGTGATACACGAATTACCATAAGCATATAAGCGACGCTCTTTGTGTAAACAAATCGAGCGGAGGTATTTCGGACGATGTTAAAACATTGTTAAATTCTCTACTCGCTCAGCGGCCGCCAATAGCGTAATGGTTAGGAGCCTTGACTGCCGTACAGACGGTCGGGTTTCAATCCTGGCTTGAGGTAGTTGCCTGATATATATATATGAAGACAATAGGAGCTGGAAATGAAACAGAACTACATATTGGTGGATATAGATTGGTTCATTTATTCAATAAGGGAATACAATCGATTAGTTGGTGGATAGAAGGGACTCTTTATGCCAAGGCATTTCGAAGCCTAATGCTTCTCATCAGAAGAGTAGAGAAGATGCTAGGTAGCAAAGTGGGGATGTGGCGTTTAGCGTTGGATTCATTAGGAACGAAATAGATCAAAACGAATTAAAATTATAGATGATGTGGGGAGGTCAAATTCTAAATAAAGGAGGGGCGTATTATATATCGTGTAGTGCAGAAAGGTGTATAGAGTCTTTATCATAATCTTAAGTGTATTTAGTATATAATTTAGGGTTGAAGTTGGGACTTAACTGGATGTATAGTGGTTCTATTTTACATATGCAAGCGAGATGACAACACTATTAATTAGTGGATACTTTTGGCAAGGATATTATGGTGGTGATTTAAGGCGAAAGGGGTGGGTCTGGGTGGGTAGTTATAAGGCTATCATACTGGATTTCAAAGTATACTATATGCTAGGTAATATGTGCCAATATTTTTATGTTTTCTTTTTTTATAAGGAAATAGTAGAGAGATAGGGTGGCAAATTCTTTGGGGGTGTCTAACAGGACAAAATAAGAATTAGCCCACTCAAACAAGACATATAATCAGCTAGGTTCTGTCACGATTTCTCCATTGCTTATGACCTAACTCATATTGTTCACGAACCCACCCGTGTGTCTGACACCGACATTCACAATGCAAGTCTCCTAGACCTTTTTCTCACAACTTTCCCTGGGCTATAGTCATCCTCCGTTCTTTCTAAACTGGAATCTTGCGACCACTCAGTTGTCTCAGTTAAGATAAAGACAAAATGTAATATGTCCTCAGACGTACCTCTCGATCGTACAGTATATCGATACTCTATGACTAACTAGGATAGCTTCCGCACATTTATATCAGATCTACTCCTGCGTTCTATGTTTAAAAAAACGGGTCCTCTATAGTATCAGAATGACGGAATGGTTAATTAATGTGGTTCTCTCTAGAATGAACTGCTGCTATTGCGCACAAAAGAACTTTTTCTATTGATTCCAACGTAATAGATGTACTGAAACTATAGCCGCTTTCAACACTGCTCAATGTAAAAGATTAATACTGAATGTGAGAGAGTTAAGTCCAAAGTAGCTGGAGCAGCGGCTTGGTTCCCACCAGGTTTGAGAAATAATAAACAGAATCTTGAACAGAAACGTGTGCTCTATTCCAACTATCATCTATGGACCTGAGGTAATTTCGTCAGCATCAAACAAAGCTAAACCTTTTGTCAAGAACTTTGTATCAAATTCTACTCTATGCGATGAGGGTCGTCAACCCATGTATTTCCTCCTATGTCCGAGAAGATACAAACATCTGTGCATAATGTTGATTCTAGTGAAGCAACTAGCCCTGACGGAACTCCAATGACAGTGCTGAAAAAGCTTCTACCAGAATTAGCTCCCATACTTACAAAACTTTTTAAACGTTGTCTTAAGGAGAATTGCTTCCCAACACCCTGGAAAATCTCATCAGTATGCCTTGTTATTGAAAAATTCAGGTGATTAGTCATCTCCCTCTCAATGCAGACCAGTCAGTCTCCTGTACGTCATGAGTAAGTTGCTGGAATTTGTGTTAAATAGAGAAGTAGTCAACCACTTCAGTAAAAATAATCGTTTTAGTGACATACGATATGGTTTCCGTTCTGATAGATCTACAGCAGATGAGTTAACGGTTATATCTCATAGAATTTACGTATCTATCGACGGAAACTTTTTTTCTAAGGCAACTGTTCTTTGAGAGAGCATGGCATAAAAGTTTACCCTACAACATCTCTAGCTACGATATAGTTGAAATTTTCTTTGCAATTATTAAATGATTTCTCTCTGATAGGTTTATAAGTGTAGTGGTTATAGGTAGAAATCGGAAGATCACAGTATTTATGCTGGAGTCCCTCAGGGGTCTATTCTGAGCCCAACTCCACATCAATGATCTCCCAAATTACTTCCTATGATTATTCATAGACATTTATGCTGATGAAACTGTGACGTGACCGTCCCAGGTGGCGATTGGGTTACCCACTGGGGGAGGCTGGGACTCCCGAAACACTGGAGTATGCCGAGCAGATATGATTTCTTTTATTCTTTAAGTACTGTTTATGCGCCTGGGCGATGGCAATCGACCCTGCTGAGAGAAAGCTTGAATTTATAAATGTCATTGTTTTGCGAAAGCACTTTAAGAGACGTAACGAAAACATCATTTCGTTTTCGATGCCAACGAGTGATGACAGGGTTGTTTGGCCTTTGAGTGCAATTACCCGACCGACGAGGTCACGGACTTCAATCGCAGGTGCAGCCGAGGGAGATGGATCCTCTCCTAGTGGTTACGTAACTAGTTGCGATTGGTCCAGGAAGCGGCCCTAATCCACCCCTGATGTCACTATGTGAGTGGGTCCCCACGGCGAAATGTGCAGAATCGACCTGAGGATTAGACAGAATGAAGCACAATCGAAGAGTCGCCACCCCTCTCTGCTACATCCTTCTACCGTAATACCGAGAGTAATTAATCTATTGGGAACTCCACAGAGTTTGTCAAAATCAACATTAAACTATGAACAATTGTATATAACTATATATATTGTATATCTTATCGTGATTTTAATCCGTACAATAGAGAATTGAGTTTGTCTTTCTTTGTGTGCATGAGATTGATTCATTTCCAACACGACAGAGAGACGAAGCAGCGGCATATCAACCCACTCGTGAAATTAAGATCGACCGAACCAATTTACGGGTCCTGACTCTATGTGACAAGGGATCCCTTGCGAGAGACGAAGCACGGGTAACAGAACTATCATTTATGGTAACACTTCAAAGGTCGTAATCGACCAAGTGTTCTCTGATTCTCTCTCCTCTGATCTTGAGTACGTGGCACAATGGGAAGAAAGGTGTCTGGTGAATTTTAAAACCAACCTTCAACATTTACATCATTAACGTTCTAATTTCTGTGTAATGAATAGCTCTCGTTCTGGGGAGGCTCCATGTTTTGACTTCTTTGCTCCTTGAAATGCTATGCGCACAACAAATCAGTTGCCAAAGCTGCTGGGAAAATGGTGGAATTATTCTACCGATCCAGTAAATATATCTGATGCAATTCACTACTTGTATAAGAGCCAAGTACGTATAAGGCTGAAGTACTGTTGCCACATCTTGGAAAGAGCTGCTAGAAGCACTTATCCTGCCTTGATAGACTTGTCGCCTGGTGAGAGATGCCCCTTTCTTTTCCCTACAGCCTCTTTCCCACGGAAAAAAAGTTTCGTGTCTGTTTCTTGCTTAATCGTTATTTTTATGGCAAGTGCTCGTCTGAGCTCCAATCTACGGTTACCCTTATCCAAACCTTAACGAAAAACACTAATCTAGCTGAAACTATCAATAATTTCCACCACTCTAGATTCCATGAACAAAGTTTATTTCTTAGAATTGCACGCCTATGGAACGCTTTTTCGTTTCCTTGTTTTCCAGCTAATTACAATATGGTCGTCTTCAAATCGAACGTGTACTAGTTCTCGATGAGCCATCCCTTTAAGTAATCCAATTTAACAAATTTCATCTACTGGCGACTACTATGATATTTTCCCATTGACTACCGTACATTCATTAACCCTCATCCCCGAGAGGCATCCGGGCTTTGATAAGTTGTGATTGCTTTGTAAAAAAACGATATATTAAAGAAAATATAAATATTTAAAAATAAAAATAAACAATAAAATGTATACTCAGAGAAGTAATTAAGCATGCGTGAATAAGAGGATAATTTTTTTAAGTATATAAGTATATAATAGTGTACCGACGTTTCGTAGTAAAACTATGACACAAAGCCAGAACAAATTCTGAAAACTAATTAATAAACTATAGTTGGGGCAACTGTCGGTTTTAGAAAGTAGTGGCCGTGGCCAAAATAAAATCATCTGACTGCCACTGTCGGGCATTTTCTCCTAGTAGCAGCTACTGAAAGTCACTAGCTATTATTGTCAGCACTAGTGATCACTGGCTATTATTGTCAGCACTAGTGATCACTGGCAATTAGTATTGGTTTTGGGCGATTACTTGAAGTACTAGCGAGTGCTGGTGTCTACTGGTGGAGACTGGCTTCCTTTGTAACTGGCAGTCACTAACGGCCATGATCAGAGTTTGTCTCCATTGGGTTGCTTCGAACTGAAATCGTCTTCAACTGTCAGGGATTGTTAGGCACTGACATCATTGGATGCCTGTGGCGGGCACTATTAGTCACTGGCGGTTAGTGCTGTTTTGAAGCGGTTACTCGCGTTTACTGGTGGACACTGACTGCCTTTAAAATTGCCACTGTCGATTTTTGGCAAGGTTGGGCTTTGGCGGGCAAATCACTTGTCTTTAATTATTGGACAGTCATACAGTTGTATACTTTGTCATCTATTGTGTTTATTGCTCTTTTAATGTGATTACCGTCACAATCGAGCACTGGCGGTTACTTCTGTTTTGTTGCGATTACGTTCTGACATAAGCGTTTATCTGCGATGACTGGTGCGCACTGGCTACTTTAACAATTGTCGATCGCACGTGCCTGTGACAAAGAGCGTATTTTATTCACAATCTGAGGAAAGCAAGATGCTATATAGTCCGTATCATGCACTGTTAACTGATGAGTGCATTAAAATAGCACACCTATAAAACAAATATTTTTGATGATTGAAATAGGATCTTTATTTTTTATATTTGAAACTTGGAAATGCAGTGAGAATTAAGAATTATTAACCTTATTTGATGTCCATTTATGTTTTTATAGTTTTATATGTTTCTGCAAAATGCCGGATCCCCGCCGACGATGGCGACCGCAACTACGACAATGGCGATAAGAAAAAAAAACGTGAAATGTCAGTTCCGATATCGGATTTTATTATCGGGGCAGTATTAAGTGTGCAAATGGAGATATTATTGTGTAGTGTTCGCAATTGTCTTTATTCAATAAGTTTTTTTTTTAACTTTTCGAAATTCACTTCCTCCAATAGTCCATAAATACGATAAACGTATGTGAACAACCAATCAAATTGACCGGTTTATATTTATTTCGCCTAGCTAAGAAAGTAAACACTGACAGCATGTTTGTGGGTAAATGAATAAAAATTCAGTGTCTCGACGAGGAGAGTGAGGAGAGAAAATAATGAGTGAGTTCTGTTTTCACTTGTAAATATGGCTTTTGGGAGAGTGACTCTCTTCGAAAATATTATAAGAATTTATGATACTTAATAAAATCGACGAATAATAATGAACTGATCCAAATAGATAATCACAATAGATATAACAGGTTTCTTACTGTACTTCAAATTATTTTCAACGATATATGCAAGTAAAAGATCATATATACAAATTACATATAACTTTATTATAAAATTAGATTCATTAAAGAAAGAAAAGTAGACTATAAAACCCCTTAATCACAGGCATTTCGAAGCGAAATGTTTTTTACCAGAAGATGAGAAAAGCCAGCTTTATACAAATAAAAAAAGACCTGAAATGGAAAGTAAAAGATATATAAGTATATATCAGTAAGAAAAAATCCATAAAAGCAATTAAAAGAGGAGTAGAAGAAAGGTAGGACGAAAAAGAGAAGAAAAACAAACATGCATATAATAAGGGAGATAGAAAAAAGAACTCTGCAAATTAAACCAAAATGTGACTACATTAGATTCCTGTTACTTTAACGGCCATTTGACTTTATATACTTAATTAATCGAAGTATGGAATTTATATAAAAAGAAATATAAAATATATATATGCACATATACATATATACAAGTAGGAAAAAATCTAAGAAATTAGGCAGTAAGGATCCAGTAGAGAAAAAATATAGAGGAGATAAGCACATACACAACTCAGCCGTGGTGAGATGAGGAAGAAATATTAAGACAATAGAGTGTAACAATAGATAATGAAGAAGGAGTCCGAAAAGAAAAAAAGAAAAGAAAGAGAAGAGAGAGAGAGAGAGAGTGTTAGAAACAGAGAGCAAAAAAAAACAGGTGATAACTTCGGTAAAAAGAAGGGCAAAGGTTTAAATACAGTCAGGTCGGAGTAAAAGAAAAAAACAATAAAGTCGGTTAGCTAGGTTTTAAAAAATAAAGGTATGAAGCCTCTTCAAAAAAACATGTCAATTGATATGCACAGGCACACACGGAGTCACATAAGCACGTAATTAAACACACACACACACACACACACACATATACATATATATATATATATATATATATATATATGTGTGTGTGTGTGTGTGTGTGTGTGTGTGTGTGTGTGTGTGTGTGTGTGTGTGTGTGTGAATTGTTAATATATATTTATGTACATATATATGTGTGTGTGTGTTTGTGTGTGTGTGTTTGTGTGTGTGTGTGTGTGTGTGTGTGTGTGTGTGTGTGTGTGTGTGTGTGTGTGTGTGTGTGTGTGTGTGTGTGTGTGTGTGTGTGTGTGTGTGTGTGTGTGAATTGTTAAACCAGCTAAAGAGAAAAGCTCACCGGGAACAGAATATCATATCATAGTTAATAAAGAAATCAGAAGAAGCACTAAAAGCATAAAAATGCAATAAAAGAATGAAAATTAAAAGTACTAAATACTAAAAATACTAAAACAGACATATACACATATACATATATACACATATGCATATATACATACACACACATACACATATATGTACATACTAGTATATGCACGTATACATGTATTTACACATATACAGCATATACATACATATACATATGTACATACACACATATACACATATACATACTCACATATGCATATATACATACGCACATATACATATATGCCTACATACTTATACATATATAAATACGTACATACACATATATACATCGACACATATACATATATACATACACACATATACATATATACATGCATATACATATATGCATACACATATATACATATATAAATACGCACATATATATGCATACACACATATACATATCTATACACATATACATATATGCATATTTACAAACGTACATATACATATATACATACACAAGATACCTATACACACACACATATACATATATATACATAAAAGAGATATGCAAATATACATACACATAAATACATACATATACATCCATACATATACATATACACACATATACATACGCATATATACATATAGAGATACACACATATACACATATACATACGCACATATACATACATATAGATACACATATGTACATATATACATGCACATGTATATATATATATATATATATATATATATATCTAAATTCGTATTCCTGTCTGTCTGTTTTTTGTTTGTTCACAATTTGATTAATATATACAAAAGCTTAATTAAGGTTAAACAAATATATGAAAAAATTGTTTAAAATTATCTTATTGCTAATCTTATTGATAGAAAAAGCCGTTAGACGCGTTTATCTCTCTCTATTAATATAAAAAAGGGGTCCCTTTGTGTGTGTACGTAGGTGCCGATGTGGTACTATAAGTTCATAACACCAAGTGGGCTGATGGTTTCATGATTACCTCATGTTCCAACGGGCCGTTCTCTGCTTCCTTCCACGATCACGTTGCTTTAAAACTTGGGGAAAGAAGAGATGGGTACGGTCCAGTCGATAAAGGTTAGATTTGGTGTTGGAGAGAAAAGTTTTCAAGCAATCAACAAAAAAAAAATGACGAAAAGCGCTAGTAATAAACAGCAACAGACGTTTATTTACATAATTTTTATCGACAATTTTCAACAAAAACCCTGAATATGGTTGATTGGCGGAACAAAGAAATCTTAGCTGCAATTAGGCAGCGTAGTCAATGATAGAGAATGCGGTTGTGACAGATCTGGGGGGGGGGGTTAACGGCGAAAAAAAAACGAACTTATTATTCCCTCTAAATATGGGCCCGAATCAGTTTCTGATTGATCAACCAACGTGGATTGCCGATTACTTGTAAGAATCACTCTGTCGCAGTCATAATGATGGGTTACAAGGAGCAATCTTATGGCCGTCAATGATTTGTGTTAAACTTGTAATCAATTCCAGGTTACGCCGACTCAAAATGTTTGCCAAATTAGAAATTTATTTTGAATATGATATGATTTCTGGAGGTCCACACACCTGCAAATTGTTTTGTTTTAGTGAGAGTTTTATAGGTTAATCCTGTTCTGCTCGGGTCACTATCTCTTTGTACTTAATGACTGTGTTTATTATACTTAGTTCTTAAAAAAATGTTAGATACCTAAAACGAATTCATTTTTATGTTAAATAAAATAAATATCATAATTTAATTCATTATTACTTAATTAACAGTCAACTTTTTGACACTTAAATGGAAGGGTCATACGGAAACGGCTGAACCTATCTTTTTCAAATGTCATGCAAAGTTAAGTAATATGTCTTGCAGTGGTCTTAGATATGTTTCGTACAAAAATTTATTTGCTAATATCGAAAATCGGAAAAAATCCTATCCTAAAATAGTTTAGATAAAAATAATTTTTACGGTGTAATATTTTACTCTCTTTTCTCTTCAAATTCAGATTCAATTCTCAGCAAATCATTTCTTCTTTAAAAACAGAAGTATTCTCATCTGGAGATACAGCTCAATAGTAGAATATTTTACTACAGATCGAATTGTCCCCCTGTTCAAGCCCGGTTATACCTTAACATTTTATTTTAGTCTTATTAATGAGTTCAATTTACGATAAAAAAAGGTACAATTTAAAATTGCCGCAAATCATTTCTTTGTTTGCATATTTTAAAACTAAACATTAATCATTGGGGGAGACAAAAAAATAAAATATTATGTATTAATTTCTTGTAAAAAAAAAGTTTCGCAGAAGTAAAACCCAAATTGCTTAGCATTTTTTGAGAAAATAGTCACCACTTATAAAGACCCAGAGGCTACTCAAGGATAAGGGTTAATAAGTGTACAGTAGTACCTTGGTTTCAGTAAAGCAACTGGCCCTGATGGCATTCCAATTATAGTGCTGAAAACGCTTCTACCAGAACTAGCTCCCATAATTACAAAACTGTTTAACCGTTGCCTTAATGAGGAAATGATTCCTAACACCCTGAAAAAGTCCAGCAGTCTGCCATGTATTTAATAATTCCGGAGATCGATCATTTGTTCCGTAACAAACGAATCAGTTTCCTGTGGGTCATGAGTAAGTTGTTGAAATTAGTGAAAAATAGAGAAGTGGTCAACCACTTCAGCAAAAAATAACCTACTCAGTGACATGCATTATGGTTTCTGTTCTGTTAGTGCTACAACCGGTGTGCACATTCTAATACTACATAGGATTAATGAATCTCCAGAGAGGGGCTTCGTTTCTAAAGCAATAGCTCGTGACATCTCTAAGGTGATGAGGATGGCATAACGGCTTACTGCACAAGATTTCCGGCTATGGATTAGCTGAAAATATTCTCTAAGTTATTAAACCCTTACTCTCTGATATGCTTATAAGAGTAGTCGTTGATGATTAGAAATCAAAAACTCATAGTATTAACACTGGCGTCGTTCAGAGTTCAATCCTGGACCTAACTCTCTTCCTTATCTACATCAATGATTTCACTAGTCACATTCTTAGATCATCGGCAGACATCTATGCAGACGGCGCCACAATCTATGGCAACATTTCAGAGGCCGACAATGACTAAGAATTTTTTAATCTCTCTTCTAATCTTGAGAATATGGTGCAATAGTGAAAAGGGTAGCTGGTTAAGTTTAATGCATCTAGAATCAAGCTTCTCTGTTTTAATCATAATCGCTCTGGCCCTCATCTGGCTTTAAATGAAATGAACGGCTCTTGGTCTGACCTTTACTCCAGATCTGAAATGAACGGTTTCTAGGTCCTACCTTTACTCGTGATCTGAAATTGAATACATACATCAAATCTTTTTTTTTTAAAGGTGATAACCACTTATTGAGGCCCAGAAACCACTCGGAGATAAAGGTTATTGCGTGTATACCGTAGCTGGAAATCTTGTGAAGTAGGCCCTTATGCTATACTTTATCGAATGCTTTTGATATGTCAAGAGCAATTGCCCTGAAGAGGAAGCCTTTGTCAAAAGATTCACCAATCCTATGACATATACTGTGAGGGCTAGTTGCTTTACTGGAATCAAGGCTCTTGCTAAGCTTAGCGACCTCACGCACAGATATGTGTATGTTGCATGGCGTGTTGTCTGTTATAGGAGGAAATACGGGGAGTTGATGGCCTTCGCCGTGTAGGGTAGAATTAGCTGCAAAGTTCTTGGCAAATAGTTTGGCTTTGTCTGATGCTGAAGAGATGACCTCAGGTCCATTGATAATGGTTGGGATAGAACGCACACTTCTGTTCAGGATCCTATTTGTTATTTGCCAAAACTGGTGGAAACCAAGCCAGTCTCAGTACATCTATTATGTTGGTAGCTATGGAAAAAGTGATTTCTGTGAGCGATGGCAACAGCACATTCTGGGGAGAATCACGGCTGGCTGTTAGGTTTTTGTTGGAATTTTTTGGATGGTATGAATCGGTCTATGCCTACAATAAACCATTCGGTCAGGTCTGACACTATGGAGGACACATCCTTTTTAAACATGGAATGTAGGGGTAGATCAGATACGAATGTACGGAAGCTATCCCAGTCAGCCGTAGAGTATCGATATACAGTACGGTAGAGAGGTCCGTCTGAAGACTTATTGCATTTTGTTTTTATCTTAACTCATACAACCGAGTGGTCGGAAGATCCCAGAGGAGACAGGATGGAACATGAACATAGCTCAGGGGAAGTTGTGAGAAAAAGTTCTAGAAGGCTAGCGTACTGACGTATCGGGCACACGAGTGGGTTCGTTAACAATCTGGGTGAGGTCGTAGGCAATGACGAAATCATAACAGAACCTCCCCATGATCTGTCTTGTTCGAGTGAATCAGCCATTCCACAAATGTGGATGTTAGCCGAAGGATGAGCAGACAGGATGTGGTCAATTTTCTTAGATATGCTCTTAAAGATAGTAATTCTGCTCTTGTGGGGGGGGGGGGCGATAGAGGGCAAATATAAATCTAAATTATCGTTGGAAAAAAGGTCATTGTACCGCTCTAGTATGTATCCCTCTGCTGATGCAATCCTATTTCTGCATAAGAGTCAAGTACATCCTGCCATATCTGGATAGTGTTCAAAACCGGCTTCAAAACCTAGTAGGTGATGCCATTTTATCTTATGATAAATAAAAATAGCGAATATATTATGATAAATACAAATAGCGAATATATTATCATAAATACAAATAGCGAATATATTATCATAAATACAAATAGCGAATATATTATGATAAATACAAATAGCGAATATATTATGATAAATACAAATAGCGAATATATTATGATAAATACAAATAGCGAATATATTATCATAATACAAATAGCGAATATATTATGATAAATACAAATAGCGATTATATTATCATAAATACAAATAGCGAATATATTATGATAAATACAAATAGCGAATATATTATCATAAATACAAATAGCGAATATATTATCATAAATACAAATAGCGAATATATTATCATAAATACAAATAGCGAATATATTATCATAAATACAAATAGCGAATATATTATGATAAATACAAATAACGAATATATTATGATAAATACAAATAGCGAATATATTATGATAAATACAAATAGCGAATATATTATCATAAATACAAATAGCGAATATATTATCATAAATACAAATAGCGAATATATTATGATAAATACAAATAGCGAATATATTATGATAAATACAAATAGCGAATATATTATCATAAATACAAATAGCGAATATATTATCATAAATACAAATAGCGAATATATTGTCATAAATACAAATAGCGAATATATTATGATAAATACAAATAGCGAATATATTATGATAAATACAAATAACGAATACATTATGATAAATACAAATAGCGAATATATTATGATAAATACAAATAGCGAATATATTATCATAAATACAAATAGCGAATATATTATGATAAATACAAATAGCGAATATATTATGATAAATACAAATAGCGAATATATTATGATAAATACAAATAACGAATACATTATGATAAATACAAATAGCGAATATATTATGATAAATACAAATAGCGAATATATTATGATAAATACAAATAGCGAATATATTATGATAAATACAAATAGCGAATATATTATGATAAATACAAATAGCGAATATATTATGATAAATACAAATAGCGAATATATTATCATAAATACAAATAGCGAATATATTATGATAAATAAAATAGCGATTATATTATCATAAATACAAATAGCGAATATATTATGATAAATACAAATAGCGAATATATTATCATAAATACAAATAGCGAATATATTATGATAAATATAAATAGCGAATATATTATCATAAATACAAATAGCGAATATATTATCATAAATACAAATAGCGAATATATTATGATAAATACAAATAACGAATATATTATGATAAATACAAATAGCGAATACATTATGATAAATACAAATAGCGAATATATTATGATGAATACAAATAACGAATACATTATGATAAATACAAATAGCGAATATATTATGATAAATACAAATAGCGAATATATTATGATAAATACAAATAGCGAATATATTATCATAAATACAAATAGCGAATATATTATCATAAATACAAATAACGAATACATTATGATAAATACAAATAACGAATACATTATGATAAATACAAATAGCGAATATATTATGATAAATACAAATAGCGAATATATTATGATAAATACAAATAGCGAATATATTATGATAAATACAAATAGCGAATATATTATGATAAATACAAATAGCGAATATATTATGATAAATACAAATAGCGAATATATTATGATAAATACAAACTTTGACTACATATTAGGATTGCTTGTCCGTTATGATTTGTTTTTTTTGTTTCTTAAGCGTTTACGAAGTTGATGATAGCACATATACAAAATTACAAAACGATAAAATAGGTTTTAATATTTTAAAATTACTTATATGTGATTATAAATTATTTCATTGTCTTTTTTGCACAGTCACAATATTGACTATACAACATGATACATTATTTCTATACTACATGGTCTGTTTTTTATTTATTTATTTATTAAATTGCATCAAATGGAGTGTTATTTTATTATCATGTTTTTTTACTGAATTGTTTTGTTGATGATAATTAATTCTGTATTATCGGTTTGTGCGCATTTACAAAATAGCCTAAATATTATAATAAATGTGAAATGCTTGCTTTATTACACACTGTTAAAAACCACCAACAGAAATGTAAAAAAAAAATTAGACTGCGTAATTTATTATTGTTTAAGCTAAAAAAAATATTTAAACACATGTAAAATTTAAGTTTATTATTTTATTGGTTATACTAAAAAAATATTTAACGAAATGTAAAAATAAAGGTGTATTATTTTTATTGTTAAAACTAAATCTGTTGCCAAGGCCGCTGTAAAAATGGTGGGATCCTTCTATCGATCCAGTAGATATCTCACTGTTGATGCAATTCTCTATCTATATAAGAGCCAGAAACGTCAAGGATGGAATACTGTTGCCACATCTGGGCAGAAGCTGATAGAAAGGACTTGTCCTGCCTTGATAGAGTTCAAAATAGACTTCGTAGTCTCGTTGGAGATATCGTTTTCTCTTCCCTGAAACCTCTATGTCACAGAAGAGATTTTGCCAGTTTGTTTCTGATGCATCGTTATTTTTATGGAAAGTGTTCGACTGAGCTTCAGTCTGTGGTCCCCCCTCGCCAAACTTTTACAAGAAACACTCGTCTAGCTGAAAACACTATCAATAATTTCACCCACTCGTTATCTGTGCCTAAACCTAAACGTAGATTCCATGAACAAAGCTTCTTTCTTAGAACTGCACGCCTGTAGAATTGTCTTACTTGATAACAAAAAGTGAAGCAGAGGGAACATGGTGAGGAAAAGGGTGGCTTCACGCGAATGGATAGTCTGGTGAAAGGTAAAGTATCCAATGACGGTAAAGTCCAAAAATATAAACCAAAGAAAGTTAATTGAATTTCCATTCGCGTAAGTAAAATCCAAGGAAATCACATAATTGGAAGATGGTCCAAAATAATCCAAAAGTCCGAAATCCATGGAATAATTCACAAATATCTAAAAGGAAAAGGGGGAAAATTCCAATAATATTAATAAAAGAAAAATAAGATATGCGTTTGACACGGCTGCTGAGACAAAAGAAAGATCAGTGAAGAAGAAAAGAAAAATTTAATGAAGAAGAAAACAAATTAAATGGTGATAGCATTAAATATAAAATAGAAAAGCAAATGTCAAAATGAACCAGACAAAATGATGTTAAAAGGCGTGCAAAATATAGGGGAAAAGTCTGTCAACTGAAATGTACATGTTATTAATTAAGAAAATGTCAGCAAGAGTTATTAATAGACACTAAATTGAAAAAAAAAATAAAATGAATAAATAATAAATAAAAAATAAAATATGAAATAAAAAGTTTTTAGGGGAGCTGATGGCCGGTATCTGCAAATTCCGGATAGAGCAAGTAACTATATAAGTAAATGCATATAGTAAAATATAAGTAAATATACATACAGGATATGAATGTGTGGGTGGATTGATATATTAGATAGATAGGAATATTTAAAGACTAAAACGGAAATTACAGATGAAATACCGGTCAAGCAAAGAAGAAATAAACAATAAAAATAAAGGATTATTAAGTTATAAAGTATTAAGAAAGTATGTGGAAAAAACGATGATGTTAAAGAAAAATTATATATCTGTTGGAAAGGTTAAAGTAATAACTATGTAATTTCAAAATTACCATAATTAAATTTGGACTTATGTTTACAGAATGAGATCAGCTCGTTTTTAGAATTTATTATATTGTTACTTTGAGGGGAAGTAATTATAGTTATAGCTTCGGTTGTGCAGAGGCGACATGATTTAGAGCCTAGAGTATAAGACTTAACTTTTTTATTTTATTTTATATATATATATATATATATATATATATATATATATACATACATACATACATACATATATGTGTGTGTGTATATTGTTTTAACAAAAAGAACAATAATAATATATAAACAAACCCCTATATGTAACATATATATATATATATATATATATTGTTTTAACAAAAAAAACAAGGCTTCAAAGAATGGGTTCATAGCAACAAATACTGTATTGTTTCAAGACTATTTTGACAAATTCAAACATTTTGTTGTTTGAAATTTTTCACAAGAACAGACTTTCTTCAGATTTATTGAATAAAAACACTTTAGCAATAAAACATTATGGAAACCATTTCCCTTATAAGGAAAAGAAAACAAGCGAAAATATTTTACTTATATCTCATCCTTGCAAATTATTTCTTAAAGATTTACATATTTACGTATCTCCATTAAAAAAAAAATGTTCAAACTAAATATCATACAATGTTACCACACATTACCTATGAAATTTAATATGTTTTATTAATACTATTCATTGATTTTCTTAAATTAAATTTATTTTATTTCTTTATTTAATTTAAATGATGTTTTAATCCGGACTAGTCAACTAAGTTAAATTGTTGCGATTCTATTCTAAAATTTGCTTTGTTTGTTTGTTTATATTTATGTGATTTAAGAAAATCTTTAAAGTTTAAAACTTATTCAATAAGAAAAAAGTTTAACATTACTTTATACTTAGTTCATTCTCATTTTTCATTGAAATTAAGGATCTCAATCTATTTTTATTTTTAATTTTTATTTTTATTTTCTTTCGTCTTTTCCTATTATGATTTGCGATTATTTATGTACGTTCGGAATTTTAAAGGTTTAGTTGAATCATAAGTTACCAAAATCCTAATAAGTATTCATAACGATGAAAGGGAAGTAACTCAAACCGTTCGATTTAAACTCCTAATAAATTAAAGTTAAAGCTAACCTATTCAAAATATAATTTTGTAATGCATATCTTAATCATGATACTAATTTTATTACTAAAGATTTAACCTACGTTTGCCATCCAACCATACTTATCTAATAATAATACATATCACATTAATAATTATTCTTATAATAAATCTAATATTTAGCTTCATGTACGTTTTATTCCAATGAGGTTCACATTGTTTTGGGGGATTTAATCGTTTGCTTTTTTTTGTTGTTGAACTCATATTGTTGATTTTTGTTCAGCTATTTTATTGATCTAGAAACTGTGTCAACTATTTCACCATCGCTACCACAGGATCATATCTATTACAGTCTATTACGCTGCTGACGACACTACCATTTATGGTAGCACATCTAAGACAGTAAACGACCAAGTTCTCTCCAATTCTCTCTCCTCTGATCTTGAACACGTAGTACAATGGGTAAAGGAGTGGTTGGTTACTTTTAATGCATCTAAAACCAAGCTTCTCTCTTTACATCATCAACATTCTGATCCACATCTGGCATCAATTGAAATGAATGGCTCTCGTCTTCAGGAGGCCTCAAGTTTTGACAAGCTTCTTGGCTTGACCATTACTCCTGATCTTAAATGGAACACGTACATCAAATCTGTTGCCAAGGCCGCTGGAAAAATGGTGGGATCTTTCTGTCGATCCGGTAGATATCTCACTGCTGATGCTATTCTCTATCTATATAAGAGCCAGGTACGTCCAAGGATGGAATACTGTTGCCACATCTGGGCAGGAGCTGCTAGAAAGGACTTGTCCTGCCTTGATAGAGTTCAAAATAGACTTCGGGTTGTTGAACTCATATTGCTGATTTTTGTTCAGCTATTTTATTGATCTATTACAGTCTATTATTTAGCTTTATTTACGTTTTATTCCAATGAGGTTCACATTGTTTTCGGGGATTTAATCGTTTGCTTTTTTTTGTTGTTGAATTCATATTGCTGATTTTTGTTTAGCTATTTTATTGATCTATTACAGTCTATTACGCTACGAAGCAATAGATAATGTTTATTTGCATAGCTTATAAACTTCTGTAGATTTGTTGACTATTTTCGAAACGATATTATGGTTGACTAACGCCTTCACCTTGAAAATCTTTTTTTCTTGGGAATTTACCCTTATTTTATTTGGACGTAAACAAATAATTTTTGTTATTATTATTACTTTTTAAAGCAGTAATCTACGGACATGCATATATATATATATATATATATATATATATATATATATATATATATATGTATATACAAATATGTATAGGTAAACATTAGCTTTATGGGATGCAGGATCCTAGATCCATTGGAATGCATATTGTTTGGAGTTATTTTCGTTATAATAATAAATAAAGTTAATAATAATGAATAAATAATATAGTTTATAATTATTATGTTTTACACAAAATTTTATCATTTTATCAATTAAATAAAGACGAATACGATATTCGGATGAAATATTTTCAACTGGATTTTATTGTTTCAACAAATCTGTCTTTTAAAAGAGTGTCATTTTTCAGAGAATATTTCATAATAATTAATGCGTCATAAAAAAATCATCCGGTAATCAAAACCCCTGATAAAGGCTCAGTTATTTCTCAATTATGTTTATTAACGTGACATAATACTTTATGAAATAAGCATTTCTTTCATCCAAGGTCAACTCGGGATTGTTCATGTAACGTTAGAGGAATTAAGACGAACATATACAAGCGTGACTGTATCATAGAACTGCGACAGTTGTTTTACAATAGAGGACTGGAGGTAATGGTGGTTAAATTGTAAACGACACGGACTGACAATCTGGGTATGCCAGGTTCGAATCGAGTTCAGTTCATTTCACAAAAACACTTTCACTTAGGATGTTGGCAACGTGCATGTAGTCACTCTAGTCGGCCATGGGTAATTGTTCATACAAGCACCATTTAATGAACGATAAGGTTCAAGCTAAAATATTTTGAATATAAATTTGCCGAATGTTGTTGTTGTGTCCGTCTTTTGTGAGTCAGCATTCCTTGCAGTCTTCTCAGATTAAGCACTCAGGGTTAGGTTCAGCTGAAAAATAAAAATGTTGATTTAAATTATTTAATCAATCGAATGCTAGCACAATTCAAGTAATTGGCAGATATTCCATATACCTATATATATATATATATATATATATATATATATATATATATATATATATATATATATATATATAGTAATTTATAAAATATATATGGCGATTAAGCTACACTGAATATTCCGCGTTTCATCCACTCTAGGACTCTTCAGGCTTATGCGCGAATTCTGTGGTTGTTTATCGTTTTTATATGCTCCTCTTCTATTGAGATTTTAGTTAGCCGATCAGCTTTCTAGTATCCACCGCACCCTTCCTATCAGCCAATGGGCATGCATTTTATCGGGCAAAAGATCTGTTTTAAAACTAGGTTAATGTTTTGTTTTTTGGGGTTTTTGTTAGTTTATATATAAATATATATATGCATATGCACATATATATATACATATATATACATACATATATGTGTGATCGTTTATGTATATTCATGTTTATTTAATTTATTTATTTGTTTATTTTCTATTGTTTTTATTAGTTTTAAAACTATTTTGTATCGCTATCCCAGAGTAAATGTTATCTTGTGAACACAATTATTTGCTATTTTTCTTCTACAGTTTAATAGATGTTGGGGTTCTTTAAAGTACAGGATAGCAAATTTTTCATGAAGGCATAATCTACATGGGTCGTCTAGGTAGCTTGTCTTATTATTTTCCATTCGACTACCGGCGAATGTCCGCTTTCTTTGAGTTCCCAATATTTATTCGCTAGTGTTGTTTTTATACGGTGTTTTTTATTGTTGAATGTACTTTTGTGGTCATAGTATCGGGTTTTGAAATCTAAGGAAGTCATACCTACGTAATATTTCTTGTTATTCGGGTTTCCTTTCGCAAATATTGTTGCCTGATAAACTACGCTTTTAGTTAGACATTTATTTTGAACTGGGCAAAGTGTGCGGTGTCTACAGTTGCATTTATCTTGTTCGTTATTAGTATTTTTATTTATAGTACGGTTGTTCTTGTCCGGGGTTGGTTTATTATTATTATTATTATTATTATTATTATTATTATTATTAATCTTATTATTATTATTATTATTATTATTATTTCTGCCAGTGCTAGTTTATTTTTGTCATTTGTTTTTAACATTTGATTGTATGGGGACGTATACCAAATTATAGTTCTTTTTCTTCTATTTTTGATTTTATTATAGTTGTCGGTGTTTTGTTGCTTATATTTGATATCGGTATTGTTGTATCCACTATTTTTAGGTCTGTTTCGTAGATATTGGTTGACCTGTTAAATGCATTTTCATCGCTTGAGTTATTACTGAGTCTACTTACGATCGAGTTAGGAATCTGTTTTATAATTGATGGTAGGTGATTGGACTTAGGGTTTACGTATATTGGAGTAGGGTTATCTTTTAAGTAGGGCTCATATGTGTTTTTATCTAAATTTAACGTGACGTCCAGGAAGTTTGTTATTTTTATGTTAGCTGATACGTCTGCTTTTAGGCCTAATTTTTCCATTTTCAAATAATCTATGAAGCTATAAAAGACTTGAAATTTTAGATGTAAGTAACTTGCACATAAATGAAAATTTTATCTCGATTTGAGACTAAAATAAGCGGTCAAAATTGGGGTCAAAATTAAACAAAAAATTTACCTCTGCGGTCTCTACGAATTACTCAGACAAATTTTGTTCTAAACATTTGAAATCTTACATAAAATGTATTTACGTAGGGTATATTATGAACAGTAGAAAGAGCCCGAGCAAAGCCGGGCCGAACTGCTAGTAATCTTTAAAGTTGAAATTAAAGTTAAAAATGAAAGAAATTGTGAGTCAAGAAACATTATATCACTATTGCCCAATGCAAAATATTTTTATATAAAGAATTACACAGAAACTACTTATATGGACACCATCCACAATATTCAAATAGAAAAAAAATCTTCTCAACAAGCTTGGGTATAATAAATATGTAGAAATTATAGTTTCGAGTATCTAAGATATATATTTAATTTAAAAGAACCACAAAATGAGTTCAATAATAACCGGTCAATTCAAAAAGTAATGCTTCCTATTTTTATTCCGCATAAATGGATCCGAGAGGATTGCAAATGTCAGCACAATTAGGATATAGGTTCGTCGATCTCAATGTAGCGTAATAAATGTGAGTGACAAGCCACCACCCCAGGGACAGTGTGCCTCTTGATACGTCCACTATGGTCGGCGGATAACGGTGAATGAATTACGTAAATTTAGTGCATTTCTTAGATCGCATCCACTTATTAACATTTTATGAATAGCATTTACTAGAGTTTGTGAATAACTCATCGCTTTTAATTTTGAACCTAATTACGAAACTTTCAGAGGTATGACTGAGTTCTGATAAATCAAATATGGCGCTATAAAATAATGTCTCTTCGTGATTAGTGAATTCAATGAGTTTTTTTATTCGGAAGGGTGCCTATATACTCTAGTAAGAATTTCTTTTTTATTCATATTCTCTGTCTATGATGAGTTGTTTGATGGATTTTGTTATACAATGAAACGCATATAGAGCATACTACATTAACATTTGAATAAAATACTATGAGTGTGAAATAAGTACATCTTCTAATTTTGGAATGTCAACTAGCGATATATATATATATATATATATATATATATATATATATTATCAAAACTTTAAATACCCTCCTAGTCTATTAGATATAGACGTTTCCACATTAAACTCATAGCCCTTAACTTAGAAACAATCTATAATTTGCTTCAATATTGTGACTCTTTCTGATAATTTCATTTTAAAGTTTATACTTGTCTTTTTCATTTTACCCATTTTTCTGCCTTAATTCTTGCACCACTTCAACGTTATTTTGTCTGGGTCATTGTGGCATTGCCTTATCTATTCTTAAAATAACTCCATCACTGCTCATCTTTTCTATTTCTTTATTCGTATTTTGAAAGTCGACCTCGGCAGAAGCGTCTTAAACTCTCTCTATCTCTTCATTCGACGAACAATTTATTTATTTTTTAATAATATTTTTAACTCTTTTTTCTTTTGTGAATTATTTCACAGAATTCTACCTTTTGGATGACATCGAAATAACTTCCAGTAACACGATTCCTTTGGATTTTTACTTCTGGATACCGAAATTTTACCAACTTGTCCTGAATTTTACCGGTATTGGATATTTTTTTATATTCGCCCGACTATGCATTCACGTGAAATGTTTTTTTTCTCCCATTCACTCTGCTTCACTATTTTTTAACTTTTACCAAGTAAGCTCTATGGCTTACTTGTAGTTTCATTAAATACTTTGCAAGCAAAATCCGATTCCGCATTTTGCTAATTCCTACTCTCTGATTAATTAATTGATTAAGTACTATCCCCTTACTTTATGTATTCTTTTTTGAAAATTAAATGTTTTTAACTCTTCTTAAAGTGTTTTTAACATGTTTTGTTAATTCTTGGTTCTTATATATGTGTGTGTATATGTGAGTGTATATATATGTGTGTGCGTGTGTGCATGTGTGCGTGCGTGTATGTATGTGTGTGCATGCGTGATTGTATAAATTACGTGTTAGGTGGGATTATAACTTACTTTGACAAATACAATCCAGAAGCGACAGAGCCATTTCTTTGTAACTGCGCATGTCCACAATATATGTGTGTGTAAATGTGTGTGTGTGTGTGTATATATATGTGTGTGTGTGTATGTGGGTGTGTGTGTGTATAAATTCCGTGTTAGGTGAGATTATAACTTACTTTGACAAATACGATTCAGAAGCGACAGAGCCATTTCGTTCATTTCGATTGAATCCGCTGCTCGCAGAATGTTCGATCTTTTCCCAGATACGATCGATTTTATGACATTTTGATGGTTATAACTGCGCATGTCCACTACGAATATTTCAATTCCTTTTTGTTTGGCCAAATTCGAGTAATATATTGCCGTGTCAGGATCGCTTAATTGGCCTTTCAGGAAAAGAACAGCAATTTTACGAGCATGTTTGCGGCCGCCTTTCTTCGGTTCAAATGCGTCTGTTAGGAGATCCTTAATAAATGAAGAAGACATTTCAGTTCGGAAGGTAGCGAGATGATCTGAAATATGCTGAGGATCCTTGTAACGGTCCAGAGGAAAACCTGTAAAATTAATGAAATAGTTTTTAAACAAGGAAGACAGTACAAATACAACATTTAAAAAATGATTCAAGCAACACAAACAACTCTGAGATAGGATAAAGGCTTTGTTTTAACATCGTTTCCATTGATGGATCCGTTTCCTAGTCCAAAGAGAATGATAGAATACACATACATATATATATATATATATATATATATATATATATATATATATATATATAAAAATATATATACTTGTTTATTGTTATATAAACATGCTCACATCCCGCTGCTACAAATAGCCACTTGTTTCAATCAAACAACAGATATCATCAGGCAGCGACTTGACTATTCCAATATAGGAATAGTCAAGTCGCTGCCTGATGATATCTGTTGTTTGATTGAAACAAGTGGCTATTTGTAGCAGCGGGATGTGAGCATGTTTATATAACAATAAACAAGTATTATCAGCTCTTTTTATTGAGCACTATCTAACAACCTCGTTGAATTCATTAGTCCATTACTTTTGAATATAAAAAAAACCCGAGTATAAATATATATATATACACACACACATATATATACATACATATATATATATTTATGTGTGTGTTTGAATTTTTCTGCACAATCATGTATTAATTTTGTTTATCCCCTATTCATTCTACTATAGCTCTAGAAAGTATAATATATCTACTATTGAGCTTATTATATATCTGCAGTATTTTGAACGAATGGTTGTAATTCTCATGCTTTCTACAATGTAAGAATTAATTTTTCCATTGTTTTTCTCTCTCTTTTTATTCTCTCTCACTCACTCTATCTATCTATCTATCTATCTATCTACACACACAGACACATATATCTGTATGTGAGTGTGAATTTATGCTGTTTCAAGCTCAAAACTTGCACTGTCTGCCACATATGCAGCGACCAAGGTTGGGTGTAGAGATTTGTTTTATTTCTGCTTCCGTTTTTCTGCTCTCTCTTCCCACAACACGTGTTTCATGTCCGCAGCTTTCGAGAGCCTCACATTTCCAACTGTTCAACGCATCAGCTAAAACTGACATATTGTCTTCCCTAAGATTTCTCTTGAGCTCAGCATTATTTCCCTTTCAAAACTTCAGATCCACCTCTGACTAGCTTTCTCCATTCGGGCCGGCATCTCGCTAGAGTTTCCCAGTTCTGAACAGGTCTTGAATACTTTAAGATCGTCTTTTATGCATCCCTTGAAGTGCCTCTTTAGACCATTCTGAAAACTTTTCCAGTTTTAAGCTCGCTGTAAAAACAACTGCTTAGGTAGCCTTGTATCCTCCATCAAAACATGACCTGCTAAGCGTAATCGGTTCCTCATCACCATCGCTCTAATGCTTAAACACTCAGCTTTCTTGAGAATGTCCGTGTCACGTGTCAGTTTACATTTCGAATTCGCCTGAGGCATTTTTGATGGAATCTCCCAAGATGCTTTAAATGCCGACATTTTGCTGTCTAGCTCACTAATGAGTGAAGTAAAAGAAAAAGAACACTAGTAAGCACTAGTATTTGTTTTGACAGATATCGCACGATCACGCCAAACGCCGTGTTGACCTTCTGAATTCGAAGACGTATCTCTGCATCCAGGAAGTCATCGCAAGAGATTGTGTTACCCATGTCAACAACATTTATGCTTCTTTCCCTCACATTTATATTTAGTTCAATGTATGAATCACCAGGTGCAGAGTTGAACATCACTTTCGATTTATCAATGCTGATAACTAAGCCACAGGCATCACATGGGGCTGAAAAACAATTCATTATATCTTGCATATCTTGTTCTTAATGAGGCAAAATCAGAATAGTCTTAAAACGTTTGTTAAATCTTCTTAGATTGAGTACTTTGCCAGTAGTCTTAAAGTGGAGAAAAATACATTTAATGCGTATGCAAGAAGAATTGCGAAGTAAAAGGAGAATATAGTTGGAGCCGAATGATCTCCCTTTATATATATATAAACTAGCGGGGGTACCCGGAGTTTCCCGGGTTTTTGGAGGTGTGTGTGCTCTTAAATAAACAAGAAACTGGGGGGGTAGGATCGAACCCGAAGCCCTGGGGCGAAGTTTGAAAATAAAATGTGAAAAAAACATGAACCATTCGGCCAGCCAGAATGAGTTACTGAAAGATGTTTGAATTTATTTAAGTAAGAGCCAAATTAACAGGTGCCCGCACGACGACGACGACGACGACGACGACGACGACAATGTAAGCAAAAGCTATTCAGCAAATGACGTCAATGACCAGGTTTGTTTGTTATAAGCCAAGTAAAAAAAGAAAACATAAAAACGAACGTTAAACCTTAAGCGGGAGGGGGGTAATGAAAACATCGAAAAAAACACAAAAAAACTAACGTAAGGCAAACGAACGATGTTAAATGCAAAAATCGAAAAAACAAAAAAGAAAACAGAAAAACGAACGTTAAAACCAAAAAAAAACACATGAAAAATGGCTTAAATAAGCCTGTTTCGATATTAAAATTATAAAAATCGGTGGGTAACCGGGTGTTTTTGGGTGTCGCTAAGAATAAGCGAAGTAAAAAAAAAACAGAAAAACGAACGTTACGTGAAAAATGGCTTAAATAAAACTGGTTCAATATTTAAATTTAAAAAAGCGAAAAAAAAGACATCGCACACCATGATTCGAACCCAAAACGTTTAGATAACCAACGCGCTAACCAACTGAGCTAACACGACGTACATGAAATTTAGTCAGTTCTTCAACTAAAGTAAATCAGGTTATGACGCCATCTGACGCATATGTAGAACCGGTAATCGTCACGAGAGGATCGTTTTTGTTGACCCCCCCTGTCGAAAATTGTCGATGGCGGGGTGAAAAAAATTAACGTTTTTGGCCAATTTTTCGGCATTTTTCGTGTGAAGGATGGAGCTTCAATATGATACCAAGTTTATGAATTTTTGTTGTGTCTGTCGAAAGTTTTTAGCAGACACACAAACATACACACATACACACATACATACATACATTTTCGCTTTTATATATATATATATAGAAGATATATATATATATACATCTGTATATATATATGTTTATATATATATATCTATAATATATATAAATATATATATGTGTGTGTGTGTGTGTGTGTGTGTGTGTGTGTGTGTGTGTGTGTGTGTGTGTGTGTGTGTGTGTGTGTGTGTGTGCGTGTGCGTGTGCGTGTGTGTGTGTGTGTGTGTGTGTGTGTGTGTGTGTGTGTGTGTGTGTGTGTGTATACATTACATATCTTAAAATAAAGTTAAACAATTTATAAAAAAAAATTATAAATTGTTCGAAACCATTTAGATTAGTTCATCCCTGACGATGAATCCTGAAGGATTGGAAAGTATCACCTATGATAAATATGGTGATTGCATCAGCCAGTTCCCCGCCAGAAGTGAAGAGTGCTATTCGGAAGTTGGAAAGGATCAAAATAGAATTAATACACAAAAACGTCTATTTTATTAAATGAAATATGCAATAGAGGAATAATGCTACCTAAATATACATATACAAACACACACTCACACACACACACACACACACACGCATATATATATATATATATATATATATATATATATATATATATATATATATTATACGTATATGGTGATTTCTGTTGGGAGGAATGTACAACAATATATATATATACATATATACATATATATATATATACTCGGGGTTTTTTTTATATTCAAAAGTAATGGACTAATGAATTCAACGAGGTTGTTAGATAGTGCTCAATAAAAAGAGCTGATAATACTTGTTTATTGTTATATAAACATGCTCACATCCCGCTGCTACAAATAGCCACTTGTTTCAATCAAACAACAGATATCATCAGGCAGCGACTTGACTATTCAAAAGTTCAATGAATAATCTTATTCTTGATTATTCATTGAACTTTTGAATAGTCAAGTCGCTGCCTGATGATATCTGTTGTTTGATTGAAACAAGTGGCTATTTGTAGCAGCAGGATGTGAGCATGTTTATATAACAATAAACAAGTATTATATATATAAATATATAGTACAACACGTATACGATAATCTAAATGTATATGGTGATTTCTGTTGGGAGGAATGTACAACAATATATATATATATATATATATATATATATATATATATATATATATATATATATATATATATATATATATATATAGTACAACACGCATACGATAATCTAAATGTATATTTCTGTTGGGAGGATTGTAATCTTAAGGAAACCTGATTCATATAAAAGAATAAATTTGATAAAATCTTTCTAAATCTTTAATGTAAGTTAATATCATTGATATTTTCATAAGAATGTATACATATTTACAGCGTGACACAAAAAAAAAATTTGCCATTACTGAAACTTGAATAATTTTTTTAAATAATTAAGCAAATCTTTTTACCACGAAAACTTAATTTTCGAAAACTCCATCAAATTTGACTTCAAGATGCCATGGACTACTGAGGAATATTTTCGACTCAAGTCTATCAACGAAATTCAATTGCAATTCAAAGAACGGTTCAGGTGTTATGAATTTCCTGTTCATTTAATTATCTACAGATTGGTCAATAAGTTCCATGGGAATTTACATAACCTCAATGGTAAAAAAAACTGACAGACAATCTCACTGTTGACGACTGGAATCAGTCAGCCCATCACACAACGTTACTGTAGTCAGCGACTCTGTTGTCCGCAGCCCAAGCAAGTGGAATGCGGTAGGGTCATCGAGAACTTTGCCCGCCAGCTCAATGTGTCGCTGGATGCTCATTTAAGCAAATTTTTGGGCGCCAGTGGAAAACAAGGAGTTTTTTAGTACAGACTTGAAAGTTGGGAGATGTCTGCTACACAGAATTTACCTAATGTAGCTGAAATTCTGTGTTGATATAAATAAAATTTTAGAAGTTATTCGATGTTTGGTGATGACCGTTTTTTATGTAAAGAGAAGGTTTTCTATTCTTCAATATGTTTTTTTAATATCATAAATTCTTTTATTACAATAATTTTTGGGAGTCGTCTCTAAAATAGAAGTAACTTTTGAAATGGGATTTTTATGGAAATCACTCCAGACAACGGAACTAAAATACTAGTTCAAGGTCAAAAATGATTGATGTTAAGTGTTAGATGAATTGATGGCAAAACAGGATACAGACATTCTTACCTCTTTGTGATAAACATCGCTCATGGAATATGAGGAACAAATAACAAAATAAGAAAGGTGTATGGGTGTGACTGACATTACAATTAATTACTTAAAAATTAATAAAAAATAAATTAAAAATTAATAAAAATAATTTTGTTCGTAATTACCTTTCATGCTCAGGCATGACTGGGTGATGACACCAACTTGTAATTTATAAACATTCAAGGCACCACCGTTTATGATAGCTTCAATGAATTTCGTGACATCTGCAGTTTTCTTCGTTGCCATCAAAGCAGAATCGAACGCAAAATTGATATCGATATCTTGTTCTCTACAGTCTAGATTAAAATAAGAAAAAAAAGTATATTGACTTAAAATAATTCGAAAAAAAAATACATAATTTTGTTATTGTGGTTATAAAGGTCAATCAACCTTGATCAAGTGTAGAAATTAACACCATATGTTTATTTCATATTTAAAAGTATAAAAAAAAAGGTGTGGAGTGATAAAAGGTAGAGAAAAGATGTTAGAAACCGACATCCTTCTACCGCTCCAGAAGATATCTCACTATTGATCCAATTCTCTATCTATATAAAAGCCAAGTACGTCCAAGGATGGAATACTGTTGCCATATCTGGGCAGGAGCTGCTAAAAACAGTCTATCCTGCCTTGACAGAGTACAAAATAGACTTCGTGGCTTAGTGGGGGTTGCCATTTTCTCTACCCTGCAACCTCTCTCCCACAGAAGAGACGTTGCGAGCCTGTCCTTGTTTTATCGTTATTTCCATGGCAGGTACTCGTCTGAACTCCAATCTCTGGTCCCCCCTCGCCAATCTTTCACGAAAAACACCCATCCAGCTGAATCTACTGTGAAAAAATTCCCCCACTCTACATCTGTGCCTAAATCAAAACGCAGATTCCATGAACAAAGCTTCTTTCTTAGAACTGCACGCCTGTGGAACTCTGTTCCGTCTGCCTGCTTCCCACCGGACTACAACTTGGATGTCTTCAAGTCCAATGTTAACAAATTCCTAATGAACCGCCCCCTTAAGTAAACAGCAAATCTCCTCACTAACGTAATGTACTTGCAATAACCCTTAACCCTGAGTGGCTTCCGGGCCTTGATAAGTGGTGATCACTGTGTAAAAAAAAAAAAAAAAACATGTCGTGTTATGTCTTAATCAGAAGATACAAAATGGGAATCAAATCCAGATGAAAATAGCCACTGCAAGGATCATTGATAAATATTACACAACACAATAACCCAATCATGGAAAATTGAATGCTTAAAAACACGAGAAGGAAAGATATTGAAACTTGGGGAAAATAGGTATGAAATAAGTGTGGAGTAAACTAATCACGTGTAACATGGGAATACAATCAATAAAAAAGAATATAAAACAACAAGACAAACGATTTAATACTAATAATGTAAAATCGGCAAATATCGGCATTCGCAAAATGAAACAAATAAACAAAAAATTATGATTGTTGGCTGATTTTCTTTAGTCGTTAGAACGCATCTAACCAGTATGTATATATATATATATATATATATATATATATATATATATATATATATATATATATAGTCATCCACATACAGTACTGTTTCGCTGTTTCACAGCTCATCAGTGCGGCTAGACAGGCAACTACCTCAAGCCAGGATTGAAACGCGTCCGTTTATCCGGCAGTCAAGGCTTCTAACCATTACGCTATTGGCGGCTGCTTGAACGAGTAGTGAGTTTAACGATGTTTTAGATATCGTCCGAAATACCTCCGCTCGATTTGTTTACACAAAGAGCGTCGCTTATATGCTAATGGTAATTCGATATGTGTGTGTGTGTGTGTGTGTGTGTGTGTGTGTGTGTGTGTGTGTGTGTGTGTGTGTGTGTGTTCTTAAAGGGAGGTGAGAATGGACTACCTGTGACCACTACGCGGGAAGACGAAAGAGTGCGGTTGAAAAAGATGGACGCATAAGAATGGCCGGCGTGAAGTGGAGCAGAAGCGAGAAACTAAAGCTAGTATTGAGAAAGAAAAACAGTTATAAAAAAAAAAAAAGTGTCGACTCAAATTTTATTCTTTCTTTCCTTTGTTTGTAACTGCTACGTTACAGTAGAAAGAAACAAGAAATATTAAAAGGAATTTTTAAACAATAAAAAACAAAAAAAATATTTACGCAGGTATATTTGCAATAGATTGAGAATTATTTATTTTCTTTATTTTTATTGAAATCGCTCGAGACAATGCATGACGCTACTTGATGTAAAGTGCTAAGAAGAAAGAAAAGTGATTATCACAAATACAGGAAATGATGCATACTGACTTCCATCTTGAAAAAATAACAAGGTTTTATGTAGGCAGAAAACAGTCAGCAAGAAGACAATTCTACACGCCTGCAGTTCTTAAAAAGCAACTATTAGAATATCAAGTGTAATGTGTTGTAATGTGGTGTTTTAAACTGATGGAGACTATTGTACCAACGAGACGAACGATCTGAAACAAAGGGAGAAGTGAATAAATTAGACAATTCGGAGTAGGATTCACCAGTTCAAATATGAAAACAATACTCCATACATGGTCTGATAGCAGATTTGAATAGATAGAGATTAGCATCAATTGTGAGAAAGTGTTTAAAGCGATCGAGAACAGACTTTATGTGAAGCAGAAAAAGTAATGGCTCTAATATATGAACTACAAGAAAGATTTGATGATAACGTAGAAAGATTAAAAAAAAAAAAAGTTTCAGAGTCGATTTCTTTTAAAAACGTACACAGAGTAAAATTACACAGGCGTTTTTCGATCTATTTATGCCAAAAAACGTGTAGGTACGTGATTGGCTAGATTGTGAGTAACGAAGATGGCGTTTCGACAGAAAGGACACTTTTGAAACAAGATGAACAAAATTAATAACTGCCGTGGTCCTAGAATGGTTACTAAGGAAAACACAGACACGGAGAGGAGTTATGAAAGGTAAAATATATTGAAACAAAAAAAACACAGCAACTGTCGTACTAATCACGCCAAAATGGCGGACTGCGAAAGTACACTGATTACACTGAGAGTCATAATTCTCAGTTTATTTATACAGTTCGAAAGAGTTCATATCTTGTGCATGGGAGAGTCCCCACAACAATTACCATATATGACTTTCAGACAAAAATCCGAAGACAAATTGTCAAGACTTTTTGATAAGAGGACAATAATATGGTGAAAAATAAAGAATATAAATTCAATTGTTCGCTAATAAAAGTTAAGGAGAAATCGAATAGAGAGAGTAGTTTAAAAAGAGAGAAGGTGGTAGTTAAAAAAGAGACAGCGAGTAGGGCAGAGTGTGAGGGGAGAGACAAAGGGTGTGACCGGGGAAAGTAAGAATGAGACAAAGATAGATAGATGGGTGGTTTAGGAAGAGAGAAATAAAGAAAAAATAATAGGGAGAAGAATTATGAACTCACCTTTTCGCGATGGAGTGGTGTTTGGTATGTTAGTACTCGCTGTAATAGAAAAAAAGAGTATCGTTTAAAAATGACGTATTTTACATTAACAAATGTGTGAAATACTTGAATGAACACTAGTAGAGCACTGTATCAAATAGCATGGTTTTACCCCCACGTGTATTTCTACGCAATTTACACCCTCTTTACCTTTTGTAACCTCCGCATCACATCATGTAGAGAGTTTTACAAGTCACTTTAATAGGAAGGAGTATTATAAGGTATCAAAATAGCAAATTGATGGATATCACTAGACCAACAAATTAAATTTGAACAACAAAAGAAGCAGGCAATAGATCATACAATTCTGAATAACACATGGCATAATAGTATTTATAGAAAAGACTGAGACTAGCAACATCACGTCTGCGAGAGCGAGGCTTCAGAAGAGAATAAACGGGTGAGACTTTCAAATTGCAGATATGTTTCTGCACATCATCAAGCACATTCATGAGAGACAGATTAAACAGTCCAAATATGACAGCAATACTCTATACCTGATTTGAATTGTAGATTCGTAGGGATAGAGAATATACTTAAGTGTGAGAAAGTGTTTAGAGCTATAAAAAGAAGTGATGTTCCGAAGGGTATAATGACCAATAAATTTCAGTGTAGATTTCTTCTCAAGAGCAAAACAATTCATGAGAATCCAAAGAAGAAATGTGAAACGTCTACGATTGAAAATCTCTCTCTCTCTCTCTCTTTCTCTCTCTCTCTCTTTACATATATATATATATATATATATATATATATATATATATATATATATGTATATGTAAAGAGAGAGAGAGAGAGAGAGAGAGAGAGAGAGAAATGTGAGCATGAAAAGTAATATGGTTAAGCTTAAATATGAAAAAGTAAAGGACTGGTTACAGCATTAAGAACTGACTATATAATGTTATAAATTGAATTTTAAAAAATTCTTAACGCTGCAATATTTTAAGTTATAAATTTGTTATATTTTTTACTAGAATATTTTTTCCTTGTCTTTTTAAGTTTTAACTACTAGTCCTTTATTTTCCCATTTAAAGCTTAACCATATTACTTTTTGTGCTCACATTTTTCTATTGTAATCCAAAATTTTTCCAGGCTTCCAATAAATTCACTTTTTTTTTGTTTAATTTCAGTCTTACTTTTTCCTCGATAAACACATATGTAATAACTATGTACGGAACTCGCTTTCATTCTCTCTGTTTCACTTGTTCCTTAGCTTTTCGGCACAGCAGTTAATTAGTAGCAACAGTAGTTGCTGAAGTGGCGTGGTTGCTATGGACATTAGTCATAAAAAGCCTGGCTCACCTCCTTACATATTTTTACGATTTTGAACACCAGAAAATTCATCATAACTTTTGTTTTACTGAACGAAAATTGATTTTTTTTACACAATATAGCTGAGAAGATGATTTATAAACTGTAATAATTGTTAGTGAGCGGTGAAGCTTTAAAGCAGTTCTAAATGACTAAGACTGCCAGTTAACCATATATTCAAACATGGTAGTGTGTGAATAATATATATATATATATATATATATATATATATATATATATATATATATAGAGAGAGAGAGAGAGAGAGAGAGAGAGCGCGAGTGTGTGTGTCCCAATAAAATGTATACACTATTTAAATGACCATAAAACCAACATTTATTATATTAAAGAAAGGTTTCATCCATCTGTGAACAAATATGGAAAATGTTCAAATTATTGTTTATGAACCGCTGAAAACGCTCATTGATTGAATCGAAATCGTTCCTACTCAGTTCAATTGGTATGTTGACACATCTTCTCTCAATGGTTGTTTTCATCTTATTCATTGTAGCTCGTTTTGTGATGTGAGCCCTGTGTTAAACATGTCCCCCACCCTTGTCCTCTCCCAAAAAAACATAGAGGGGTCAAATCTGGTTAGCATGGACAGTACCCGATACTTCCTCTTCGCCCTAATATCTGTTTCGCATGTGACTATCAAGATATAAAATTACAAAGGCGTTTTTCGATCTATTTATGCCAAAAAACGTGTAGGTACGTGATTGGCTAGATTGTGAGTAACGAATATGGCGTTTCGACAGAAAAGACACTTTTCAAACCAGATGAACAAAATTAATAACTGTCCTGGGGCTAGAATGGTTACTAAGGAAAACACAGACACGGAGAGGAGTTATGAAAGGTAAAATATATTGAAACAAAAAAAAACACAGCAACTGTCGTACTAATCACGCCAAAATGGCGGACTGCGAAAGTACACTGATTACACTGAGAGTCATAATTCTCAGTTTATTTATACAGTTGTGCATGGGAGAGTCCCCACAACAATTACCATATTTGATTTTGAGACAAAAATCCGAAGACAAATTGTCAAGACTTTTTGATAAGAGGACAATAATATGGTGAAAAATAAAGAATATAAATCAAATCGTTCGCTTGTAAAAGGGAGAAATCGAATAGAGAGAGTAGTTAAAAAAGAGAGAAGGTGGTAGTTAAAAAAAGAGACAGCGAGTAGGGCAGAGTGTGAGGGAGAGACAAGGAGTGTGACCGAGGAAAGTAAGAGTGAGACAAAGATAGTTAGATGGGTTGTTTAGGAAGAGAGAAATAAAGAAAAAATAATAGGGAGAAGAATTATGAACTCACCTTTTCGCGATGGAGTGGTGTTTGGTATGTTAGTACTCGCTGTAATAGAAAAAAAGAGTATCGTTTAAAAATGACGTATTTTAACATTAACAAATGTGTGAAATACTTCAATGAACACTAGTAGAGCACTGTATCAAATGGCATGGTTTTACCCCCATGTGTATTTCTCTTTACCTTTTTTAACATCCGCATCGCAACAGGTAGAGATTTTTACAAGTCTGCGATTCTTTCACCAAAAGTCACTTTAATAGGAAAGAGTATTATAATAAGGTATCAAAATAGCAAATTGATGGATATCACTAGACCAACAAATCAAATGAGTTCGAACAACAAAAGAAGCAGGCAATAGATCATACAAGTCTCAAGAACAAATGCTATAATAGTATTTATAGAAAATGCTGAGACTAGCAACATCACGTCTGTGAGTTAAAGGTTTCAGAAGAGAATAAAGGGGTGAGTCTTTCAAATTGCAGATATGTTTCTGCACATCATCAAGCACATTCATGAGAGACAGATTGACCAGGCCAAATATGACAGCAATACTCTATACCTGATTTGAATTGTAGATTCGTAGGGATAGAGAATATACTTAAGTGTGAGAAAGTGTTTAGAGCGATAAAAAGAAGTGATGTTCCGAAGGGTATAATGAGCAAGAAATTTCAGTGTAGATTTCTTCTCAAGAGCAAAACAATTCATGAGAATTCAAAGAAGAAATGTGAAACGTCTACGATTGAAAGTCTCTCTCTCTCTCTCTCTCTCTCTCTCTCTCTATATATATATATATATATATATATATATATATATATATATATATATATTACAATAGAAAAATGTGAGCATGAAAAGTAATATGGTTAAGCTTAAATATGAAAAAATAAAGGACTGGTTACAGCATTAAGAACTGACTATATAATGTTATAAATTAAATTTTTTAAAATTCTTAACGCTGCAATATTTTAAGTTATAAATTTGTTATATTTTTTACTAGAATATTTTGTCCTTGTCTTTTTAAGTTTTTACAACTAGTCCTTTATTTTTCCATTTAAAGCTTAACCATATTACTTTTAATGCTCATATTTTTCTATTGAAATCCATATTTTTTCCAGGCTTCCAATAAATTCACTTGCTCATTGTTTAATTTCAGTCGTTTTTTTTCCTCGATAAACACATATGTAATAACTATGTACGTAACTCGCTTTCATTCTCTCTGCTTAACTTGTTCTTAAGCTTTTCTGCACAGCAGTTAATCAGTAGCAACAGTAGTTGCTGAAGCGGCGTGGTTGCTATGGACATTAGTCATAAAAAGCCTGGCTCACCTCCTTACATATTTTTACGATTTTGAAGATCAGAAAATTCATCATAACTTTTGTTTTACTGAACGAAAATAGATTTTTTACACAATATAGCTGAGAAGGTTATTTATAAACCGAAATGATTGTGCGGTGAAGCTTTAAAGCAACTAAGACTGCTACTTAACCATATATTGTGCGGTGAAGCTTTAAAGCAACTGCTACTTAACCATATATTCAAACACTACCGTGTTTGAATGATATATATATATATATATATATATATATATATATATATATATATATGTAGTGTTTGAATGATATATATGTATATATTTATAGAGAGAGAGAGGGAGAGAGAGTGTGTGTGTGTTTGTGTGTTTGTGCCCCAATAAAATGTATACACTACTTAAATGACCATAAAACCAACATTTATTATATTAAAGAAAGGTTTCATCCATCTTTGAACAAATATGGAAAGTGTTCAAATTATTGGCCTATGAACCGCTGAAAACGCTCATTGATTGAATCGAAAACGTTCCTAATTGACACATCTTTCAACGGTTGTTTTCATCTTATTCATTGTAGCTCGTTTTGTGATGTGAGCCCTTAGTTTAACATACCCCCCACCCTTATCCTTTCCCAAAAAAAACATGGAGGGGTCAAATCTGGTTAGCATGGACAGTACCCGATACTTCCTCTTCGCCCTAACTATCTGTTTCGCATGTGACTATCAAGATATGCTCTTACGTCATGACGATAGTGGGGAAGTGCTCTATTCTCCTGGAAGTGCTATTAAAAAAGGTTGTTTTTTTTTTTGCTGTTTCGTGCAATTGTCGAAAATTTAGCACTCTGTATACAGTTGCAGTAAAATCTTTCGGCATACGGACAGGACTTGTGGCGCAATGAAAAACGCGTCTGAGTACGGATCAGATGATTCCAGGTTAAAATCCTGGCAATTTCGTAATAATTTTAACCATCATTTATCCCACGTTTACTCATTATCCTTACCCTGAGTTAGAGTATTTTTGTTTTTTTCAGTGATTTTATTTTGTGCATATGGGAATTCCCATAATTCGAGTTCACAAGGTAAACGTTGATGGTAAGACGATGTTAGGTGTACTTGATGTTCAGTGTACTCGATTTTGAGTTTTACTTGGTGTTGTGTGTGCCGACGCGGCGCAGCCGCTAGTAAATAAATATAAAGAAAATAAATTAGGATTTTTATTCTGTTAATTAGCAACAATAATATAGAGGCTTGTTTATCCTCTTCTCTGGTTATAATACTAAAGACAGAGAGGGATTTCGCGTATCGGTTATCTGGGCGTCTGTACCTAGCAGGAGAAAAGGAAAGGGTAGCCTTTTTATGAAAGTTTTACCACGTCGTCGACATATTCATACATCATAGCGGGAGCGTCACTCGCATGCCATCTTTCGCTTACGACGTCGCCCGTTAATTCTGTTTCTCTCTTTTTCACCCTTCTTGTTGTTTATTTATTTAATTACGTCTTTTTACTGTTTCGCCACAATACGAATTGTTTGTAATAATGTCACATTATAAAATCCGACATTATGTATAACTTTGCCATCTATTTTCTAGTTATTAGTATTCATTTGCTTCCCCCCACGAACGCAAAATGTAACACGTGGTCGTTTTAAATGTGGGGGAAAACCAGTTACCCCCTCCAAAAGGCAAAAGGGGCACTCTGGTAAGGACCTATAATAATAATTGTCTCAGTATAGAGGGTTTTCCCTCAATTGACAGAGACAAATTACCTTAAGAATAGCATCGGAACAGATACTACACTTTGATATTGGCCCGAAGGCCAAGAACAACAGAAAAAAAGCAAGTCTTTTTTCTATTTATTTAAAAAGAAAATACAATTTCGTTATAAATGAGCCGTGGAATTGTATTCACTAGCAAAATATATAGCTAATTTTTATATTCTTTTAAATATTCATTTGAATTAATTCCCTATTAGTTTTTCCGATTTCCTTAGTGGGACAGATTGCTGAAACAATTTTTCACTTGGTGATACAAGCACAAAAATTGAAATTTGTCAGGTTTGCTTCTGAAGCCATTTTGAAAACTGGCAACCATCTTGAATTTTATGATGGCTAACGTTTATTTCTTAAAATGTATGTTTTGAACGTCATTTGTGCCAATTTTGGTGCTTGTATCACTAAGTGAAAGATTCTTATGGAATATTAAGATATCGTGCCTGACTATATGGGATGACTATCTTTAGTTAACTACGAAATTATATTCACGCAGATATTCGTACATGATTTATACTTGCGTAATATTTGCATAAAAAATTATAGTAAACACAAAACTCCTTCCATATATGTTTATGTATACGTATATATTTTGTTTAAAAAAGTTTTTGGTTTACAGACAAAACTTAATATATACGATACCCGAACCCACGCGAAACTTTATATTTGGATTTTAGCCTGGGAACATCTGTACAAATGTGTGTAAATAAAAAAAAATGTTTGGTGAAGGTCGAACAACGACATTACGTAATATCTATTGGTTCATGTTTTAATTTCTTGCCTTGCAGCAAATATGTCTTTATAGCTGAGTCATTAACGACAGAGGAAAAAATAAATCGTAACATAAACATTTGGGTTTCAATTCTCGGTGGTGGCGCACGAGTCATTTTTTAACTGTTTTAATCATTACTATGTATTAGATCCAATATATTATAATAATAATAATAATAAATACGAAATCTGCATTAATCAAAAGATCATATTTAAGCGTATTTTATGACAGTGCAATACCGAGCGTCCTACTAGCATGTGTATATTTGTGTAATGTGCTTGTCTGTCGTTGTGTGTAGAGTATGCGTGCGTTTTGTATATATATATATATATATATGTGTGTGTGTGTGTGTGTGTGTGTGTGTGTGTGTGTGTGTGTAGTCATGTTGTGTACGTGTTTATCTCTTGTGGTGCCTGATGTATGTGCATGTGGTGCGTGTGTCTATCTGTGTAACCAAGATGTGTGTATAGTGTACGTCTGTATCTGTTACTACATGTGTATTAAAATGAATCAGCTGTTTTCGGCAAGAAAAGTAAAGTTGATACAATCAAGACGAGATTCGGAGTTTCATATAATTGGTGTGATGTTATGGAGAATTTTAAATAAGGATTCGAGAGTCGGACTTTTGGAAAATTGTCGGTTCTGTGTTATTGACGAAATAAATTTATAATTCGAGACCGGATTTTTGTAGAGGTGGCGTCATGTTATGAAGGAGTTTTAATTGCCAGAATAGAATCGGATTTTATACAGTTAGCGTCACACATACGAATAAAATAGAACAGCGACTCAACTTACCCTATATCTTCTCCTTGAGTTTAAACTACCCACATTCTTTAAGTTTATGACTATGCTAGACACCCTATATACTTTTTGCATTACACTTAACATAATACACTCCTCCTCTATCTTGGAGCTCAATATAATACCCCAAGCACCATCAAAAGTTTCATTTATTTATTCATTTCGTTACTGATGAATCCCTCGCTAGATGTCACACGCCCATTACGTTACCTAACATCTTCTCTACTTTTCTGATGAGAAGCATTGCGCTTCAAAATGCGTTGTATAAAGCGTCCCCTCTATCCGCCAACTAACTGTATGCATACCCTTATTTTTAAAAAAAATCAATCATTCTATGTATACCAATATATAGTTTTTGTTTCTTCATTTCCCATTCTTATTGTCTCCTATATAACATCCAAAGAAATTTGATGAGCTTTGTATCATCCCGATAAGTCTCCTCTTATAGAATTGAATCTACTCTCTTCTACCTCACCAAGTTATATATATATATATATATATATATATATATATATATATATATATGTATGTATGTATGTATGTATTATGTATGTATTTATATATATATATATTTATATATCAAAAGTAAAGCCTCCTATTTTTATTAATTCAAACGGTTAAAGAGCTACGAAGACAGAAATAGAACTGTCAAAAGTAAAAACATTTTTCTGCTCCAGAATGTATTTTTCTACATAGTCATCATCATTCTCAATGTACTTTTGCGCATCTCCGCTTCTGATATATGTTCATGAAAAAGGTTGCTCGTTTTCTGTATCACACCATCAATATTTGCAACAGAGAAATGAAACTTTCAGGTCATGAATGGAGAAGTTCAGTAATCATAATAATGCAATTTGCAATCCCCTCTAATTCCTTCAGGCCGAATAAAAAAAAATAGAAGGCATTACTTTTAGAGTGCTCCTTGTATATATACTGGATGTTTTATCATTGATAACAAAAGAATGAAAGTCTACTTACATCTTTGGTCTTTGTCAATGCTTGTACGATCGACGGAACAAATTTTCTGCGCCAACTCGCTGGATTTTTCCAAAAGAATTTTACCAGAGGCAAAATGTTGTATAAATCGATAAAATGGTTTACTTGCTATCTCCTCCAGGTCCCGCCGAGACACGGAAGAACCGATTGCGACCACAAAGATTTTCACACCTGATTTCTTAAGCAAAGTAGCCTCTTTGAATGCCTTCTCGTAATCACTTGAATAACCGTCGGTGAAGACGACCAAAATCCTCTCTACGCCTAACTTAAATGAAGCCGGAAAGAACACAGCGCTTCTCACCAGATGTAGAGCATGGCCAGTCTTAGTTCCGCCTCCAATGTACTCGCTACTCTGAATTCGCTTCAATACTGCAGACTTTTCGAACCCCAAATCGAACCCCAGCACGTTCTTATACTCATGGTTAAACAAGGCAAAGCCGACCCGAGTCTGTCTGGGTCCGATATCAAAACTGCTAACAATCTTTTCTATTGCTTTTTTTCCTTTAGCGAATCCCTGAGATGTTACAGTTGTTGAAGAATCCAAGAGGAAAAAGACTTTGGCAACCATGTATCTGCAAGCTGAAAAAGAAAATGAAATTTCAATTTAATTCTTACAAAATGTTAAATTCAAATAAAATAATATCGTTAGGTTAATAAAAACAGAGGTGCAATCATATATAACCCTAACCCCGCACCACACGTATTAGGGGGTTTGAATTATTTATTCGGTTTCTCTGTACATGGGGTTTTCGGAAAACCTGACATAAAGATACTCCCCCTCTAACAAGTAAACCTTGACCATATATTCAAAAATAGTATCGAAGCCTAAATAAGCTGCCAACTATAAACTGACTTACACGAAGACTGGCACAAGTTCTTTCAGTGATGTTACCTCAAGTAACTGGATTTAGCTAGATATTCCACCAGACTAGACGAATTTTTGTCCCGAAATTCGATAAGAACAAGAAACCAGAATAAAGATATACTGAAACACACAGGGTAGAACGATAAACAACACTACAGATTTATTTAAACCTTTTATTGACAAAATAACTTTGCTGTTCTAAAGAAAACAACACTGCAGATTTATTTAAACCTTTTATTGACAAAATAACTTCAGGTAACCTCGAGTTAATGTGGCCGCCTTCAGTCTCAATTACCGCCTCGATACGGATCCGGAAATGAGAGAAAATTTTTTTCATAATCGACCCAAGACTGTATCCTAATAAACAAAGTCTCTGACAACATAGATAAAGTACTCTCCCTCGATACTCGCACACAAGTACATGTATTTGGTGACTTCAATGTCCACCATGGTAACTGGCTTAGATTCTCTACTTACACAGACGCAGCTGGTAGCACAACACATAACTTCTCTATATCTTATTCTCTATCACAAACGGTTACATCCCCGACACGTTTCCCTGACCAGCAAGATCAACATGTCTCACTTCTAGATCTGTTTCTGGCCACAGTTCCCGATGATTGCGTAAAAAATGCCCAAAGCTCACTCTGGAATGCTGATCACTCTGTGACAATGGTAGAAATCGCCCTAAATTCTCGACCCAAAACTGAAGAGTCACTGTTTAAGCAACGATGTATTATAAAAAGGCTGACTTGAAAGCCATCAGGGATCTCATCAAAGATGCCCAATAGGAAAATATCTTTTCTCTTTCCGGTGAAAAATGCGTAAATGAAACCAATGAATGGCTCAAAATGCAATTTAGGTACATGTCATTCTATAGCAAGCCACACTCTCGCTAATGGTTTACTTCTACTTGTGCAGATGCCATTGCTCAAAGGCAACATACGTACCGCAGATTTAACCGACATAAGTCCAGTTCAAACAGGCAGAAGTTTTTAGAAGCTAGAAGTCATTGTAAGAGAGATGTAGCGACAGCTAAGACAGAATATACTGAAACCACTAGAAAACGTATCGAAGCACAGAAATTAGGGATCCGTGATTTTTGGAAAATCTACAACAACGTATTAAATAATGGGCAGTCGAAAATTCCCCTTATCCAACAATCATGGGGTTGTTTGCCTCCAACTCCACACTGGACCCTCCTAACCACCCCCTCCCTGACTTTTCTTTGCGGATAGACGCCACACTAGACGATGTAAAAAATCACCCCTGCTTAGGTGCATGCTATCATAAAAAATCTTGACACTTCAAAAGTATGTGGACCTGATCTCATCCCGGCTGTGCTATTAAAAAAGTGCTCCGCCGAAGTAGCTCTGGTTCTTTCTAAACTTTAAAACAAATGTCTTAAAGAATCTTGCGTTCCTGCCTGCTGGAAAACTGCTTCTGTGGTACCAGTTTTCAAGAATTCTGGCGAAAGGACTGACCCATTAAATTATCGCCCTCCCTCTTTTCGCCAAAATATTTGAGTCCATAATTAATCAAGCTCTAGGCCATTACCTTAGAGTTGCTAAACTTCTGACCGACCATCAATATGGATATAAACAAGCCCGTTCAACAGCAGATATCCTAACTGTAATCTCTGAAAATATATACCATTTATTAGACATGGTAGCTCTAGATATATCTAAGGCTTTGGCAAGGTATGGCATGAAGGTCTTCCCAGGAAAATCAGATCATATAGTATCACTGGAAGAATACATAACATAATTAAATCCTTCTTAGATAAGAGAAAAATCCAGGTTGTCCTCGATGGTCGTACATCGAAACAATATGATATAAATGCGGACCTCTATTATTCCTAATATTCATGAATGACCTCCCTTATAACATTGTCTCTGAGATGGGTATATTTGTTGATGACACCACGTTCTATAACAAGCACGAGAAGAAAACAAATGAACACATATCTAAGGAAATGGCAGAAACACTGGAGGAAGACCTCCGATATATAGTGGAATGGGGACAAAAATAAATGTTCACATCCAATGCTGCCAAGACTAAGCTCGTTTCCTTCAATAATTACAAGAAACCTTCTCTATCACCTATAGCAATGGCCAAAAGCACATTACCTGAAAGTACTTCCTTTAAACTCATCGACCTAATGTTCACAGGAAACATATATATATATATATATAGATATATTGAGAGCATTGCCAAGGCTGCTGAGAAACAGGTGGCCTCGCTCTCTACCGTGCTATGTTGTATCCTTCTGTCTGTTTTACAAGTATTTTAATGGTGAATGCTATGAAGAACTACAAGCACTTTTACCCTCTCGGCGTGAATACCACTGACAAACACGCAAGCAGCTGTTCCAGCTCTACACAGTAGAGATCCCTAGGTGTAAAGAAGCCTTCTACTCCAATACCTTACAAGACTGCGAGACTTTAGAACTCCCTTCTGGGATTCTGCTTTCCCAACTGTACTGACATGCAGAAGTCCAAGTGTTATGTAAACAGACATCTTGCTGCTTATCTTCCTTCATTATATCTCTGCAACATGTCCCCGATAGTAACCCCCTACTTCAAAGTGGCACTGTGCCTTGTTTGGGGTGAAAATTGAATTTTAAAAATGTTGTAGCACTCCTTCTGAAGCCAAGCCTGGGTGTCTTTGGACTTGTGGTCCGGCGCCAAGTCATGTTGCCATATCCTTGGTCTACAAGCGGCCACCTGATTGCACTAGGGAATCACTACACTTTTCACCATATTCAGATAGACGTTGGTGTTGATTTTCAAGCCAACTTTGCAGACCGTAGATCGGCCGATGATTGTCTTTGTTATTTAGGCAATCCAGCAATGCATTTTGAGGGTATCGGCAATGGTCCTGTTGACTGGTAGAGAGCATAAGGAGTACAGCGGCACATCTCCTATCTCGCTCGCTGACCATCGTGTCACTTTCAGACATGATAGCTGGCTCATCGCTCGTGGGATTTGTATACAACTGGCCAACTAGTAAATGGTCTGCAAGGAAGAAAACCGGTTTTTAGTAAACGGAAATGGAACCATGTCGTTTTAAGGAGACAATTTTATTGTTTCACCCTGAAGTTTACTGGTCAATTTGGAAAATTGATGTTCTTAAATTCTTTACTAACTCAACTGTGACGAAACCTTTAATATTCAAATATCTATTCATCTCATATAGTAATCGCAGCCTCAATGTGTTTAGGTTTGTACATATGTTATTATTCCGTTTTTCAAATGCGTATTTAGTTGTAATCATAGAATATCAGATGGCCCAATAAACTAATCCTCAACGAACAGGCTCTACATGAACTGCACTACAAGTAGTTCTGTTTAATTTTCTATTTGTTTAGGAATTCATTTCCCACTGCTTTTTTTACATGGGGTTCACCACTTATCGAGGCCCGAAGGCCACTCAGGGATAAGGATTGTTTCGTGTACAGTAATCAATGAGATAATATTGTAGTAATCATTTGTATTGGGGGTTTTGATAGAGTGTCTTACTTAAGGGGGCGGTTTGTCAGGAGTTTGTTTATGTTGGACTTGAAGACGTCCAAGTTGTAGTCAGGTGGGAAACAGGCAAGTGGCAGAGAGTTCCACTGGCGTGCAGCTCTAAGAAAGAAGCTTTGCTCATGGAATCTACGTTTGGATTTAGCCACAGATAAAGAGTGGGGAAAATTATTGACAGTAGTTTCAGCCAGACGAGTGTTTCTCGTGAAAGATTGGCAAGGGGGGCGAGGGATTTGAGCTCAGACAAGCACCTGCCATGGAAATTGTGATAAAACAAAGACAGGCTTGCAACGTCTCTTCTGTGGGAGAGAGGTTGCAGGAAAGAGAAAAGGGCACCCCCCCCCACTAAACCACGAAGTCTATTTTGTACTCTGTCAAGGCAGGATAGACTGTTTTTAACAGCTCCTGTCCAGATGTGGCAGCAGTACTCCATCCTTGGACGTACTTGGCTTTTATAAAGATAGAGAATTGCATCAGTAGTAAGATATCTTCTGGAGCGGTAGAAGGATCCCACCATTTTCCCAGCGTCCCTGGCAACAGATTTGATGTACGTGTTCCATTTCAGATCAGGAGTAAAGGTCAAACCCAGAAGCTTGTCAAAACATGGAGCCTCTCCAAGAGCCATCCATTTCAATCGATGCCAGATGGGGATCAGACGTTGATGATGTAAAGATAGAAGCTTGGTCTTGAATGCATTAAAAGTGCCCAGCCGCCTCTTCTCCCACTGTACCACGTGCTCAAGGTCCGAGGAGAGAGAATTAAACAAAACTTTGTCATTTACGGCCTTTGATGTGTTGCCATAGATGGTCGTGTCATCAGCATAGATGTCAACGAATGATTTTAGTATGTGTTTTGGGAGATCATTGATGTAGATCAGGAAGAGAGTTGGGCCCAGGATGCTCGACATATCAAAGGCCTTCGATAAGTTATGGCATAAAGGCCTACTTCACAAGATTTCCACCTACGGTATAACTGGAAATGTTTTCTCTATCATTAAAGCATTTCTCTCCGATAGGCTCATAAGAGTAGTGGTTGATGGGCAAAAATCAGAGGCCCACAGTATTAATGCTGGAGTCCCTCATGGGTCCATCCCGGGCCCAACTGTCTTCTTGATCTACATCAATGATCTCCCAAAACACATACTAAAAGCATTCGTAGACATCTATGCTGATGACACGACCATCTATGGCAACACATCAAAGGCTGTAAATGACCAAGTTCTCTCTGATTCTCTCTCCTAAGATCTTGAGCACGTGGTACAGTGAGGGAAGACGGGGCTGGTTACCTTAAATGCATCTAAGACCAAGCTGCTATCATTACATCATCAACGCTCTGATCCCCATCTGGCATCGATTGAAATGAATGGCTCTCGGCCAGGGAAGGCCCCATGTTTTCATAAGCTCCTGGGTTTGACCTTTACTCCTGATCTGAAATGGAACACATCGGTGGCCGAGGTCGCTGGGAAAATGGTGGGATCCTTCTATCGCTCCAGAAAATATCTCACTAATGATGCAATTCTCTATCTGTATAAAAGCCAAGTACGTCCAAGGATGGAGTACTGCTGCCACATCTGGGCAGGAGCTGCTAAAAACAGCCTACCTTGCCTTGACAGAGTACAAAATAGACTTCGTGGCTTTTCTCTTTCCTGCAACCCCTCTCCCACAGAAGAGACGTTGTGAGACTGCCTCTGTTTTATCGTTATTTCCATGGCAAGTGTTCGTCTGAGCTCCATTCTCTGGTCCCCACTCGCCAGTCTTTCACGAAAAACACCCGACTAGCTGAAACCACTGTCAATAATTTTCCCCACTCTTTATCCGTGCCTTAATCAAAACAAAGCTTCTTTCTTAGAACTGCACGATTGTGGAACTCTCTGCTGCTTGCCTGCCCCCCTCCTCACAACTTCAACCTAGATATCTTCAAGTTCAACACAAACAAATTCCTGATGAACCGCCCCCTTTAGTAATGACACTTTATCAAATCTCCAATACTAACGATTACTACGATACTATCCCATTGATTACTGTACACGCAATAATCCTTATCCCCGAGTGACTTCTGGGGCTTGATAAGTAGTGACCACAATGTAAAAAAATCCGGTTTGGAATCCTGATAGGCTGATAGTAAAACACCGCAACACCTTTCCGGTAACTCCTGCAGCTGCGCTGGCCCCGGCTGTATTGATTTGCCTTTCCGTCGGACATTGTTTGCAATGCCGAGAATGGGTCCTTGGTAACTGGGAAATTTTAGGTTTCCTCGCTATTTATAATACCGCTGGTGTGTTGCATTTGTTTTGTTTGTTTGTTTTGGCTTCGATTGTTGTTTTCGTTTTACTTATTTTCTTTAGTTTTGTCGACCCTTTTTTATCTGTACTGTTCAGTCTTCCCTTTTACTTCACGCTTTTGTTTAGCCTTTCTTCCTTTACTATTCGTCTTTAGTCGTTTTCTATTCTGTTTGACCTTTTCTCCGCCTTAACTTTTTGTAATTTGATTCCTCTAATGCTTTAACGTTTTTTGTGTCTTTTTTACTATTATTCGTCTAAAAATTATTGATTTCGGCACTCTATAAAGTTCCATATAAAGTTGCTTATAATTAAATTAATACGGTTTCAGCGTCCAATTTGCTGTCGTGACAAGAAAGACAAAAATCGTTTTTCTAAGTTTAAATTAGACCATGAATAAAGATTACTTATTTTTGTGTTGATCGTTTCAAAATAATTTCATAGATTTAAAATAAAATTGGAATTTAGGATGTCAAAAAAAAAACTGCGAAATAGCCATAAATAAGCAATTCCAAAAACTTTTAAGTAACAAATAGCCAAATTTAAAACTTAATTGAAAAAAAATATAAGGAATCAATATTGAATGAAATCCCACATTTTAATGTGAAACAAGGCTGACTAATCATAAAAAAATCAGCAAATGTGACACGGATTGCGATTGGGTAGGGAATCCAAAAAAATATTTTGAAATAGATGTATCCTATACAAGAACTAACATTTGGTTGGTTGTTGGTTGGTTAGTTGTTTTACGGCATATTAACCCATTTCAGGTTATTTAATCCCGAATCCAGTGATTTTTAAGAAAATGTTTTTAATAGAATACATTTGTTTGTTTTTTTTTCAAGTTGGTTTCTATTCAACACATAGTTGGAGCTCTAACAGCAACTACCACTCCGGGCCAGAGTAGTGCTGAGAGCAATGATAATTAAAGGATTGTTCCACACTCACCAAAACCCGCAAGCTGTGGCCTCACAATCGGATATAGTTAAAGGTCATATTCAGGACGCTAACATTTACAGAAGACCATCGGTCAGCTCAGTGAGACATATAGACAGATTGGTATAAGTGCTGGATCTTGGCTAAAAACCATCAGCAAGATTAAAAATGGGTGTGATATGATTGCGATTGTCGTTATATCGGATTATATTTCGTACCGATACACAGGACGCAACTCATGAAAATCAAAATAAAATAAATGTAATGAATCCGAAGGTGCACAGCCCTGTCAAAGAACACGAGTGTTTTGTTGTGACATTTTTCTCAGAAGAATAATGGCAGCATACTTTTCCGATGTCCGATGCAAAAGGTTTCGATAACGTTGATCGAAACACAAATGATTTTGTGCTGTCTCTCTCGTGAAAGGAAGGAGAATGGCTGTCTTAAATATATTCGAATACAATATTCAGGTGAGACGTGCCAAGTTATGTACAAACATCAATTTGCTGATAGCTATATATCACTGATAGTATTATATAAAAGAGTGGTTTTAGGTTCAATATAAACAATCATTATTTACCATTTGTCAGAGAAATTCCGGCCCTAATGCTGTTCAAATGCATGGAAAGTTATTTTTACTGGTTCTTAGTAATCTGATATCAGGTGCACAATCAGGAGTTTCCGGGTATATAATTTGATATAAATATAATATATAATTTGATATAAATATAATATAATTTAATTCAAATATAATTTAATATAAATATAATATAGCGCGGGTGTGCGGACGTAAATGAACTCTAAGTGACGTCATCGGTGGAGAAAAAAGGGTTATAAAAAAGAGCGGCAACGATCTCGTGAGAGACAAGATAACGTTCGGGATCTCGTAAGAAATGTTGAGAACGTTACATTGGTGACGTCACAGCCGTAACGACGAGGAAATAAATGTCGTTGTAAAAAAAACAAAAAGCGAGTCAGAGTTATTTCCCATTCGTTTTCCTGGTCTCCTTTTGCTAAAGAAACTACACACAACATGGGTTGGTTCGCGGATAACATTACATAAACATGACTAATTCACAAGTTTATGGTGAACTGCCAAGACCAATTCTGTTCAGTGATGTAAAGTTCTTAAGAAGCGTATGTGTGCTCTAATCCAGCGTGACTATTTTTTACTTTCAATCTTGTTTTATTTTAATAATACAAAATAAGATCCTCTATCGACCAAGGCTTTTGCGGTATTAGTAATTCGGAGTCTGAAAAGAAAAACACTGAAATAATCGAATTCGTATCCCTATTTCCGTTCTATGTTGGTATCAATGCGTTTACTTCTGTGGGCAGGTGTTGTGCTTCTGAAAACAGAAGTCCCATATAAGTTCGGTGACGAGATAATTTGTGAGCAATTGGATAATCGTCTACACTTAGCGTTCTGTGATTACTGAGACGACATGCTCTTAATGTCTGATATTCACAGTAATTCCGTTGACGAGTCAAACAGTGCAGTGTCAACAGGCGAACTTTCAGCTGAAGTGGAAACGTCTTAAGATGCATGCAGGTTATGAATTAACAAGTTTTTAACTACCTCATAAAATGCAATATAGTGAGTGACAAGTTATATGGATTTTATCCTGCAACATTAAGTGCTGACATGCTGATGCAATATCACACTTGATCGACGGCGATAACCGAAACAGTGCAATGTAAAGAGGGACTTTCAGCTGAGGTGTATGCATATCCTTACAAGTTATATTTTGTTTTTCTCATCATTGTCCTAGATGAGCAGAGTCGTGGCGCACATTCGTCTGTTGATGTGTCAAAGGTTTCTCTGAATCATTTCTGAAATCTATGTCACTGTACATAGGCAACAGATGTCATCTATTATAAATATAATAATTGCGTAATATATATATATATATATATATATATATATATATATACTAGCAAAGATACCCGTGCTTCGCACGGAGCTTTGTTGCGCACTCGGGTACCAAAATCTGTGGGCACCTTTCCAGTAAGTTGATGTTGTAAGAGCAACGATTGCATAAGGTGATTAACATTTTAACTACCTCTTGTAGTGACTGAAATTCAATCAGGAACTTCACAAAACATTTTCATCAAAAAGGAAGGTTACTTGATGTTACATAGTAAATTTTTCATTGAAGTCATTTTCAACTCTTGCTTAAATTTTATCTTGCACATTCAATACTAAAAACTTACCACAATCAGATCATGTCAGTTTTTCCTCATATCCATTTCTCGAACTTTTCACTAAAGAGCCTCAGGGTAAACTACATTTCTGCTGCTTTGATTTGGAGCCAGAATGTAGAGTTTTTCTGAACTTCCGCTCCGGCTGATGGAGACGTAGAACATACCATGACTGAAGCAGTCTGATGTCAAGTCTACGCCAATGGTGTTAAATGTCTGACCTTGACTTTTGTTTATGCTCATTGCAAAACACACCTTCACAGGAAATTGGAGTCTCCGGAATTTAAATGGAAGTACTGAGTCCGATGGAACTAAGGGGATCCTTGGCAGTAGAACGGTTTCGCCTTTGTAGGGACCACAGGAAATGGTGGCCTCAAGTACATTGGTGTGCAATCTGGTGATAACACATCTGGTTCCGTTTGTTATTGTTGGCGGTTCCAAGGATCGAAGAATCATGATTGGCGATCCAATTTTGAGATTTAAAATGTGTGGAGGCATTCCAGATATCTCCAAAGAGTTTAAAAACTCCACAGGGTAGTGAACAGCTTCATATTCATTAGTAGCTGAATCAACTGACTTGTATTGCTTTGTGTCTCCTGGAAATTCATCCATTATTGAATTGTTCAAATGATTCACATTGCTGTTTAATGGCGAAATAATAGCCCTCTCAGCAAGCCAATCCGGTGATTTTCCATTGTTTTGCAGGTCTGGGTACACTTTGTCTTTCAGTTGCTTCTGATTACCGACACATTTACCAAGCGCAGTTGGAATCTTAATTGTGTCAGGTGAAGAAGTGATAGGAAACTGACCATTACCGATTTGGAGAAGCAATTTTGAGAAGTCTGCTGCAGCTGTGTTATCAGAGATATAGGCTCTCATATTAGTAGTCAGTCTCTTCACTATAACGTGCCTCCAGAGATAGGATTGTTTCAAACTTGCATTGACAATGTTAGCCCTTGTGCCATTTTTAACCACTGGGAGGATTTGACGGAAATCACCGCAAAATAAGGTTGGAATGCCACCCATGGGATTCTTGTTTCCTGTGATGTCTTGCAGTGTTCGGTCAATTGCTTCATAAGCACTCTTGTGCGTCATTGGGGCTTCGTCTACAATGATTGCAGAGGTGTCTCTAATTACATTTGCCAAGGCTGAGTTACCAGTAATTTTGCAAACTGGCTGATCCATTCGATGAGTATCCAAGGGTACTTTAAAAGTGCTGTGAAGAGTGCGGCCACCTTGTAGTAGAGTAGCAGCAATGCCACTGAATGCTGTTGCAAGCACAATCTTTCTCATGGATCTAATCTTTGCAAGGATCAAATTGATTACAAAAGTCTTGCCCGTACCACCTGGAGCATCAAGAAACATCATGTTTTTGTTCATTTCACCTTGTGCTTCCAACATTGCCATGAATGAATTGTAAACTTCTCTTTGAGAATCGGTCAGTTTTTCTTGCATATTTTCTGCTTGTAGGGAAGTTCTTCAAGATTATAAGTAACTTCACGTTGATACTCTCTCGCGAGTCTTTCATCTCTCCCTTGCATTGGTGCAGGTAATCCATAGCTTGCCAATGGTTGACCGCACATAAGGAGAACTTTTTCTTCAATTAGACAAAGAGTTTTATTATAGATGTCCTCATTAAAATCTGCTTCTGGATTGTTAACTTCTTGCCTGTATCTGTGAAGAATGTCTTCAGATATTACATCACGAAAAGCCATCCAGATCTCAAGAGGATTTCTTGGCTCACAGGCTGTTAAAATTATCACAAATAGGCTTCGCAAATTTGAAGGTGATTGAGTGGCACTTGCCTCTCCTACTGCTTGATGCAAGTGATGGTCATTTTCTAGAAGGCCTCGAGCAAGGCACGCTGCTCTGTATGTTTCAAACACCTGACCATTGTATGCTCGCAAATTTTGAAATGAAGTTGGACCAGCAACCTCATTGAGCAACAGGCGTAAGAAATAACACTCCCCTGCTTTTGGACTAATCGTGTAGATTCTCCCAATGCATGGTGCCTTCCATACATCATCATTTTCAGTACCTTCAACTTGTACCCCACGCATTCTTCTCATCCATTTCTTTGTCGATTTGTTCCAAGTGTAAAACTCAGGGACTTCTACGTATTTGAGACCCCTTGCAAAGTCATCCTCATGGCAGAGTTGAAAAAATGCTGTCAAAGTTGTGGCAGGCGGTGGACCTTGGGCTCGTTCCAGAGCAGTATCAGCTGAGAACATGACACGCTGCCCATTTTCAAGATGAACAGAAAGTTGTACAATTGGGGGGAAATGTTCATGGATGGGATGTTCCAATATCCTCCAGGCTGCCTCTGAACTGCCGACATACCTTGCATTCTGGAACTGCTGGATCTCATCCACAATGTGACTTTGTACTTGGCCTTGTTGGTTAGCTGCTCCATCAGTTCTTTGTAGTTCAAACACTGCTTGATCACATCCTTTATTCACGTATTTGAGGACATATTTGATGCTTTGGATCGAGCTGCAAATTTCTACGTTAATGTGAGCGTTGAACTGCTGAAGGAGGACCTTGTTGTACGGAACAATCCACTGGTTTGTTATTTCTTGATTAACATACCGACCATTTCTCTTCATCCTTATTGTACCAGTCTGGCCTCCATCTTCTGGTTTTCTTCGCCTGTACTTGGGGTAAGAGTCTTGGCCTTGCTTGGTACACTGAAGAAATTCTTTTGGGTATTTTTTGGAACATTTGTTGTCAATCATACATGGACAATTTGGATTAAATGGTCCACAAGGTCCATGCACCATATGTGCCATCACTTTAGCATGAAGATCAGGATCTTCCTCTTTGTCAGGGATCTCTGCAGATATGCAGAGATCCATTTTTTCTGGTAGAAGTTTGTCCTCTGGGGCCTGCCAGGTGAGGATGTGTGCATGCGGCAGTCCTCTTTTTTGATATTCAATACTGTACAGGAAAGCCCTCAACCTGCCAAATCCTCCCTTTTTAATAAATTCAAGTAACTTTTTTAGCTTCTTCCTGAAAACCCTGGCAACAATATCTGGACGATCCTGAGGGTCTTGCCCTTGAAGACAATTTTCTGTAATTTCTGTCCACTTTGGATTTGTTGTGAACATGATGAAGAGGTCGGCTCGGCCCATTCGCCGAACATATGCCATGGCATCACTTTGACGCTCAAACATGTATCGAGGGCCTCCTGTATAAGTTGCCGGAAGTACAACTCGTTGACCAAACTGTTCTGGATTCCCATCCTCCCTAAGAATTGAATCTCTCAAGTTGCTATAATTGTCAGCTCTCAGGGTCTGTTGCTCACGCCTCAGGAACTGTAAACGTTCTGTTTCAATCTTACAGTACACATCCACCAGCCATTGTTGAAATAGCCTTCGGTACCAGAGAAAATAGTTTCCAGGCCGAGTCATTAAATGGTACGAATAAAATTGCTGTTGGGTAACTTTTCGCCCATTGGATGCCTTCATGTAGATGTTGTAAGATGGAGAACCATAGGGGTACATTAACGGGTACATTAAAGTATCGTAGAGGGGATGTAGTTCGGAGATCCATTTTAATGTATCATTTCTAAAACGCAAGACAATATCCCGGTTAGCTGTTGGTTCATTCTCCATTAATATTCCAATCTCATACGTTGTTGTTGGAGCATTGAATCGCCGTGGATGCTCTTCTTGCGGCCTTCGGTCTTCCCTTATGACAACTTTATGTTCTACCAAGTGTTCTTCTTCAATCCTCTCCTTTGTTGTTTTCAGCTGACAAATGAAGCTGTTGTTCTCATGTAAAAATTCAGTCAGACTTTGGAGAATGTCTCTATTGAGTCTACTGTCACGTCCCCGATTATGTAGTTCCTCTTCCAGACTATCCAAGAAGTAGACTTGAATAAACTTTGCTGTTTCATCTTCAGGTGGTAAAAGACTCCCAATCTGGTGGCAAACCTGGCCTCGAATTCTAAAAGAAGGATTCCACCCATGTACTGCCGCAATTTTGTGACCAAATGATGTCATTGCAAAACAATTGTTATAACTGCGTAGATTTTGCAGAAAATCTTTAGAGATGGGACCATTGCCGGAGAGCAAATCTTGAAGCAACTGAGGCAGTGGTGGAAAGCTATCAAGCACAACTTTGCCAGAACAACAACAACCAGGGGTTTCTCCTTTAAATTTTACAGCTGAGCAATGTTGACATACTTTGTCCATTTTTCCTATATCAGCTGTAGTGAGAGAGTCATTTTTGTTGTAGAGCAATCCTTTTCTATTGCAGTGTTCTATTTCATGGTGTCTCAAAGCAGTCATTCGTTGTCTAGCTGCCTCGTTTTCTGTCAATTGCTGGGGCAAAGTCATACTCTCTCTCCATGCAGCCTCTCGTTGTTGCCCTTGGTATAGGCGAAAGCTTCGTTGGGTTTCCGATTCATTCTGATGTCGTTGAGCCACTCTCAACTGACCTTGTGTACGTCTACTTACCTCATATAATTCATTCGATCGTAATATTGCTTCTCTTTCCAGTGCATATCTTTGCCTTTCTTGAATTTCATCTTGTGATGAATTTAACCGCCTTACAGCATGTCTAGTTCTGTCAGCTTCACGTTGGGTTTCTCTTTCCAAATCTGACAGTCTTGCTCTCCTTTCTCTTTGACGTATCCTGTTAAGTTCTAGACGTCTTTCTCTATCTGAATTGTTTTCATTGGAGCGAATTGCAGCAACTCTTAGTCTATTAGCTTCCAATCTTTCCATTCTTTCTTCCTCACTTTCGTTTCTACTTCGTTTGGGTGGCATAATTTCGGTTTTAAACGGAATTGTTTAACGATATTAATGATTGTAAATTAATTAAGCGTAAAGGAAATGTATACTAACTGAAATGGACGAACTATAAATAATATTTCTGAATAGTACAATTATAAACAATTATATTGTACCTATTTACTATGCCTCCCCACGGGACAGAGTTAGACACCAGGGTCGTTTTTTAACGTGGAGAAAAGGTACAAAAATAAAAATTGTCTCAGTCGTGAAGGATTTCTCCTCCACCGAAAGAGAACAAGAAAATGAAGTGCAGCATCTGAAGAACAGATACTACACTTTGATCTTGACCAAAAGGAATGAATAAAAGCGACCTACTTGTGACTCATTACTTCCGGGTGTAAACGTCACAGTCTAAAAGTAATAATTAAAAAAAAAAGTAAATGTAAAATAAATGTAATACCAACTTAGGTTAACTAAGTAAACAGTACAATTAAAACAGTTCTATTAAAACAAATAATTACTAAGATCTAGGTAATTGTTAGTCTCATTGTTATGGTTTTAAAGAAAAAAATGTGTAAAAAAAAGTTCTGCTTTTGTGAGTACGTGTATTTCTTTTAAATTACATAACCTTTTTATTTTATTATTTATATCTCTTTTAAATTTATATATTTTGTTAGTAAACTGGAAGAAATTCAGTTGAATAAAACCTTGTTCGTGTTCTTTACGTTAAACTCATATTTTTATAAAAGGTTCATCCGGTTTAAAGAAAGCACTAAGTTTAAATAAGACTGGAAATAACTAATTCAATATATAAATAGAAAAATGAAATAAATATAAGCTTTAAGTCTTAAGATAGTAATAATCAAAATGTAATAAATTATTTGTAGTTCAAATCTATGATAAACAGGCTTTCGAAATAGGCTCGACCAGAAAGATTAAATTGGAACGAAATTATAATCTCCGTGCCATTTTCAAAACAACCCCACAAAAGTAACGGTATCCTGCAGTTGGTTAAAATCACAACGTTGGTTGTAAGAAAAATGTAAAAGAAAATGCGCTTATCTGTTTATATTTACCTGTTTTATTTAATTAAAAAAAAAATTGGCTATAACTGGAAGAGAGCGTTATGTTTTGGGGGTTGTTTAAAAAATAGAATGGAAATAAAGTTAGTTCCGTTTTAATTGTCTTTAATTGCGGCAAGCGCTAACAAAATCGAAAAATCACTGTTTACATTCGAAATGTTAACTTTTATAGGTTTACAGGTTTGCTGACAAGGCTGGGGGTGTTTAATACAATTATTTTACTAAATTGATTTTTTTCATTTAAAAATAAAATTATTTCTTTTTTAATAAAGTTTTATTTTAAAATATTTGTTTTTGTTTATTTATATAAAATTACGATAGTTGAATTGTATTCTTTCAATTATATTGGCAAGTAAAATATAAAAGATTAAAACGGAACGAAATTGAAATTTCCATTACATTTTCAATACAATCCCAAAACATAAAGCTTTGCTCGCCAATGAATTGTTTTGATAATATACGTAAAGTGAAATAAATCGAATATAAAATTAAATGAAAATATATTAAATAATTAAATGTTAAATAGATTTTGTAAATAGTACAGTTGAAATGATTAGAATATTTCGAATACGTAATAAGGTCGAGGTAATTAGTTAAAGAGATTTAATATAATGTGATATGCAAATGAGCATAAGTCATTCGATATGGGGGTGGTTTGTAGACTAGTATATAAAGAAATTAGGCAAAGATTCTTATGTCTCCTATAACAGAAACATCCTAAAATGGGTTCTAATGTTTCTCTATCAGGAGAGATCTACCCTCTTACCTCCTTTATATTTCGTTGATGATGGAGAGCTGTACACACAGACAGAAACACACAAACCCTATTACTTTATAAAAATATAGATATATATATATATATATAAGAACAAATAATTAATAAAAACCTGTTCAAAACAATTTAAGAAGAGTTAAAACAAAAACATTTAATTTTCAAAAAAGGTAACACAAAGTAATCCGCAGAGTTTCGAAAGAAATACTTTCCAATTCAGAAATCAATCTGGTTAAACATCACATATTGAAATAAATATTTACTCACCTTCTACCGACGTTATCGTTGTGTGCCTAGTTAGTGTAAGAGTAGTTGGTGTGTTTCTAGGGACGGCTGTTGAAATAGGAAAAATATTTATTGTAGGCATTGTATATTTACTTTTTAGGAAGCCTTTACAAAATTATGAAATATTAACATTTTTAGGAAGCCCTAACAAAATTATGAAATATTAACATTTTTAGAAAGCCCTAACAAAATTATGAAATATTAACATTTTTAGAAAGCCCTAACAAAATTATCAAGTATTAACATTTTTAGAAAGCCCTAACAAAATTATGAAACATTAACATTTTTAGAAAGCCCTAACAAAATTATGAAATATTAACATTTTTAGAAAGTCCTAACAAAATTATGAAATATTAACATTTTTAGGAAGCGCTAACAAAATTATGAAATATTAACATTTTTAGAACGGTCTAACAAAATTATGAAATATTAACATTTTTAGGAAGCGCTAACAAAATTATGAAATATTAACATTTTTAGAACGGTCTAACAAAATTATGAAATATTAACATTTTTAGGAAGCCCTAACAAAATTATGAAATATTAACATTTTTAGAAAGCCCTAACAAAATTATGAAATATTAACATTTTTAGAAAGCCCTAACAAAATTATCAAGTATTAACATTTTTAGAAAGCCCTAACAAAATTATGAAACATTAACATTTTTAGAAAGCCCTAACAAAATTATGAAATATTAACATTTTTAGAAAGTCCTAACAAAATTATGAAATATTAACATTTTTAGGAAGCGCTAACAAAATTATGAAATATTAACATTTTTAGAACGGTCTAACAAAATTATGAAATATTAACATTTTTAGAAAGCCCTAACAAAATTATGAAACATTAACATTTTTAGAAAGCCCTAACAAAATTATGAAATATTAACATTTTTAGAAAGTCCTAACAAAATTATGAAATATTAACATTTTTAGGAAGCGCTAACAAAATTATGAAATATTAACATTTTTAGAACGGTCTAACAAATTTATGAAATATTAACATTTTAGGAAGCTCTAACAAAATTATGAAATATTAACATTTTAGGACGCCCTAACAAAATTATGAAATATGAACATTTTTGAAATGCCTAACAAAATTATGAAATATTAACATTTTAAGAAAGCTCTAACAAAATTATGAAATATTAACATTTTAAGAAAGCCCTAACAAAAGTATTAAATGTTACCATTTATAAAAAGCCCTAACAAAATTATGAAATATTATCATTTTTAAAAAGTCCTAACAAAATTATGAAATATTAACATTTTTAGGAAGCCCTAACAAAATTATGAAATATGAACATTTTTAAAAAGCCATCACAAACTTATTAAATATGAACATGTTTAGAATGCCCTACCAAAAGGAAGGTCCAAGCCGGCAAGATAACTAGTTCTGATAAATCCCCAACTATTGTGCTTAAGGGTCTGCTACCTGGACTAGCTCATATTCTTACAAGGTTGGCCAACGTTTGCTTAAAGAAAGGAGAAATGCTTTCCATCAACTACGTTTGTTTAGTAAATAGAAACGTTGTCATGGAACATTATAATGTTTGAGATGATTAATAATATTTTGTTGTTTTAGAATCAGGGGCATTGGAAAGATGGTTGGCCTGCCATTATTAATAATTTCGGAAATAAGCCCAACTGGAAGGCACGTGATTGAAAATCAGATACGTAGGAATTTTTATAACACATCATACACAATAGAGTCAATTGCAATAAATATGTTCAGACTTATGTGCGCCATGGGTAACTTGTTTGAATCTCATCTTTTTAAATATTTCAGATTAGCATTATTGTATTATTGTTGGGATTATTCGAATTACTGTTCTCATCTTGGGTATTATTTTTCATTGCGTGTTGGCTTATATAACATCCGCGCTTCATCGGGTGTATCTTATCGAAATCGCGAATGTCTCTCTCGAACTTGATAATTCGCTCTCGATTTCAAACGGAACTTTTTATTCTATCCATGGGAGTACCATGCGCTAGCTCCATCAGCCTCGACCAGATAGAAGTACTAAGTAATTTTGCAATTGTATTCTGGGTATCGTCCGCTCTAAGCATTGATACTTCAACCCCCAGAAGATTGTCACTGTTAACTTTATTTAGCAAGTATTTTGTCAATTACGCCAGGAAGCCTTCCAGTTTGCGACAAGATACATCGGAAGAACGTTGGAGGCGATATCGGTTGAAACGGTACAAAAATAACACTCAGGGTGAGGATAATAGTCCGAATCATCCAAATAATACGAATGAGTTGAATTTGTCATTAATTAAGTTTTTAACTACCTCATAAAAACAATCTACGTAGTGGCAAGATACATGGGTTGGCACTGGATCTTCGTTTCAAGGCCGATGTAGACATCAATTGAGAATCGCGTTGAATAATAAAAACAATCTTCTTAGTGGCAAGATACATGATCTAACCCGTCTTCAATTAGGAATCGCATTGAATAATACATCTACGTTGATAAATAATATGAGTAAATTATATAAATAGGTTTTTATAAAATTAATTAATTTCTTGAAAATTCTGCTAAAGTGTTGATCCATCCTCGTATTTATCAGATTTTTCGTCGGTTATTTTTGCAGTTATCTCTCGATCGTCCATATACATAAGGTTGTTTATTTTTATGTCTATGAACTTGTACCTAGCGTTACGCTAATTAAGTATGAAAAACAGTTTCCAATTACAGTTTCCACATTTCATTGTATTTCTTATAAGTTTTTATTTTTTTAATTTTTCTTACTCGTTGTTTATTTTTGATCTGGACTACATAGTGCATCGTGAAATTTTTAGTTTTACACAGAAAACAACACAAGGGAAACGGAATATTGAAAATTATTTTTAAAGATTATCGAAAACAAGTGGAAAGAACTGGGAATCGGAAGATAATTGAGTCCAGAAAGATAGGCCTACAAATCAACATAGAGAAGACTGGAGTGGTGTACCAGCCCTCACCAGATAACAACGACCCATAAGAGCCTATAATAACAATCAACGGCAAAGTGCTAAAAGTTGTTGAAAACTTCAAATACCTTGGAATCACTCTAAGCACTGATAACCGTGCTGACAAAGAAATAAGCTGCCGAATCCAAAGCGCATGTGCCTCCTTTGGCAAGCTAGAAAAGAGGCTCTGGACAAGGACTGGTATCCGGCTAGAGACGAAGTGCAGTCTACAAAACTGCCGTCCTGCCAGCCCTGCTGTACTCAGCAGATACCTACACTCTGTATAGAGAACATGTAAGGAGATTGGAAGCCATCCAACAGAGACACCTGAGGAGGATCATGAAGATCAAATGAAGTGACTTTATACCAAACACGGAAGATCTCAGGAGAGCAAACCTAAATAGTTACCCTTGCTACTATGCAACTATGATGGACCGGGAACATTACTAGAATGCAAGAAAACCAAATTCCAAAGATGATCTTCTACAGGGAACTGGAAAATGGAACCCGCAAGGTAGGAGGTCAGAAGCTTCGCTACAAAGATGTAACAAAGAGGCACCTGAATGCAATGAACATCAATGTTAAGAGTTGGGAGGAACAAGCCAAAGAAAGGAGTGGTTGGCGGAACAGTCTCCACAAAGGAAAAAAGAAATAGAGAGAAAGTTTGAAAGTTAGAGCCGAGACACTATAGACGACGCCCTGGCACCCACATATGCAGTGCCTATGACCGGATATTTCACACAGAAAGAGGACTATGCCAACACCGAAGGATAAAGCACTGAGGTTCCGACTAGTCGTCGTCAAGACTGACGGACTGCATGATGATGATGAAAATAAAATAATAATAAAGATGTTACTACTGCACACTATTACTACAACCACAACAACAACTACTACTACTACTACTACTACTAATGCTACTGCTACTACTACTACTACTACTAATAATAATAATAATAATAATACAGCAACTACAGCTATAATATTTATTAACTTACTTTTACAGATCCCATTCAGGAGCAAACGGACCATTTCACTGCTTTTATCTGACGCATAATTTGACAAAATGTGAAACATTTTTCCAGACGCGATAGATTCGATGACATATCGAGGGTTTGAACTGCCAACGTCAAAAACAAATATTTCAATTCCTTTTTCTTTGGCGATTTTCGCTTGTTGTATTACAAAGTTAGGATCACTAAATTTGCCTTTGAGGAAGATTACAGCAATTTTACGAGCATTGTTGCGGCCGCCATTTTTCCGTGTAAATGCATTAATTAGAAGATTGGAAACAAACGAGGACGACATTTCCGTTGTATAGGTTGCAAAACGATGTGAAATATGCTGAAAATTTTGACGATCCCTGTATTGGCGCAGTTGGAAATCTGGAAAATTTTAAAAACAATTATTTTTCTTCATTATTAATGACAAAACAACTGAGTCTGTAAGATGCAAAACCTTAAAGACACATAATTAATAATGGAACGTGACAAAAAATCTTTACATCGAATAAAAGTGTTGTTGGATCTCGTTTGACCTTATTGAAGCTGTAATTATTTTAATGGTCCTGTTTCCTTTGATGGTTTTATTGATTGAAAGTAGGGTTATCATTAGAGACGGGTGAATAAACGAAGGAAAAGAAATAAGCGTTAACGTAAAGGGCGATAGATTTAGAAAAGAGAAAGTAATGATAACAAGAAAAAATAATAAATAAAGTTTTTAAAAATGCCTTGAATTTCTTTGATTGTTATTATTTTAATGTTGGATGTGTGCATAATTTTTCTTCTGTATATATATATATATATATATATATATATATATATATATATATATATATATATATATATATATATATATATATATACAAGTTAGAAAAGCATTTCATCTAAAGCATGAAAATTGTTAAACAAAATGTTTGCCAAATACTAAATCATGAGAAATAAAAATAAAATAAAACACGTATTAGATAGGAACACACAAGGAACTCCCCCCTAACAAAAAAAAATGTTTATTTTATTGAATTATCAAAAAAAAAAAAAAAAAAAAGATTCATATTGCCAAATACTAAATCATGAGAAATAAAAATAAAAATAAAACATGTTTACTTTGAATCGATCAGAGTTAAAATATCACAGTTGTAATCGAACTTCACGAATGCTTGTACCTGCTTCGCACTGACATTAAGAAAAATAAGGCCATGTCTACTCTCACTCCTGATGATCTGTATGTGGAACCTATTATCTTCGTCTATGGAAAGCGCCTTGAAGTCGTAAAACAATTATCTACCTTATCAAATGATGGCACTCTTGATACAAAAATAAGACAGAGAATCAGCAAGGCATCAGACGCATTTGGAAGATTACAAGGTTGCTTTAAATCAATCAGAGTAAAAATATTACAAGTTAGAAAAGCATTTCATCCGAGGCATGAAAATTGTTAAACAAAATGTTTTTACTATAGGCTTTAAAAATAAAGGTACAAGATTCAATTTGAAATTTATTTATCTTCAAAGTGCACTTGTATACATTTTACAAAGTAAGGTATTAAATTTGTATACCTTACTTTGTAAAATTTATAAACGTACACTTTGAGGATAAATAAATTTCAAATTGAATCTTGTACCTTTATTTTTAAAGCCTATAGTAAAAACATTTTGTTTAACAATTTTCATGCCTTGGATGAAATGCTTTTCTAACTTTTATTGTATATTTTTAAGATTATATTTTATTTAATTTATTAATTTAGATTTTAAAAAAAATGAATGTGATTTTGCGTGTATTTATAAAAAACTCTCCTACTCTCTATTTCAGATTGCATTTCTTCTCACACCACAACTCATTTTTGCAACCCCCTCTTTGTATTATCACAGGTCTGAATATTCTCTCTGTTTTAATTCGTAATTCTCCTCACACCACAACTCTTTTTTGCAACCCCCTCTTTGTATTATTACAGGTCTGAATATTCTCTCTGTTTCAGTTTGTATTTCTCCTCACACCACAACTCTTTTTTGCAGCTCTCTCTTTGTCATACATGTCTGAATAATAGGAAAATCTTAATTTTTTTAACAAAAACTTTAAAATAACTTTTTTAGATGAAAATTTTTTCAACTTCTTTCAGAATAGAAAGTCTTTACAATTTAATAAGGAACATATTTCATATAGGTTTCATTAAAAGTATTCAGTAGATAACGATAAAAATAGAGATGAAAATTTCAAAAGGACTGTATAGCTGGTTACACTCAATAGTAGTCCTCGCCAGCGAAAATCTTTGCTATTGTTATTCTATTATTATTATTTAAAACATTTTGTGTCCTGCTCTTTCTCGCGAGGACTTATATATATATATATATATATATATATATATATATATATATATATATATATATATATATATATATAAGTGAACGGTTCTGTCTGTCTGTCTGTCTGTATGTCTGTCTGTGTACATTTCCCTACGCAATAACTCTGTCAATTTTTAGTCTATAGACTCGAAATTTGAAATACCGGGTACTGAGATTTGGGAAAATCGATGTGACGGGTGTCAGCCAGAAATTTGGCTGTTAAGGGGTCAAATTTCAACGATTTGACCTTTAAGAACTCGACCAAACTCCTCCGACAATTTTGGGTCTAGACACTTGAAATTTTAGATATAGGTTCCTTGAACCTGGATCTAACTTAATAAAGTTATTTGAGCCCGAAACTATAAATTTTAAGGGGTCATAATATGGGTCAAATTAAAAAAAATTTACTCTTTTTTTTTGCTCAGCATACACCTCCAAACACCTGGGCAACACCGGGCAACGCCGGGCTGAAATGCTAGTATATATATATATATATATATATATATATATATATATATATATATATATATATATATATACCAGACTCGATGGGCGGGTCACGTAGTGAGAATGGAGGATTATAGGATACCTAAGCAATTGTTTTATGGGGAGCTTGAATGTGGCAAACGACCCAATCACAAACCTCGGAAAAGGTACAAAGATGTAGTTAAGGGAAACCTGCGGGCACTTGGCATAGAAATAACAAGGTGGGAAGAGATAGCTGAAGACCGGGAAAGTTGGAGGCGCTACGTCTACGCGGGATGTGAGAATTTTGAGGTTTTGAGAGTTGAGCACGCCACTATAAAGCGAGCCTTACGAAAGCGAGAGGATACAGAGGACTTTGATCTCGACCCCGCGTACTCGTGCGGGATATGCGGCAGGGTGTGCCTGTCAAAGGCAGGCCTCAAGAGTCATGGAACTACGCACGCGGGACATGAACTGGGAGCACGGGAGGGAGGGGGCGGTCACCAACAAGGTTATCCTGCAGAATATGCGGCAAACTGTGCAGGCCGGGTGGGGCTATGTGGAATCATATGCGGACCTACTCACACGCCATCGTATCATGAGGGTTGGCCGTCTTCTGTAAAGAAGTGGCAGTCACCATATATATATATATATATATATATATATATATATATATATATATATATATATAGGCAACCTGTATTTATTTAGACATATATTGCATTATATTCATTATATTGTATTAAATGGCACGGAATGTCTCTGCTTGATTATTTTCGTTTTGATTTTTTCTAATTTTTGCTTTTTGTCGAATTTTTGCAAATAGTTCGTATGTTTTTTTCGTCGCGTTATTTAGAACAATATAATAGAATAAAAAAGGGACCTATAAAGATAATTGCAAAATCTCGACAAAACTGCAAAAAGGAAATACGGATTTTAAAAAAAATCAAATAGGAAATAATCAAATAGAGACACTGCGTGTATTTTAATATCTGTTTAAATATACACACACATACACACTTATACATATATATATGTGTATGTATGTATGTATGTATGTATGTATGTATGTATGTATGTATGTATGTATGTATGTGTTCACAATTTAATTTGTTGCTGGCTATCTTGCTCTTGCTTGTTGCTGGATCTCAACATTTTGAACCGAAAGAGAGACTTAGCTGTCGTACAAAGCTAAGACTCTGTAACATCATATTTGTATAGATACTCCCTCAGACATTTGGAATCATGGATTTTAAATGTCTGAGGGAGTGGCACTCGTCTGACAAGACCTTGCAATCATCATCATCATCATCATCATGTGTTCACATAATCTCATTTCAATGAATGTCATAAATTATAATAATATCCGATCTATGAAATTTGTTGAAAATAGAGTGAGAACATCCATAATATTTGTGCGAACGGATCCAGTTTGAAAATCTTTAAATGGTTAACCTGTTTTACAAGGGAGTCACCACTTATGTGGGCCCGAAAGCCACTCGAGGATAAGAGTTAATGAATGTAAGGTGGTAGTGTAGTAATTAATAATTATCGCTTCAATGACCCACAGAAATAAATATATATGCACATAAATATTTTTTTCCGTTTATCCTTAGTAGTGAATATGTTTCTAATCGATATACAGAATACACCCTGGAGATATATTTCAGCTAAAGAAAATAATAGTATTCAAACACTCGCTTCTAAAATGGGATTGCTTTTAAAAATGGGATTATTAATAATAACATCTATTAATAGCAACAATTTCTCGTGTTGCACTTTACATTTCTATAAAATGACGTAAATAAACCGCAATGTATACGTTGGGCGTTGTATATAAAATAATAAAAAACTATTTTAAACGCATTGTCTTTCTCACAGACTTAGCACTTGCATAAACCGATTTACCACTAGAAAATTAACAACTACGAAAAAAACTTAACTATATAACAGTGAAAAAAAGCATGAAAGGTTAATTTTATTTTTAAAAAGAATATGGGGATCATCAGCTCTATGGCATGTAACTATTTTTGTATATAGACAATGATGGTAGAATCATGAGATCACTATGGGCGGATGTTATAACATTTAAAAAAGATGTTAACATTTTAACGGAATTGGTCGCGGTTAAGACCGGCCGTGGGGTTTGTTCCTTGCTAATGGGTCCGGGTTCGAATCTTCCGACCGGCAATAATCATGCCATCCTGCACTGATGATTCTCGAAAGAATGAAACACTAGTCTGTAGGTACTTAAAATATTATTGCAATAATTATATATATATTGTAAGAAATTATTTCTCACATCCCAATTTACTCCTTGCAGAGGCAAAAGAATCCACAAATACAAAAGCCGTACCTTTCAAACTCAAAATTTATTCAAATGTAACAACAATGAAAGTTTATTGGTTCTGGTATTGTCCATTTGCAAAACGGTAGCCAGTTTTGCCTCTATTGCATAGAGCCAGTAATATGAACTCTTACTCTCGGAGTGGTAGTTAATTGTTCCTCGAAAGGATCCATGTTTGCTCATGGTAGACTCGGCGGGGACGTTGGCGCCTATCATTAGGCATACTGCGAGTCACTTCGGACTCTAGTTGAATTGAGATGAGATCCAATATTTGGTAAATAAAACGTGAAGGAATGTTCATTAACATCATCCTGTAATAAGGATAATTCCAGTAATATAAAATTGTCTTTGATTGTAGAGATGTGATCCATTGTTCACGAACAGTTTGGTGATTCAACATAAAGGAATTGACGTAGCTCCTTTCTTTCGTGTGAGTTGCTGGTAATTAGTCCATCCCTTTATCGAATCTCTGCGTTGACTGAAAAATAAAGCATGATACAAAAAGCGCGCCAAGCAAATCACCTGACACATCCAAAATTAACCAATGACGGCCGACCACTAAAATTCGTGGGCGGCTGAACAAAAAGAAATGGCGAATGTAAATGGAATTTCTCACAATATATAATATATATATATATAATATTATATATATATATATATATATATATATATAATATATATATATAATATTTCTTACTCACTTTTCTCGTCAGGACATGGTCCATTGATGACACCGATGCGTATTTTATTAAAATTCCAAAGGTCATGATAAATCATAGTTTCAATGAATCTTGTAACACTTCCAGTTCCTTTTATTCCCATCAAAACCGCATCGAAAATAAAGTTGATATCAATCTCTTGTCCACCACAAACTGGTTGTAAATAAAAGAAATGTATATTTATTTAAATTATTCAAATAAAAATCGCACATGTAATTTTATTGCAGAGAGATTAAAGGAATATGGAAAATAAGCAATGTCTATGAAACATAGAACTCACCGAAAAGCAAGCACCAGAAATTAATCACACGAATGAAATTATGAATGAGGACGAAACAAAAATAGAAACCTTGATAAACTAACTATAAAAAGTAAAAACTGTAAATAACGCCCAAATTAATATGAAATACAGAAGAAGAAAATATATATGAAAATTGAAGTAGAAAGACTAAATAAGAAATATAAAGAATTAAAACAAAGATATTAGCAAAACAAAAGATATTAGCAAATAGAGACACATCTAAACAGTATAAACAATATAAAATATTAGAAAACAAAAGATATTAGCAAATAGAGACACATCTAAACAGTATAAACAATATAAAATATTAGAAAACAAAAGATATTAGCAAATAGAGACACATCTAAACAGTATAAACAATATAAAATATTAGAAAACAATACAATGCAAATATTATAAAAATGTAAACGGAGGAATAATATACTGAACCCGGTATAAAACACTTATAGGGCAATATATGGAAAAAATATAAGATCACAACAGAACATTATTAAAAAATATTTTGATTTCTAAATATTTTAGATGAGGATAGATAATTTATACTCTAAGAGCCCGTGGCGTAAAGGATAATGCACTATTTCAATGAAAGTTCAAGTTCCCTTTAGGGAGTAATAAATAGGACAGAACATTGTTATAGGATATTATTTATTAAATCACGCAATTTACACATGGAACTCTAACGACAGTTGAGAAAAAAGCGGGAAGCTTAAGAGAAAGATATTCTTATTTATTTTCTTTTATTTTATATATTAATTGTTAATTATTTTTACACAAAAACGACACATACTTTTGTTGTTTTGTCCTCCCTGTCGGAAAGTTTTGTATGAATAGTAAATGTGGAGAATCTCTTGAGTACTTATTTCTATTTTTACTCCTGTTGCCATGCCATTAATTAATTAATTTATTTATATTTTTACTCCTGTTGCCATGCCATTAATTAATTAATTTATTTATATTTTTACTTCTGTTGCCATACCATTAATTAATTAATTTCTATTCTTACTCCTGTTGCCATGCCATTAATTAATTAATTAATTTATATTTTTACTCCTGTTGCCATGCCATTAATTAATTAATTTCTATTTTTACTCCTGTTGCCATGCCATTAATAAGAGTGCTATAGACAAACGTCTTAAACTGGCCTCGTGTTATCCACTTGATAGTCAAGAACCTAAACTTTGATGTAACTCCAAAAAAGACTATCCTGTCAGCAGGTGCAAAATACTTAGGCTGCTTTATTGCCATTTGGTGAATGGAGTATGGGCCACCTGTTGTTCCTTTGCGAATCTTACATTGGCTCAACTGTTTGCATAGACTATATCTCGATCAAAAGTTATCTTAAATCCTAAACAACTTTACATGCGCTTACGATTAGCACTTACAGTACAGCTTTCTTATTTGATCTATACTGTTCACACAACGACTTTGAGAGTATCGCGGAACAAATTGATCACATCCGAACAGTCCATCCCTCAGCCAACATTCACATCTGTGGATATTTCAACGTCTACAACATTGGATGGCTGGTCCACTGAAATACGACAGATTATGAAGGGGGGAGTCTGTCATGATTTCTACATTGCCTATTATCTAACACAGATTGTTGACGAACTCACTCGCGTTCTCGATGGTGTAGGCCAATTTGCAAACGTTTTAACTATTTACAACCTGTCCTGAACTGTAACTCATCCTCCGTTACGTCTTCAATAGGATATTTTAATCACTCGGTTGTCTCAATTAAGATTAAGTCTAAGTAATCAGTCCTCATGTGTCCCGGTCTCGCTACTCAAAAGCCTACTGGGACAGTTTCCGTACGTTCATATCAGATATGCCCCTATGCCTCGTGATTAAAACAGATGTGTTCTCGATAGTATACAACTTTGTGGATATATTAACTATTGTCATAGATAGCTGTACACCCTCTAAAATGTCAACTCAAACCAAATAGCTAACCAAGGTATAACCTTGAAAGTGCCTCTGCTATTGCAAAACTCAATTAACAATTTCATTGCTGTATGCTAAACAGATGATCAGAAATTAAAGCTGCCTATATGTCTATTAGGAATCACTGCAAAATGGTTATTGAAAGCGCGAGAGACTTTTGTCTTAACTCTGGTTCGATTAGCAAAGACTGTAGCCAGTCGGCTACCATAAACCGCGTGAAATAACGTTGAATTTAAACATTTTAATTTTAAATGTCCTTTACGTTAGTCAGACAGTGATCTAATCGTTATACGATGATCTATGCATCTTGGAGATATATATATATATATATATATATATATATATATATATATATATATATATATATATATATATAATAGGACAACAAGAGAATGAAATGAAGACACAAAACTATATATAGGTAGATATAGAATGGATCATTTATTGAATAATGGAATACAGGAAAAATTTGGGGGATAGAAGGGACTCTTTATGTCAGGGCATTTCAAAGCCTAACGCTTCTCATCAGAAGAGTAGAGAAGGTGCTAGGTAGCATGGTGGGAATGCGGCGTCTAGCGTAAGGTTCGTTAGGGATGAAAAAGATTAATTTTTGATTAATTTGGTGTGGGGAGTTGGACATAAATTAGATGTAAAATGTAATATGAAAAAAAATTAAATATAATGTTACCAATAGTTGTGATAAAATTAAATAACAAATTACTGTTAATGACAGTTAAGATGGAGATAATAGTAGCAATTATGATCAATTACGTTCGATTATAAACTATACTTTTGGATCTCTCGGAGATTAATACTACTACATAAGCAGTTATGGCAATTCGATGGACCTGTACCTCGTGTTCATAAACGAAAAAGTATGTATTCAACTTTCTAGGCCTGGCCTGTCTATATAAACATAAATTTGATGGCCTTCTAATCGAACTTCAGGAAGTTTGAAGTTTTTTAAGTGGACGCTTTAAATTTACCGTTCCCAGTGGACAATCCTTTAATTTAATCCTACGAGCCTTTGTTCGCCGAGCATTTACACTTCCCCAGCTTATTATACATCCATTTTTTTTAATACGGATATATGTATATATATGCGTATATATGTATGTATATATATATATATATATACTCTCTATTTTACTTTATTTATACGAGTCCACTCACCCCTCACCCCTAAACCCCATTTCTTGCTATTTTAACCCCCCTCCCACCTGTCTGTATCCGTTTCTTTTACGCACCGCTAATAATTTAATATTAACAGTACTTACATTATTATTATTGGTAATGGTTGTGGCGATGTTTGGAGGTGGTGGTAGAAGCATTATCATTATTATTACTGCACTGTTTTTTACGCTATTATCATTATTATTATTATTATTATTATTATTATTATTATTATTACTGCTTTTATCATCATTATTATTATTATAATCTTCATTAAAATTGATATCATTATTATAACTCCCGTAATTGCACCATAATTTCTGCTATTATCTCCATCTTAACTGTCATTAACAGTAATTTGGAATTTAATTTTATCACAACTATTGGTAACATTATATTTAATGTTTAAATTTAATGTTTACTTTTAATTTTGCCTTTATTTTTATTTTATTTATTTTATTATATTTTTCTTAATATTAAAAAATTTTTTTTTTCATATTTAATTTTACATGTCCAACATTATTATTACTACTATTACTATTATAATTACCCTACTATTATTTGGTATATTTTTACCATTCTCATTAGTAGCTATGGTTCCCTTACTCCCCCATTTTAATATCAATATGTATACTTAACCTTTTACATCAAGTTATTCGCACTCATAGTCATTGCCACCCTAATCTCCAATCGCCTCCTTATGATCATACTCCCTATATCATAACAGTAGAAACTTATAAATATATTGCAACATATTACCTTCCAGTTGTACAACCTTACATAACCCTCCCCCCACCAAATTAATATAAAATTACCCGCTCCATAGAAAATAGACACCCCATAAACCGTTAAAATAAATCACCACACAGCAGCAATACACCCCCTATTCAACCATAACACATTTACCCCTTAATATCAATACTATGTTAAAGACAATTTATATTCTTATATATCATACTATATATAATAAGCTTCTCCTTATTTATTTAGAATTCATTAAAACTTCCCCCAACTCTCTAAAATTCCTCTTAATCTTTTTCATCCCTAACGAACCTTACGCTAGACGCCGCATCCCCACCATGCTACCTAGCACCTTCTCTACTCTTCTGATGAGAATCGTTAGGCTTTGAAATGCCCTGGCATAAAGAGTCCCTTCTATCCCCCAAATTTTTCCTGTATTCAATTATTCAATAAATAATCCATTCTATATCTACCTATATATAGTTTTGTGTCTTCATTTCATTTTCTTGTTGTCCTATTGTGTAAGCTCCAATAATTATTGTTGAGCTTGGCATTATCCGGATAAGTCTCCTTTTGTGGAATTGATCTTTCTCTTTTCTCTTTTACTTAAAGCTATATATATATATATAAATATAATAATACTATTATACTTTTATATGCAAAATCCGATCCTGCATTTTGCTAATTCCTGCCCTCTGATGAGAAGGAGAGTATTTCCTCGAAACTCCGCGGATTAAGGACTATCCACTTATCTTGGGTTTCCTTTTTTAAAATTAAATATGTTTTTAACTCTTTTTCAAGATGTCTTTTAACATGTTTTATTAATCATTTGTTCATATATATATATATATATATATATATATATATATATATATTATATATATATATATATATACGACAGTATAAATTTATGCGTAAACTTTAAGTATTTACTTCAAGAGTGCTCAATACGTAGGTAGAGCTAGTTAATAAGTTAAGTTACTATATATATATATATATATATATATATATATATATATATATATATATCGAAGATATTTCCAGAGTTATGACAAATCATTGGCGTGTTAAGCATTTGGTCCTGACAGAATTCCAATCATTGTACTCAAAACATTTCAACCGAAACTAGTTCTTATACTAACAAAGTTCGTCGAATATTGTATTAGGGAAAGATGCTTCCTAACAACTTCGGAAATATCGGCAGTATGACCCGTATTTAACAATACGGGGAATCGGTCGTTTGAATCTCAGTAGTTAAAACAACCTTCAACAACTTCCCCAACTCTTTATCCGAGCGTAAAACTAGACGAAGATTTCATGAGCCGAATTTCTTCCCTGGTACTCTCCGTCTACAGAACGCAGTATCGATTGTCTGCTTTCCGGATCATAACACCATGATCCTTTTCATATCTCATGTGAATTAATGTAGATTGATTCGTCCTCTTAGATTATCTAGCCCAACGTAAGCTGAACCAGATCGATCATGTTGTCTCGTTGTCTGCCTAACACTTAACCCTCATCCTAGAGTCGTCTTCCAAGTTAAGAAGTTATGTGTATGCATAAAACACTATATAAAGACATATATATATATATATATATATATATATATATTATGTATCTATATAAAATTTTATATGAATATTTTCGGTATTTCCTTTGATGGTACTAATACTACTACTACTACTACTACTACTACTAAAAGTAAGAATGACAACAATAACAAAAATAACAATCATGATTTTATAATAATTAAAAAATAAACACATACATAGCATATAATGTCAATAAACACGCAAATTAAAACAAGTCTCCAATGACAAATAAATGAAAAATATTCCTCAATAAGACTACAAAGAAACAGGTGCACGCGCGATTATTATAAATGGATGCGTGAGTAAATAAGAATGTGGCTTGATTGTCACATTTTTTACTCGCTATTATTTACCTCCTCTCACCGCTTCCCGACCCCCGAATCCTTTCTCAATGGAATGAATTTTAAGTTTAACCACGAAAAAGTTATTTATTTTTGGCCCCTGTTTAATCTGGTCTGCACAAAACAATAGTTTTTAAATGTAAATAACGATCACTCTCTTTCGCAGATTAAAGGAACATTATTCGGCTATACTAAATACCTGTCAGTCGCACTAGGTTACGCTTTAACACATGCTAACATCTGCACGTAAATATATTTCTGACATTCGTTAAATTACGCATATTTTCTTTACAATGAAATGAAAGTAGTTTTAGTGTAGCGTTCCTTTTTTTCGGGGTTTTTCATTTTATTTCAATAAATATATACTCACGTTCTATTTACGATTTTATTTTTAAAAAGTTTTCATCTATTAAAATCATAGAGATACCGTCTATATAGAGTGAAATTTTAAAAAAGCTGCATAAAAAGGAAACATTTTACAATAAACATATACTCACATTCTTTGTACGAGTTTGTTGCTCTGGGTCCGTATGGTCCGAAACGTGTAGGTCTTGTATATGAGTAGGCTGAAATTTTAAAAAAAAAAAAAGAAAGAAAACGATTTCTATGAGAAACTACTTACTTGTTCTTTAACTCGTTACTTACTTTATTGATATTGCCATCATATATGATGTCCATCCATCGCTTGAGAAGATGACCGTAATCATGCAATTGTTCTCTGGGTTTGAAGATGGCTTGTTAGACCGATTCGAGCTCTAAAGTATTTCACACATGTTCGATACCAATGGGATAATTCTGTATTAGAGATCTTGATTGGTCTTTCTTTTCTAATGTCACGTTTTCTCTCGCGTTTTTCATTGCGTGCAGATTCAGCAATTATAGCCATTTTGTGAGATTCGGCATGCCAGGAATATCTGTCTTGTTAGTTTTTCCCATGAGATAGAATACAAATCGAACTGTTTGAGGGAGACCTTACCTTCAGATTGTCCTTGAACCGTTTCTGCTGTCCTCCTGCGAATCTTTTTCCTTTGAACAGTTCACCGTAAAGGAGCTGTTTTGGGAGACTTGAATCACATATATGGCATATATGAAAGCACCGAGAGCTTTATTTTTCGTTTTTCACTTTCCTCAATAAATTGCAATTTGTAATTACATAATTTAATATTGTCATTTAATCAAATCCGGACATTAATTCTATCATAATTGGAACATTTTTGATATGTTTGAGGAGATTCATACATTCATGTCCATCTTAAACTAATTCCAAACTGTGATAATATCAAGAACTAAGCTAATTGTATCGTAATTAGAAAATGCTCTATTTTTTTCTCAGGCGAGGTCATGATGATTATATTTTAAAGTCTATTAGTTTGCAGAGAAGAGAAGACAGGCCTCACTAGATGTTGGTTTTGTTCTCTGAAGTATTTGGACTGAAAGGAAAATTTTGATAGTCGGCAAGAGCAAAATGCACACCCACCTAGATTTGTTTGCTTGCCTACTTATTTATTCTTAGTAAGTTAATTAGTTAACAGAATACTAGTTAATCGCACGTGTAAGGTACTTCTCCCCCTTTTTCAGTACAAATTAATAAATAGTCTGAAGATGCGCCAATTTCGTTTTTTTTATATTTTTTTATGGAAATCGTTCCATATAAATCATGAAACCACTTGATGAGAGGAACTAAAAGTTTACCACCTCAAAGTCAAAAGAGTAGACGACGATAATAAGAAAATGCTCTTTTTTTCTCGGGCGAGGTCATAATAATTATATTTTAAAGTCTATTAGTTTACTCAGTTTGCCCAATAATGTAAGGATTGTTTAAATAAGTTTTAAGTAAGTTATTACTCATTAGCAATAAAATTAAATTCAGTCTTTCATCGTTTCAATTTTTTTTTTCAATCAGTTTCATTTTGTCGGAGGAGAGGGATAGTTTATTAAAGGGCGTTCCGCTATACATTAACATCTCTGTCGATAACCACTTTACAAAAATGTTTATTTAAGTGTTAGATGAAAGTACAGACTATATCACCTTCCCTGTATAAGTATCGAAAGATTTACTGTCCGTTTTTTTATTTTCCTCAATCTATATAATATTCAATAGAAAATTGATGCTATAATAATACATACGCAATTTGAATAAATTAAAATATATTGTTTAAGCGTATTGTAGGACCGGTTAACGCCGGGCGTCTAGTTAGTATATCTGAATATAAATACGACAGCGTTTGTGTTATTTTGTGTGTCATATGATTACACCTTCAAATCTGTTAGGTTGCTCTGTTACTCCAATAATTTAAGATTTGTAAATAATTTAATACTAATTAGCAAAAGTTAGCAAGACAATTAAATGCATTCGAGTTTTCTTCGTTTCAAAGTATCACTACCGCTTTCTTCGGGGGACGAGGGCGGATAATTTCTTAAAGAACTTTCCGCGATACATTAACATTTCTGTCTATAACCACTTTACAATACAGTTTATTTAATTGTTAAACGAAAGTACAGAATGGGGTACCTTCTCTGTACATTTATTGTTTTGTGTGGGGGGAAGGTATCGTTTCGAGAAGAGATTTCCTCGAAAAAATACGATTTATTTTAAAATATTTATCATTTGAAAATATGTAATGTTTTTTTCTCAGTTTCCCCAATACATTACAATTTGTAATTATATAACTTATTACTGCTATTTAATCGAATTCCATCATAATTTGAAAGTGCCAAATTTTGTTCAGAGATTCATACAATTACACTTTCAATTGTGTTCGGTTGTTCATTTCCCCAAAAAATTTCCGATTGGTAAATAATGTAAATCTCATTGTGCTTACATAAAATTGTGGACTGCATAAACACTAGCATTATGCACAAACATGCGAGTCCATCTTAATAGTAATCTATTGACTGCTGAATTTGCCTCCATACTTATAAAAATTGGTGATGGTAAGATTCCAGCAATCAAATATAGTTATTACTCTAGGTATTGGATCTATTGCTTCAGATCTCACAGAACTTAGTAATAAAGTTCATCTAGGTATAGTTGAAAACAATATCAGAGAGAGCAATTGTAGCTCCTAAATATGACATTCAATCAGCAATTACTTAACGAAATTATAGGTACGGAATTAAATTTCAGTTCTCTAGATTCGATGATGTCATGTACAATATCTTACAGATATTTTATATTCTTTAGAATTACCTTATATGCGACCACGAATATTAAAACTGAAAGTTGGATACCCAGTTATGTTACTCCGCATTATTGATGCACCACTAATATGCAATTGAACAAGATTGTGTATGAAACTCATGTAACCTCATGTGATAGAAGCCATCATATTAACTGGTGTGATTGACATTTATTCCAAGAATACCCATTATTACATCAGATTCTGCAATTCGATTTCAGTTCCCAATTAAATTGTTTTGCCTTAACAATAAACAGGTACAATTATTGGCAGTGGTTGGTCTCAATTTAGCTTGACATTGCTTTAGTAACTGTCAGTTTTATGAACGATGTTCACAGGTTGTCTCTTCACAATGTCTACATATATTAGTACTAGAAGATACGACAACGAATATTGCGTATCCAAGAGCTTTATACATATAACAACGAAGCCAATGCTACGTTCCATAAAACACATTCGCTTTCATAAAACATTACGTCACTTCATATTTACATGTACTTTAAATCCATTATTCCAAAATAGATTCTAAAACAGATTCTTCTATTTCTAATAATATCAGATTATTGTCATATCTATACTTATCTAAACACTTTTCATTAATGATAAGTAGGGCTATGACAACAGCATATTCTTTCCATTAGTTTTGACATCTCGAGTTTTTATCCGTTGATATCTTATATGCTTTTATATAGAGTAGTGTGGTTCTCTGCTCATTAACTGTGTATAACTGTGTCGGATATATACTCGAGAGTTAAAACAATGATAAGAACATTCGCTTTTCATAGCCCTAATGATAAGTATAAGGCAAGTTAACATTTTTATAAAATCCTATTTGTCACTTAAATTTTTACCTCCAAACATATGACATTTTTTAACAACTATTTATTACTTATAATTAAATTACCATTTTTATAAAATACTTATAATTAAAACGGTCTTTAAGTGTTGGTAAATAATATTTTGGTCACCTTCACTACCATACAATATTTTTTCAGAAAATTTTCTACCATAAAATATTATTTACATTTGTTTTCAGGTGTTTTGGCAAAACGATTCTGCCGATAACTCTCATGTCACAATGAGTAAAACTGGTGAAGAAATGTAAAACATAGAAAAACAGTTTTACCGTATAAATAGATGGTGGTATCGCACATAGGCATACACACAGATGCATAACAGAGCTGAAAGAGAGAAACAGACCAAATACCAAGGTCTCATGTATGATATGAAAAGAAACTGGAACCTAAAGAGGATATCGATCATACCAGTTATCATAGGTGCCACAGGACTTATGAAGAAGAACCTGAAGTCCTACCTAACTAATATTCCTGGTGAACCAAGTGCAAAAGCGATTCAGACAATTGCACTTAAGGGAACAGCGAGGATACTAAAAAGAGCTCTCGGTTGGTTTCAATAAAAAAGCGGGGCAATGTTGGCAGCTGGTTTGGCTGCCCCATACCCGGCATTACAATCTTCAAAGGAAGAAAAATAAAAAAAATTTAAAAAAATGCATAAAACATCATAATGACTGATATAGACGCATATAGACGCAGATTTTCCGATCATGTATATGTATATAATAAAGTAAAATCGATTTTCGCATCACATTTTCATATAATAAAATAGTAAGAAAAACCATAACATATACTAATTTATTTCTGTATCAAAATTAGGTAAACCCCCGTACATGCTTTCAAAAGTAATATATTAATTTCGTCTTTCAATAGTAATTATATTTTCCGCGAATGAAGAATCCAAAAAGAATTTGGGTATTTTTACTTGTTGTTATTTATCTACATTCACCGCTTTCTGAACACTGAATCCTTCCTCAATAGAATAGAATTAATTTTAAATCAGGTAAATATTTCTGTTTTGTCTCGCATAACATTGTATACACACAGAATTAGCTTTTAAATGTAAATAACGATCGCTTCCTTTTTGAAGATAAATGCCTGTAACTATCTTTACTGCACTACCCATCTTTTTATTAAATTTCGATAAATATACCATCACGTTCTTAATACGATTTTACTTTTAAAAAGATTTAATCTGTCACAAACATAGAGGTTCCTTCTATACAGAGTGGCAATACAATTAAAAGCGCGTTTACAATAAAACACTTTACAATAAATATATACTCACGTCCTGTGTGCGAGTTTGTGAATCTGGGTCTGAATGGTGTGAAACGATTTCTTCTTGTATATGAGTAGGCTGAAAAAATACAATTTCTATGAGAATCGACATATTTGTTCTTTGAGGATGCCATAACATCTCATCATTAGTAAATTGTGTTAAACAGCCAGTTTTTAACTTATTGCATACTTTACTGATATTACCATCATATATTCTCCACTACATATAAATATGTGTGCATTGTGATGTTTTCCATTTCTAATAGTAATGAAGTAATAGTTTGAATGAATGAACAAAACCAGTATCTACACATTCAGTAAGCTTAATTGAATATTTATTGCTCATTTCAATTCATAAAGTTCTTATTTGCTTTTGAGTAATTGTATTAATACTTAATGTGTGTTAGTATATCTTCAATTGAATGTTTCGTTGTTTGTTTTGCGTGTTCTGAAACGTATTATGTATAAAAATGCACGTGCGTCTGATTTTAATTGCTTGAAGCACACGCAACCATGCCGCGTTTGTGTTACATAATCTGTACCTGTTATTGAATTGTTTCACGTAAAATAAAATCTAAATTTAGAAAAACATCAAATACATTTTAAAATGTAAATAAATCCATACTTAATGACTGAGTGTGTCAGTTTTGGAATTTGTCATCGCAAGAATGTCAAGAATGTTTCGCGTTTTAATAAAACTAAGCACTTATACGTGTCTCCAAATATATGTTTATTTCGTATTTAAAAATTATATGGTCAGTAGATAATTGTACTCTCACAAAGCACATCCTAAGAGAAAATGGGGGCTGGTATTTTTACTCACTATTATTAACTTACCTTCACCGCTTCCCGAACACCGAATTTTTCTGAGTTGGATGAAATTTAAATGTAATCACGAAAATATATTTATGTTTATCCTCCTTAATATTGCCTGTATAAAACAATAATTTTTAAATGTAAATAACGATCGTGCCCTTTCACAGATTATTCTCATTACCTGTTACTTGAATTTTCTGTAAACATTATTACGTTTTAACGAACAGATGGACGCATGCAGTCACACATAATAATATCTGCATGCACACATCTATGTAATTTATGACATTCATTAAATTATTCCCCCTAAAAGGTCGTATTTTTACTTTCTATTATTAACCTGTATTCTCCGATTCCCGAATATCGAATTTTTTTCTCAATAGTATAGAATTTAAGTTAAATCAAGAGAAGACTATTTACTTTTGTCCTTCTTAATATGTTCTAGCGTGGGTGCATAGACTGCGATGACAGAGACGTTGTGGATAACTCCTTTTAGCCGAATTCGGGCAAGACGAGGGGAAATAGGTTCCCAATCCAAAAGAGATTTTTGTGCGCGGTCACTCAGAGCGATTCCGACGCCATACACTCCTGAGTTGTCCGTTACCCCACTGTGATAGAGGTGGTAGGAAGTATCTTCTTGTGGTACCTTGATGGATTGGTGACCACTGTCCGGTAATCTGACCTCAGACAAGCATGCGACGTCCACCTTGTATTGGTGTAGAGAGCGCACCGTTAGGGCTTGTGCCGCCTCAGATCTCAGGGTTCGGACGTTCCAACAGGCGAAGAAGTAGTTCTGTCTTCTTCGAAACATTCCGGCTTGCAAATTTAACACTTGTTCCACCGGGTGAACAAGCGCGTCGGCTCCCGCGTACGCCGTAGTAGGGTCCGCAGTTGTATAATTGTGCATATTTCTCATGAAGTTTCTTGGCGGTAGTAACCACAGGCGGACGCCAGTCGCAAGTGTACACTGTGGGTGTGTGCCCAGGAACGGATATCCTTGCCGCTGATGTCAACAGACGCAGAGGGATAGTCCGACCATGGAGCCGCCGATTATCGACAGTCGTTCCATGAGTTTGAAGACAGGTTGCCGCAAGTTCCTTGCAGACGCAGACTATCACCAGGCGCCGCCGGTTTCTGGCAGACGCAGCTGGATTTAAGAGCAGACGAACAGTTATAGCGCTGAACACTCGCTTGCATTCCCGCTCATTCGGTGTTAACCGGTCTCGCGACGTGGACGCATGGGCGTGAATTTGTCTGTCAGAGGTTATAAGTGACACACGCCTTATGGAACCATTTTATAGAGCAGTGGGGGCTCATACCCATATGCCCAGCTCCGGCATAACAGACCATTTGAGCCGACGCTATAAAGGATACCTTCTACAACGAATTACAAGCTGCTGTCAACGAAACCCCCGCCGGCGACATGCTTGTCATAGCAGGTGATTGGAATGGCAGAACTGGCAAGGCGGATGCTCAAACAAGATCTACGCTGGGCCCATTTGGCGTCGGGAATCGCTGTGCCAATGGCGAACGTATCATTAACTTCGCGATGAACAATCACCTCATTGTCTCCAATACGAAGTTTCAGCATCCAAATCATCATCTGGTGACGTGGTACTCGAATGACGGTGTCACGGCGAACCAGATAGACTACATTTTGATGCGCAAACGCTGGGTAAGCAATATGCGTGACTGCCGCGCTTACAGAGGTGCTGAAACAGGAAATACCCATAGATCGGACCATGTCCTTATTAGAGCCAAGCTCACAATGCGACTGAAGGCCAACAAACACGTTTCCCGCCAAAAACGTCTTGATATCATGAAGCTGAAAGTGGACGACACTGCGACTCAGTTTCGACTGGACCTACGCAACCGATTCAATGGTTTACAACCAGAAGAATCGGTGGAAGATATATGGAAAGCACTCAAAAAGGACGTCACTGAAGCAGCAGCCAACACCGTGGGTTTCACAAAGCGTCGTCAAAAGGACTGGATCTCAAGTCGAACGGTGAAATTGGGTGAGGAGGCTAAACGTGCCAGACTCAACGGAGATGCGAACTATCGTCGCCTTCGCCGAGAAACAACGCACTCTGCCCGCAACGACCGCAATGTCTACTGGCACAATATCGCAACTGGCATGGAACATGCGGCCTCGGTAGGGGACTCCCGCAAGTTATATCAACTATTGAAGTCCAGCACACAGACGAGGTCATCCGTGAGCGAATCCATCCACAACAGTGGAGGTGAAAGCATTACTGAGCTAAACGCACGATTGGATCGGTGGCACGAGCACTTCCGTGAACTCCTGAACCACCAGCCTCCACCTACAATACCAGGTCAAAACACCCCCACCGCTGCAGATCTCTACGATTGCTCGTCGGATACCCCCAGCCATGAAGAAATCAGAGCCGTCATTGCCAAGTTGAAGAATAACAAAGCTCCAGGCGAGGACGGTATCCCGGCTGAGGTCTACAAGACCGGAATCGATGAATTAACCCCTCGCCTACACCAGCTGATTTCTGACATTTGGAATAGTGGGGAGATTCCCCAAGATTGGAGTGACGCCATCCTTCTTCCCTTTTTTAAGAAGGGTGACAAACGGACATGTAATAACTACAGAGGCATCAGCCTTATAGATGTCGCTGCCAAAGTCTTCACTATCCTCATTCTAAGACGGTTTCAATACGAAAGGGACAGAAGGACTCGTCCTAACCAATGCGGATTTCGACCTGGCCGCGGATGCGTCGACCAAATATTCACGCTGAGGCGAGCCTTGGAACAGCGCTGGTGCTACCAACAGCGTACAATCGTATGCTTTATCGACTTCGCTGCCGCTTTTTCGGTCGACCGCGGTACCCTGTGGAGAGTGATGGAAGCAGATGGTATCCCCCCGAAGCTACTCAACTTGATCAAGGCCTACTACCATCGGACTCGCATGCGTGTCCGCTGTTATGGCCAGGACTCATCTTTCTTCAACGTTAGCAGTGGTGTCCGCCAGGGATGCGCGCTCTCGCCCACCCTTTTCAATTACGCTATTGATTGGATCATGGAGCAGGCGCTGCCTGGATATCCTGGCGTTGTGGTGGGGCGTAACTTTCATCTCACCGATTTGGACTACGCGGACGATATTGCGGTTCTCGGGGAGAGCTACAGAGACATACAGACAGTGCTGAACCGAATCCAGGAGAAGGAAGCTGCCATCGGCATGAGAATCAACGCCAGCAAGACGAAGATTCTATCGGCTGGCATCCCCCAAGCAGAAAGGTCCTCCGTCCCTCTCAACGTGGAAACCCTCAAGGAGACGGATAGCTTCAAATACCTGGGCTGCCCGTTCATTGATACCGGTCAAGGCATGAATGAGATTGAAGCGCGCATTAATGCCGCACGAGCTGCCTTTTGCTGACTCCAAAGGCGATTATGGTCACGGCCTGAAATACGTCTGAGGACAAAAATACGAATCTACCAGGCCCTCGTCCGCTCAATACTTTTGTATGGATTTGAGACCTGGCCCATACGGAAAGCGGATCTGCGACGCGTAGAAGTTTTCGACCACTACAATCTCCGCCGCATTCCCCATGTCTGTCCCTTGGATTTCGTCGCCAACAAAGAAGTCCAGCGTCGCTGCAATCTCCAGGCAATTACTGACCTACTGCGGGCCCGACGCCTTCGATGGTTCGGCCATGCCTCTCGCTGTGATGCAGGGGTCTTTATCCACGAGGCTATGTCTCCACGTCCTCTACTTTAAAAACGTGTCGGTGGCCAGCTAAGAACGTGGCTCGGGACTATCAAAGCCGACGCTGAGCTTATTTCGGGCCCGCTCATCTATGGCCTGTCTCGTTGGAGACGTGACTGGCTATTGCTCACTCGGGATCTTGCCTCCGATCGCCGGGCTTGGGCCGCAGCGGTACGAGATGTGCATCTTCATGAAGCCGACTCAACTCCTCCAGGGTGAATGTCGTTTCAAGTACAAGTACAAGTTCTTAATATGTTCTTTACAAAAGAACATATTTTAATTTAAATGTAAATAACGATCACATCCATTCGCAGATTAATAACGATCGTGTCCTTTTGCAGATTAAGGAAACTTTATTCATCCATTGTTACTTGCATGTTATGTAAGCATGGTTACGTTTTAACGAACAGATGGACGCATGCATTCACACACAATGTCATCTGCATGCACACATATATGACATTCGTTAAATTATGCATATTTTCATGGACAAATGAAAAATAATCTTAGTGCAATGTTCCGTTTTATTTCAATTTTATTTCAATAAATATATTCCTATGTTCTTTTCGATTTGAAGTTTGAAAAGATTTTATCTCTTGAAAACATAAAGATGACATCTATACAGAGAGACAATATCAGAAAACTTGCGTTTAAAATTTAAAACTTTACAATTAATATAAACTCACAAATATTTTTGCGATTTCCTAGATCTGTTCTTTGAGGGTGTTAAATGTTATATCACTAGTAAATTGTGTCAAGCAGCAAGTTTTTAACAAACAGCTTACTTTCATGATATTACCATCCTATATAGAAAAGTACTCAGTACATATGGATGTATGTTGGTGTACTGTGATGTTTTGCCTTTTTTAAGAGTAATTAAGAAATATTTCGAATTATTTGACAAAAAATTGAATATTTATTTCTTCGGTTTATAAAGTTTTATTTGTTGCACGTAATTGAAGTAATATTTAATATGTGTTAGTATATTCACAATTAAAAGTTTCGTTGTTTTGCACGTTCCGAGATGTATTTTATATAAAAATTCACGGTCGGCTGCGTTTATCAGCACGGAGAACACGCTACTGGGTCTTTTTTTTGTAACCAAAATCTAATTTCTATGTCTAACGGAAAATAACATCTAAGTTCAGAAAGATCCCGAATTTCTCCTCCAATCGCAAATGTAAGGGTTTAGTAGGATGATTTCATATTTCCCATTTTTAGACTGTTTTCGCGCTTCATTTTGAGAATAATGTGTCGTGTATCGCCTCTGAAATATCTGATTAGCTAATCGCTGTTGTACAGCTTGCACCCCAGTGTACCATGTCAAACAAAAGATTCTGCCTGGTATTATTGTAATTATTGGTCACTTTACTTTTGAAAAGTATTATTAATTATTAAAATTGTCCTTGGAGTAGTAACCGTCTTTTAACCATTCGCACTAAACAGCACCAATTGAAAACTCGAAAAAAAAATGCGAAATACTAAACAGAACATTTTTATATTTGTGGCAAATAAAATAAATCATTCCTATTGCATTTTGCGCTTTTTATTTAATTTCAATAAATATATATTCACGTTCTTAATACGATTTTTCGTGTAAAAAGGTTTCATTTGTTAGAAACGTAAAGACTCCTTTTATACAGAAAGACAATATTAGTAAAAGCGCGTTTAAAATAAAACGCTTTATAATAAATATATACTCACGTCCTGTGTGCGAGTTTCTGAATCTGGGTCTGAATGTTCTGAAACGATTTGTTCTTGTATATGAATAGGCTGAAAAAAAACAATTTCTATGAGAATCCACATATTTGTTCTTTGAGGATGCCATAACATCTCATCGTTAGTAAATTGTGTTAAACAGCCAGTTTTTAACTTATTGCATACTTTACTGATATTACCATCATATATTCTTCACTACATATAAATATGTGTGCATTGTGATGTTTTCCATTTCTAATAGTAATGAAGTAATAGTTTGAATGAATGAACAAAACCAGTATCTACACATTCAGTAAGCTTAATTGAATATTTATTCCTCGTTTCAATTCATAAAGTTCTTTTTTTTTTTTTAGTAATTATATTAATACTTAATGTGTGTTAGTATATCTTCAATTGAATGTTTCGTTGTTTGTTTTGCGTGTTCTGGGACGTATTCTGCAGAAAAATTATACAATTATACTAAGTTCTTATACGAGTTTATAAATATGTGTTTATTCCTTATTTAAAAGATTATCTTGTCAGCATGTAATGTGACTCACACAAAAAGAAAATGGAGGCTGATGTTTTTACTCGCTATTATTAACTTACCGTTACCGCTTCCCGAACACCGAATTTTTCTGAATTGGATTAAATTTAAATTAAATCACGAAAATATATTTACGTTTATACTCTTTAATACAAAAATAGCTTCTAGATGTAACTGATGATTTCGCAGATTAAAGTGACTTTATTCGTCCATTCGAAATGTCTGTTACTTGCATGTTATGCAAGCATGGTTACGTTTTAACGAACAGATGGACGCATGCATTCACACATTATGTCACCTGCATGCACAGATATATGTAATTTATGACATTCGTTAAATTATACATATTTTCATGGACAGATCAAAAATAATCTTAGTGCAATGCTATGTTTTATTTTAATTTTATTTCAATAAATATATTCCTATGTTCTTTTCATGAAAACTTTTTATCTGTTAAAAACATAAAGATGGCATCTATACAGAGAGACAATATTAGAAAACTTGCGTTCAAAATTTAACATTTTACAATTAATATAAACTCACAAATATTTCTGCGATTTTCTAGATCTGTTCTTTGAAGGTGTTAAATGTTATATCACTAGTAAATTGTGTCAAACAACAGGTTTTCAACACATTGCTCACTTTTATAATATTTCCATCTTGTATAAAACTATAATATGAATAGCTGATAACCCGAATTAATTTACAATCTTCAATAACTTATATATGAATATATATTTTTAGTTTTAATTATAAAGTTTTATTTGTTGTAAATAATTGTGTGTTAGTATAGTCCCACCTATAAGTTTTGTTGTTTTTCGTGTTCTGGGGCGTATTCTGTATAAAAATGAGTTCATCAGCAAGGACCAATGGTACGCAACTGTGTCTTATTTTATAACCAGAATCTAACTTCTAGATGTTACTCATTTGTCTAACGTAAAATAAAATCTAAGTTCAGAAAGACCTATGATTTCTCCTTCAATCGCAAATATATTAATACGCAAGGGCTGAGTGGGACAATGTTTCTGTACTTCATTTTCTAATTAATGTGACTCGTATTGCCTCTAACATATCGGATTAGTTAATCGCTGTTGCTATACTGCTTGCATATCTGTACATTGTATCAAGCAATAGATTTGTACGTATTCCTATTCTAATATTGATGGTATTATTTAACTGTCACTTTAGTTTAGAAAAGTATTAATGTAAGTCAACCTTATAACTAAACGCTTTTAAAGATAATTATTTATTTGGCTACGCTGTGTGCCACAACTCAGGAGTGTTCATCACTGCATAGTTCAAGAACCAATCTATGATTGACGAAAAGCTGGTTTCGAACCTATTCCATATCAACATGTCTATGGTGTTCACCACTGGTCCTGGGACTTGTCTACTACGAACCTCCTTGCGTAATATGCGTTCATTTGGGACGTTGTGTGTAGGAAGAGTCGGCTCAACCCATTTTGGGAGAATGTCATCAAATCATAGGTCAAGTTATTTTGGTGCAACTTATGCATACTAATGCATACAGCATCATGATATGATAAAGCTTAAAAATGCTTGGCTTTTAGAAGTTTTAATATGATCAAACAGAAAACGGTTTTAATTTTAAAAGGTTTTACATTCTTGAAAAGTTTTCATTTCGAAGTGATCTAAGCTAAGGGAGTTTTTATTTTAGAGTGACTTAAATGATTAAATGATTGAAACGGTTATATTTCAGATTATTTACACAAATGCTTTAACTTTAAAAGCTTTTAAACCGACCAATTTTTTAAACGTTTTGATTTTGTAAAGTCGTAATGTAAAAGTCGTAATGCATTTGGTAGTAAACTAATAAAACATTCAAGTATAGAAGTACTATACGGTGTCAATTATAAATTATAAAATATGCATAATTTTTATAAAAACTAACACTTAATATATAGTTTGGTTTGATATATATATATATATATATATATATATATATATATATATATATATATAAGATATTGCTATTGAAGATTCTGGTCACGTGTCGCAATTGAGAAAGTAGAAACATACAAACACAAATGACGACTTTGACGAGACGTTACATAACTGTCATTAAATTATTGACTTCTATAATTAAATCGTTTATATATATAGTTAAATGTAAAAAAAAACAATATTATTTTTACACCAACCTAATATATATATATATGTGTGTGTGTGTGTGTGTGTGTGTGTGTGTGTGTGTGTGTGTGTGTGTGTGTGTGTGTGTGTGTGTGTGTGTGTGTGTGCGTGTGTGCGTGTGTGTTTGTTTGTTTGTTTGTTTATTTATTTATTTATTTACGAATTAGTCCACCGGGCAAATTATTCTTCGTAACCCATAATATTGAATAGAGGATTGATTCTATAATAATATATACGCAATCTGCATAATTATTAAAATACCATATTTGAGCGTATTGTACGACCGAGCAACGGCGGTTGTCCGATTAGTATATATATATATATATATATATATATATATATATATATATATATATATATATATATATATATATATATATATATATATGTATATATATATATATATAAAATGGGTTAAGAAATTCCAACGAAAGAAAGATGTATATTTAAATAAGGGGGTAGTCACCAACAATGTGTATTTTTTAACATTATTTTATTGTTCCGTGCCTTGGTTTTTCATTGAGAATTATGTTTGGATCATTGTAATAATGTTTTTAAATCATTGAAATCGTTTTTACGCGTTTCAGACGTTCTGTGATATATATATATATTTATATATATATATATATATATATATATATATATAAACCTTTATAAACATGATATATATATAAATTTAAGATTATAATAACAAATGACTAAAATGCCACCAAACTACAGCAAAATAGTCAATAATTTCAAATCAGATTTGCAGGCTCCTTTCAGCTGGTTATCAAGTTAACATTGCCTTGTTTATGCCTGTGTCTACTTTGTTAGTTTTATAATCGATCAAGGTCCTTTCTCTTCCTACAGACATTAAAACCATGTTCTATAGTTCTTCTAAACGGCTCACTTTAATCATGTGCAGCAACTTTTTCGCAGAAGAAACACGAATTCTGCCAAATCACCCACTATAAGCCGAGTAAAAATAGGCAAAATTTCATGGACGCTAGACATCATTCTAAAGGTTTAATGCATCACTAGAAACCCCATAGAATCGCAGAACATAACAAAATCACGATTTAGATTTAGTGTTGTAAATAACGTGCAAAATAATTCCTCCACTATCCAATAACGGCAACTAAGAAGGATGAACTGCTTTCCTGGCGATACACTTCTTACTCCACCTTAAGTCCACAAACCACTGCATCCCAAATGTCCCTAAGCGGACAAAAGCCATACTTGATGATCTGGAAATTACCCCTTCTCATGTCCTGAATAAAAAAGAAAAACTTAGATAATTCCAAAGTGGGTGGGTTTTATCATCTTTACTATATATATACACACACACACACACACACACACACACACACACACACACACACACACATATATATATATATATATATATATATATATATATATATATATATATATATACTAAACTAATACTATACTAATAATGAAATTCTCCAATGAGCTATTCTCAATACTCCAAACGCTTTAACAACGCCGAATCTCGTTTCCCCGATAACTGATAATTGTCTCTCTCTGGTATCAGCGCATAATAAGTCTCGTGAAAGAACAGTCCCGCTCAATTATCGCCTCATCACTCCATATCCCTCATCGCAAAAATCTTTGATCAATCAAGTGCTAGTCTATGACGTTGAAAAAGCTAATCTCTGTGACTACATTATGGATTTAGGCAAGCCCGTTCTACCGCGGATACTTTAACTGTCATCTCTGACCGCATGTATCACGCATTAGATATGGCATGGAACGGTAGATCGATAAACTTTGATATATCTATAAAATTCGATAAGGTCTAGCATAAAAGGTTTCCAATGAAAATTAAATCACACACAATGTTTAACCCCTGTCTATGTTTTAAAAGTACTTTAACTGAATGCCCTCTGATAAACTCATTGCGCGCTTAACCCTCTTTGATGTACATACAAGCCCATCTAGCTATAAAATCACAATTCCTCACTGTACAGGTCCCTAAATGCCGGAAAACCATCTACTCTAATCGTTTGTTCCCTCGGACTAAGACTTTGGAATTCCTCCGTTTCCTTCTGCACTGACCGGTAACATGCAGAAGTGCATAAACATCCGCCTTATCTCCATGGCAATATGTTTTGGTTAACAAGCCTAACATACATATATATATATATATATATATATATATATATATATATATATATATATATATATATTGTGACCCTTAGAAACGGGCCGAATAATAGGTAAGAAGAATATATTGTACAGGAAAATAAACGCACAGAAAAGTATTTTCCGACTGTTAAGTTTAGATAGCTTTATACCTTTCACGAAGAAATCGCACTTCTCTTTTATAATTTTAAACCCCAAATTTTGTATTCGAGAGCATGCTTTGTAAACATATTCTCTAGTCTCACTTATAATATTATCCAGGTATACGATTGCAAAATCGAGGCTGCCCAACATAGTATCTAAAATTTCTTGAAAAATAACGGGCATTACTAGGAATCCAAAAGCTAACCTGTTGAACTGAAATAACCCCTTAAGGGTATTAATACAAATCAATTTCTAGCTATTTTTTTCGATTAGAATTTGAAAGTATGCGTCACTCATATCAACTTTAGAGAAGGTATTCCACCGTTTACTTTAATGAAAATTTCTTCCGGCCTACGAAGTGGCTAATGGTAGTTTTTTAGTACGTTCACATAGACAGTGGGTAATGGTAGTTTTTTAGTACGTTCACATAGACAGTGGGTAATGGTAGTTTTTTAGTACGTTCACATAGACAGTGGGTAATGGTAGTTTTTTAGTACGTTCACATAAACAGTGGGTAATGGTAGTTTTTTAGTACGTTCACATAGACAGTGGGTAATGGTAGTTTTTTAGTACGTTCACATAAACAGTGGGTAATGGTAGTTTTTTAGTACGTTCACATAGACAGTGGGTAATGGTAGTTTTTTAGTACGTTCACATAGACAGTGGGTAATGGTAGTTTTTTAGTACGTTCACATAGACAGTGGGTAATGGTAGTTTTTTAGTACGTTCACATAGACAGTGGGTAATGGTAGTTTTTTAGTACGTTCACATAGACAGTGGGTAATGGTAGTTTTTTAGTACGTTCACATAGACAGTGGGTAATGGTAGTTTTTTAGTACGTTCACATAGACAGTGGGTAATGGTAGTTTTTTAGTACGTTCACATAGACAGTGGGTAATGGTAGTTTTTTAGTACGTTCACATAGACAGTGGGTAATGGTAGTTTTTTAGTACGTTCACATAGACAGTGGGTAATGGTAGTTTTTTAGTACGTTCACATAGACAGTGGGTAATGGTAGTTTTTTAGTACGTTCACATAGACAGTGGGTAATGGTAGTTTTTTAGTACGTTCACATAGACAGTGGGTAATGGTAGTTTTTTAGTACGTTCACATAGACAGTGGGTAATGGTAGTTTTTTAGTACGTTCACATAGACAGTGGGTAATGGTAGTTTTTTAGTACGTTCACATAGACAGTGGGTAATGGTAGTTTTTTAGTACGTTCACATAGACAGTGGGTAATGGTAGTTTTTTAGTACGTTCACATAGACAGTGGGTAATGGTAGTTTTTTAGTACGTTCACATAGACAGTGGGTAATGGTAGTTTTTTAGTACGTTCACATAGACAGTGGGTAATGGTAGTTTTTTAGTACGTTCACATAGACAGTGGGTAATGGTAGTTTTTTAGTACGTTCACATAGACAGTGGGTAATGGTAGTTTTTTAGTACGTTCACATAGACAGTGGGTAATGGTAGTTTTTTAGTACGTTCACATAGACAGTGGGTAATGGTAGTTTTTTAGTACGTTCACATAGACAGTGGGTAATGGTAGTTTTTTAGTACGTTCACATAGACAGTGGGTAATGGTAGTTTTTTAGTACGTTCACATAGACAGTGGGTAATGGTAGTTTTTTAGTACGTTCACATAGACAGTGGGTAATGGTAGTTTTTTAGTACGTTCACATAGACAGTGGGTAATGGTAGTTTTTTAGTACGTTCACATAGACAGTGGGTAATGGTAGTTTTTTAGTACGTTCACATAGACAGTGGGTAATGGTAGTTTTTTAGTACGTTCACATAGACAGTGGGTAATGGTAGTTTTTTAGTACGTTCACATAGACAGTGGGTAATGGTAGTTTTTTAGTACGTTCACATAGACAGTGGGTAATGGTAGTTTTTTAGTACGTTCACATAGACAGTGGGTAATGGTAGTTTTTTAGTACGTTCACATAGACAGTGGGTAATGGTAGTTTTTTAGTACGTTCACATAGACAGTGGGTAATGGTAGTTTTTTAGTACGTTCACATAGACAGTGGGTAATGGTAGTTTTTTAGTACGTTCACATAGACAGTGGGTAATGGTAGTTTTTTAGTACGTTCACATAGACAGTGGGTAATGGTAGTTTTTTAGTACGTTCACATAGACAGTGGGTAATGGTAGTTTTTTAGTACGTTCACATAGACAGTGGGTAATGGTAGTTTTTTAGTACGTTCACATAGACAGTGGGTAATGGTAGTTTTTTAGTACGTTCACATAGACAGTGGGTAATGGTAGTTTTTTAGTACGTTCACATAGACAGTGGGTAATGGTAGTTTTTTAGTACGTTCACATAGACAGTGGGTAATGGTAGTTTTTTAGTACGTTCACATAGACAGTGGGTAATGGTAGTTTTTTAGTACGTTCACATAGACAGTGGGTAATGGTAGTTTTTTAGTACGTTCACATAGACAGTGGGTAATGGTAGTTTTTTAGTACGTTCACATAGACAGTGGGAGCTTCCCATTGACTGAATTCAGTTTTCGTTAGGATACCGGTTTTTCCAAGTCTTTCAAACTCCTCGTTAAACTTGTCTAATAAGGCGAACGGTATATTTCTTTATTTCTTGAATAGTGATTACGTATTATCTTTGTGCTCGAATCTGGATGATATTTTTGTGCATTTCCCCAGAGTGGTTGGGAAAACTTCAGGGATACCTTTATTTTATAACTGACTTCAGATTTTCCTTCTCTGTGGTTAAAGTTTCCACTATTTAACAAAAAGTACTTATAGGAAAATTCCAGAAATTGAGTTGTTTACATCCAATTTGTCTCAAAAGATTTTCTGGGATTTTAAACACAACCACTTATAATTCATGCTCAGAATTTATTTTCGATCCAGTTTGCGTTCTAGCTGTTTTACCAGACTTTAACCAGACTTTTATTTAATATTTTCCGTGTATGCAAATATTCTGAAACTTTACATTTTTATTGAACATTTTTATCGTGTTTACGTACATTTTATCGTGTGTTTTGTTTGTTCTAACGTCTCGTATCCGGTCCTTAATTATGTTCTCTGCTCTAAAAAATGAGCTTTTATGTTCAATTCTGTCACAAGTCAGGCTAGTTTTTGTGCGGTATGGGCAGTCTTTACTACAATGCAGGGCTCTGCACCGATAACATGAACTTGGTGATGATTTACTCTGACCTTCAGTAAATTGTATTATCTATGTACGGGGCGGGGATAATGTATTTTTCTCTGGAGAGTAGAGTTTGGACATTTTATGTAATTTTCTTACGTATGCGACGCCGAACTATATAATGTCCTTTGTAACCGAAACCAAAACTTATAGAGAATTCTTAGTAAAATTATTCATAAAAAAGTATGGAGAAGTCTTGGTAAAATTATTTATAAAAACATAAATGACTTGAGTGCCATCAGCTATAATCAAAACCGAAACTAAAACTTATCGTATTTTCTTGGTAAAATTATATTTTACAGGAAATGGAAGTCCATAGCAATAATAGAATAGTCATTCGGATGTAAACGTGAGATAGAAAATAAATAACACACACGCTAACCTATTAACATATAGATCAAATTTCATAATAATAATTATAATAAACTAAAATGAAAAATAATTATAATAATTAACTAAAATAAAAATAATAATTAAAGGTAATGATAATAAATAATATGAATGATAATAACGATATCATTATCATTCACATGAATCTGTGAATGATAATGATAATAATGATTATAAAAGTAATAATAATAAAATAATGATAAAAATAATAATAATAATAAGAAGAAGAAAATATATAATGATAATAATAATCATAAAAATCATAATAATAATGATGATGATAATAATGATAAAACAATGATAGTAATAATGGTAATAATATCATAATAATAATAATGATAATGATAATAATGATAATTATAATAATGATAATTATAATAATAAACATGTTATAACTTACCATTACATATCATATATGCAAGCGCAGGATCCGTTTCAATCAATTTACTTGTATCGACTATTCGCACAATATGCGACTTTCTTCCAGATGCGATAAATTCAAGGAAACTCTTATGGTTTAAACTAGCGACGTCGATAACAAATATTTCAATTCCTCTTCTTTTGGCAAATTCCGCTTGCTTTATTACCCAGTCCGGGTTGCTAAATTTTCCTTTGACGAAGAGAACAGCAACTTTACGGGCATTTTTACGCCCGCCATAGCTCGGTTCAAATGTGTTTAATAGAAGATCATTGACCAATGAAAAAGACATTTCCGTCCGATAGGAGGCAAGATGAGCTGAAATCTGTTGACGATCCCTGTAACGGTTTAGAGAGAAACCTGAAAAAAAGTGTTTCCTTGATATTAACAGTGATAGAGAGTACGAATGAATGTGTAAGATATCCTCGCTTTAAAAACATGAATGCAAATAAACATACCACAAATGAATCTGTGAATTAATATTTTGAAAAATAATGTAACTGCAGGATGTATTTTCTGGTCTCAAAGCTTAGTTCAAGCTAAATTATGAGAAAAACTTATACCATGAGTGCTGCTGGGGAGCCATATACATGTTCTTGCTATTGAGCGTTTTGTTGCTTAGTCCTGGGTAATTTGTTAGAGAAGGAAGTGTTTTATGATTGCTGCTGGGTAACTATCAACAGGAGTTTTGTTTGGCCATCTTTTAAACTGTAATTATTTTTAAGTGTTTTTTCATATTTGATTGTTTAGTTGATTAATTCTAGGGGATTTAAGAGTACTGCTGGAGAATCATATGCATATGAATTAAAATTTTGTTTTACTTTCTTTTAACTGTAATGATATTTAGTGTACTTTCCATTGATAGTGTTGGCGTTTAGTCCTAGGTGATTTATGATAGGTGTTTCATTATTATCATTATCATTGTTACCATCGTTATTAGCATCATTATTATGATCATTATCGATAGTATCACATTATTATTATTATTATTATTATCATCATCATCATCATCATTATAATCATTCGTATCATTATAACAGTAATTATTACCTTAACATAATCATCATTATTAGCATTATTATTATCATTTCTATTATTACTAATAGAATCATTACTATTATTGTTGCTATTAATATTATCATTACTGTCAATATTATTATAACTTGTTTACATTCTTGCTATTATTATTGCCATTATTATTATCATTATTATTATTATTATTATTATTAATATTATTATTATCATCATTATAATCATTAGTATCATTATAAAAGTAATTATTAAACAATCATTACTATTATTGTTGCTATTGATGTTATTATTACTATCAATATTATTATAACTTGTTTACATTCTTGCTATTATTATTATTATTATCATCATCATCATTATTATTATTATTATTATTATTATTATTATTATTATTATTATTATTATTATTATTATTATTATTATTCATGAACAGACATAAAAATATTAATAACAGTTTCCTTCTTGAATACCCAAAACGGGTGCATTCTGACCAACTGCTGATTCCCACCCAAAAAAAAATTATCAGAAAGATCAGTTCATTTCTTTCGATAAATTATAACCTCTTCATTTTTCCCAGATAATTATGTATTCTCTTAAGACTTGGTAAGAATTGTAATTAAAATGATTTTCGGGATAACATTCAAGAGCTCTCCCTCTCTGTTTCCGAGATATATCGAGAGCGTCATGATATAGTCCAGTCAATGTCTAACCTTATCTCAATGCAATAAGAGATCCATGAAGGGAAATCTACACTTATCCATAATGATGAACAACCATTACAAATGCTTTAATGTGTACTTTTTAGGCAAGAATCCACTGAAACGCCTATGTATGCATATATATGCATATATGTTCATATATATATGCATATATATAAATGTATATATATGCATATATATGTATGTATATATATGCATATACATATGTATGTATACATATACATATATATATATGTATATAAACATATATACATGTATATATATAATGATTGCAACGTCTTGTAAGACGAATGCCAGTCCCTCAGACACTTTAAAGTCTACGAGCCCAAAACGACTTCCATCGCCACAGGACCACTTTAATAGACAAATGTCTGAGGGAGTATCTATACACAGATGATGTTACAGAGTCCTAGCTTTGTACGACAGCTAAGTCTCTCTCTCGGTTTAAAATGTTGAGATCCAGCAACAAGCAAGAGCAAGATAGCCAGCAACAAGTTAAACTGCAGACCAGCTTAATGCGGGTACTGGTCTCCCGCATTATGTTTTTTTAATAAGAGATTTGCTTCTCCTATACAGGTTGTCTTCACCACAGATTAGGGAGCCCTCTTCACCCCAACACATACATACATACACACAAACACACACGGTGCTAGTTGGCCGTTGACCCCGAAAAAGGGTTCATTCGCCTTTTGGAAGGTCTTGTCTTTAATCCTTCAGGGCGACTAGCCACCCTCCTCACCAAACAAGTCTGAAGTGTGACGCGACCATGAGGCAGGTAGTACTGGGTTACATGGTACCAGTAGCATATGACATGACCTGACATATACATATATATATATATACATATATATATATATACATACATATATATGCAATAAATTTCCTATATATATATATATATATACATACATATATATACATACATATATATGCATATATATATATATATATATATATATATATATATATATATATATATATATATATATATATAGGGATCATTGTAGAAAATAGATATATTTGATTAGAGAAAATAACTTATCACTTATATTCGAGGCAGATAATTCTAATATATCGGCTTGTTAATTAAAATCGTCTTCTATTTTAGGAGTATTTTTTGAAACATTGTGAATTGTGTTAAATATTTTTTTTCTCGCATTAGTAAATAAGACATTTTTTATCGATTCCTATCATCGTAATCTACCAAATACGAAATACAAAGTCGCTTACGAATTGATTACAGATGTGTTTGTATTTCGAGAATTTGCTTCGTTCATGTTAAGTTGAAAATGCATGTGTGTGTAATTTTTTGTATGTTTTTGTATTTCCACGAGCTATTTGAGATTAGACTCGATTATTATTTCACTAGTCAGGTACTCTATGTATAGTTAAATGATACGCTATACCTCATACACTTATTTGTTTTATTTTCATACATATCCAACACTACCTTATATTTGGTTACAATTATTTACTGCATACTAAAATTCCCTGAATTTGACTTGAGTTGTACCTGGCTTATAAATTGTCTTTCTGGGATATGCTGGTTCAACGTACTCCCCCTACACTGAATCAAATATAGGGATGAACCGATTGTGCTGTTATATGAAACAATCATCCTTCTGAATAAACTGTTGTTTAAACATTACTGTCCTAAATGCATGATAGTTGACTGGCCAAGGAAAACCGGGAGGAAATTATTGGACAAGATGTTAAAGAATGGAATTTAGAATAGTCAGAAGTGGAGCGAAATCGTATAATAAAAGAAAAGGGAAAAGAAAGACATCGTTTGTATTGATTTGATTGTTCGACAATTATTCTCATCTTGGGTGTTTCGTTTCGGTCGTTGAAACCTACAACCTTCGTTGGATGTAAACTCCATGTTTTTTTTTGTTTTTGTTTTTTGTGTTTTTGGAGGGGGGGTTCAACTAAGGAAAAAGGGTCAGCTCTGTATTATAAGAAATCGGACCGTGGATTTGAAGGTGTGTCTGTAAATTACAAACAAAGGTAAATTTTCAGATGTCACTTTTGATTCAATTTTTAAATGAATCCTTAATTCATTAATTCTCAGTATTAATAGTGACAAAATGTTTTACGAACCGTGGATAGACATCCCGCGCATGTTTTCGTTTTTTATTTTTTTTTTATAAAACACGGTGCAAGGGATGCGACTCTAAGAAAAAAGAAAGGCCATTTTTTTTTTATAATTTATGGATACACCCTCAAATCCATGGTCCGATTCCTTGCAATACAGAGCTAACCTCTTTTCCTTAGTTGAAAAAAAAAACATAGATTTTACACTCGACGGAGGTCGTAGATTTCAACGATCGAAACGTTGTGCAAATAACACCCAATATAACAATAATAAGCTGAACAATAAAAATAATTCAAATAAATATTTCATTTCATCTGATGCGAATTCATTCGTTTCTCTTGATGTAATATTCCTTATTCTCTAATATTTCGAACTGGGACAAATCTTGCAATGTATTTATTTGGTTATTTCAACTTTTTCCTCCCCCTCCCCGAAAAGTATAATGTCGAACATAAAGAGCTACTAATTGGGATGGTGAGGACTGTTGGGAGTTGAGCAGCGAGATATACGTCCACCTTACATTTAACCTTTAACATGTTAGTAGAGTCAGGAAAGCAGGAAAGAGAGAGAGAGAGAGAGAGAGAATTGAAAGTCTATAAGTTCAAAGGAAAAAATTATTAGATTAAAAGATTTGCCACCATTTAGGAACTGCAAAAGTGAAAGAGTGGGATTTGGATGCTTGTCCAGTTATCCGGAAGTATGTACATGGAGGGGGTGCATCATCATAGCATTTTCTATTAAAGTAATTGTAAAATAGGCACAGGGATGCGACATTGTGATTATGGAGCAGCGGTTGAAGCTTGGTTGATATTGGGGGACCTATTCGATTTGAGATTTTTCTTCGGACACTGTATATGAGTAAAAAGAGACTATTTGTAGGGGAACCGACTCATATGTGACAACAAGACTCCATGCATGATAGAATTGTGGCTTTCTAAATATATAGGCATTACAACTGGCATAATTTCAATATTTAGTTATCCATAAGATATATTTAAATACGAAATGTGTATTCATATTTTTATTATTGTTCGAACAATTATTTTCATCTTGTGTGGTATTGGCACAACGTTTCGGTCGTTGAAACCTACGGCCTTCTGACGACGGAAACATTGTGCCAATAACACCGAAAATGAGAATAATTGTCCGAACAATCAAAACAGTATAGACATTCATGACTCAAAAACTCAAAACTGCATGTAAACACTCGCTTTTGAAATAGAATTAACTTTTCGAATGGGATTATTTATCATGAAATTTATTAACGGCAATATTATAGTTAGTGGGGATGGACTTGATTAACACCTCCTATTCCTATGAAATTTGATAGATTTATTTTAGTAAAATGTCACCATTTATCAAAGTAAAAGGCCAATATCAGATAAGACTTAATGAGTCCAGTGTACGGCCATGTTTATTTGTAACGATGGTTGAAATTGCACAAAAAGAGGGCAACTAAACAAGAATTTGTTTACATTGAACTTAAAACAATATTACTTATTATTGCTTGTTATCTTGTTTGTATAGCAATAATCTTCAGGAATGATGTAAACACTCGCTTTCTTTTTGGTAGGAGTTGGACGATGAACAACAGTATGCATTTATAGAAATGAGGTTAGATAATACAAATACAAATTTACAGAAGTTGGTACTTACTTTTCCTGTCCGCACATACCCCAGTAATGACACCAACTTGTAGATTATTACTGTAAAAGTATTCAGCTGAAATGACATTTTCGATGAATTGTGTGATATGCTCAGTTCCCGTTGTTCCCATCAAAGCAGCATCAAATGCAAAATTGATATCAATATCATGCCCACCGCAGGCTGGTTGTAAACAAAAGAAATGTACATTTATTTTAAGTAATTAAAAAAATTATGTTTGTGGCGGAAACCTAAACAAGAATATGGAATATGAAATAGATTGCAGTATAAAAGCCAGAAGATATCTCACTACTGATGCAATTCTCTATCTATATAAAAGCCAAGTACGTCCAAGGATGGAATACTGTTGCCATATCTGGGCAGAAGCTGCTAAAAACAGCCTATTCTGCCTTGACAGAGTACAAAATACACTTCGTGGCTTAGTGGGGGATGCCCTTTTCTCTACCATGCAACCTCTCTCCCACAGAAGAGACGTTGCGAGCCTATCCTTGTTTTATCGTTATTTCCATGGCAGGTGCTCGTCTGAACTCCAATCTCTGGTCCTCCCTCACCAATCTTTCACGAGAAACACCCGTCTAGCTGAATCAACTGTGAAAAATTTCCCCCACTCTTTAAAACTCAATTAAAACGTGGATTCCATGAACAAAGCTTCTTTCTTAGAACTGCACGCCTGTGGAACTCTGTTCTGTATGCCTGCTTCCCACCGGACTACAACTTGGATGTGTTCAAGTCCAACGTTAACAAATTCCTAATGAGCCACCCCCTTAAGTAAACACTTCATCAAATCTCCACACTAACGTAATGTACTTGCAATAACCCTTATCCCTGAGTGGCTTCCGGGCCCTGATAAGTGGTGATCACTGTGTAAAAAAAAATGCCGATAATTGTAGAACTAAGATCAGTCCTGAAAGTCTAGAAAAAAACTAAGAGAAAATTGAAGCAAAGTAGACAAACAAATGCCAGATAATGCACGCTCCTAATAAAAACAGCTATGAATTTTATGGAAAATCGTAATTTGCGGAGATCATCGCGTCGCCAACTAAGCAGAGATAAACAGAAATAAGAGTGGAACAAAAATATAGTAAGAAAACGTTATGGCTCTAAGGGTGCCTAAACTGCTTCAAATCACATAATCAAGATGCTAATTCTGATTACGAGGGTTAGTATCCAATCATCAAATGGAATGCTTGTGGGAAGTACTGGGGTATTGAGGGGGTTTATTGCCACTTAAGAGTAAGCAAGGGAAAATAAAACAAGTGAAAACATCGATACTGAAACTGCAAGGAAAACCATTACGAAAATACATAACGCATTCAAAGAGGGGCAACAGAAATTGAACACGCCTACGGAATTATGAACAAGTTAAAAACATGGAAGACAAAAAGTACCATTAGGAACTCGTCTAGAAATGAAGTGTATTGATGACTTGTATTCCCCAACATAGTTAATCCGATTAGTAGATTTAAAAATATTAAAACTAGAGAGATTAAACTTACGATTTATAAATGGCTCCTCTTAAATGGCAATACACACAGAGATACACGCGCACACACACACTCACACACACACGCACTCACACACACGCACACGCACGCACACACACGCGCACACACACACACACACATATATGTAAGCACTCAAGATTAAGTTCAGAAGCCAAAACATTCTGTAAACTTAGAGTAGATATAAATATTAATATATCTACAGTAACTCCAACCAAATAAAAAAGCTCAATGCAACCAAGATAGAGAATAGAGCTTGTTATAGAAAAAGAAGAATTTAAGACTGTAAAAATATTTTTTTTTCAGTATTAAATTTGTATTCTTATACATACATACATACATACATACATGCATAATGGTTCCGTTCAGTCTTGACAGACTATGGATATCCACTGTAAGAGTGTCTGCGCGTAAAAATTTTTTGACAAGAATAGCGCAATCTCCAACCATACCCCTCCTGAGTCGACATTGTTGAATACCAGTGGTAACTGGAGGTTCAAGACGACTGGAAGCAAATGTCGAGATAAGCGGAAAGTACATACAGCGCCTAGAATTCTCAAATGGTCACCCATCTGGTACTAGCCAGGCTCGACGTTGCTTAACTTCGGCGATCAGACGGGAACTGGTGTATCAACGTGATTATGGCGTACATGATGATTGCCGTACATTTATGCCGTACATACATACATGATGATTGCAACGTCTTGTCAGACGAGTGGCATTCCCTCAGACACTGAAAATTCATGAACCCGAAAATGACATTTAGTTCTGCCGGCAAATTCACATGCTCAAGCAGACATGACACCGAGGACGGTCATTGGTATATATACACGCACGCACACTTACATATGTGCACATACATACACATGCACACATGCGTATCACACACATATATACATACATACAAACATACACAATACATAATACGCACACATACATATACATACATACATACACACGTGCAAACATACACAAGACTGTCATTGGCATAAATACATATAAATATATACACGCATACATACATATCTATAAACATACGCTCATATATATCTATATACATACACAGTGCATAATACACATACATACATATACATACCCACATGCATACATACACATATACATACATATAGATCCACATATACACACGCATATACAAATACATACACACATATACTTACACATACACATACATAAACGTACACATATGCACATATATATGCATACACTTACTTACATATGCATAAACATACATATATATGCATTCATACACATACACACATATATACACATATACAAATACACATATACATGCACATATACACATACATATACATACATACACACATGCATACATACACATATATGTGCATACATACACATAAACACATATATGCATATATACACATACATGTCTACAAACATATATAAATGTATATACATACACACACAAACATACACATATACATACATATACACATAGATATAAATACATATACAAACAAACATATTTACATATATAAATATACATACATATATACATGCATATATACATAGATACATATAATGATGGCAGATCAATTGTTACATGCATCCAGCATTTCAGGCCTACACACGTCACAGCTTTTTTTCTACATACATACATGCATACATACATACGTATGCATATACTCACGTCCGTGTGGAAATGGTTTGGTAATAACTCTTCTTGTAGTTGGTCTTGTAATCCCTGAAAGAGAAATAATAGATTTGCTTTTTCGATACTTAAAAATATATTATGTTATCAGGACAACAAGTAGAATGTACAACAAAGCTGTTCCAAATACCAGATTTTACCCCGAGATCAGCGGTTTTCAGTGATGTAAGATAAACTATTTGTGGCAAATGTGTTATGAATCGCAGGTAGGACTAACGACGAAATACCAGTTCCGTCTGCTTGCTTCCCACCTGACTACAACTTGGATGTCTTCAAGTCCAACGTTACCAAATTCCTAATGAACCGCCCTCTTAAGTTCATTAAATCTCCACACTAACGTACTGTACTTGCAATAACCCTTATCCCTGAGTGGCTTCCTGGCCTTGATAAGTTGTAACCACCGTGTAAAAAAAAAAATTTTTTTTAAAGGTGGAAGAATTGAGGTATCATAAATCGTTTACAAAACTAATGACGAAATAAGAGCGTTAAACAGGAAGGCGGAGAAATGAATCGCTAATCAGAACTAATAACGAAACTCGAGCGACAAACAGTAGTGTTTTCGCTTCTTTTTTACTACATTCTTTCGGGTTATTTCTCTTTGAAAAAGAACTGTTATTCTCGACATATTATAGACTTTCACAATCCGGTTATCTCAAACAGAAACTCCTTATTTATTGATTTGTATTTGTAGCAGGTTTTGTAAATAAATAGATATATGAATATAAAAAGAGCCTCCAAGACTTTCGTCTTTTCACATATTTTTGTTAATACATCACATCACTTCAACACCCGATTATATGCATTGCTATATATTTCTTTTCAGGTTTTTACTTTTTACCAGTTTTCAGGTTTTTACTAATTATCAGGGTTTTTTTTTACTAATTACCAGTTTTACCATATATATATATATATATATATATATATATATATATATATATATATATATATATATATATATAAGAATTATAGTTAAGTTTACCAAAATGATCCAGTATGGCAAAACTAAAATATATTATAAATATTAAAGAATTAGTATTTATAAAGTAACTTCTTTTTTTTTTCTTAATTAAGCCTCGCCCCGACAGTTGAGTTTTACATTGTTTCCAGGTTTTTTTACGCACATTTTATCTTTCTTTTAATAATATTATTGGAATTCCTTCCCGTTTCCTCATACCAATTTGTGAATTATTCCACGGATGTCTGCCTTTTGGATTACTTTGGGTCATCTTCCAATTACGCAATTCCCTTGGAATTTACTTGTGCGAATGGAAATTTTACTAACTTTCTTGGATTCTGCATTTTTGGATTTTACCGTCATTGGATACTTTACCCTTCACCAGACTATCCATTCACATGAAATCACTTTTTTATTCACCCTATTCCCTCTGCTTCACTTTTTGTTATCAAGTAAGATCTATGACTTACTTGTAGTTTCATCAAATACTTTGCAAGCAAAATCCGATCCCGCATTTTTCTAAATCCTACGCTCTGATGAGAAGGAAATTATTTCTTCGAAACTCTGCGGATTAAGGATTATCCACCTATCTAGTGTTTCCTTTTTAAAATTAAATATGTTTTCAACTCTTTTTCAAAGTGTTTTTAACATGTTTTATTAACTATTTGTTCATATATATATATATATATATATATATATATATATATATATATATATATATAACGGAACGAATATAGGATTAATCTCTGACACCGTTCCAAGTAACAAACACTAATTATAATGTGAAATGAAATAACTTGTTAGATAGAAAAGGATGATAACTTACCTTTACATATCTCATTCTTCAGAGAATGGGCCAGTTCAATCATTTGCGAGGATGCACCTAGTCGCAGAATGTGAAACGCCTTTCTAGACGCGATGGATTCGAGGACAGACGTATCATCTAAACTACCAAAGTCGATAACAAATATTTCAATTCCATTTGTTTTGGCCAAATTCGCGACCCGAATTGCTTCCTCACGGTTACTTAATTTGCCTTTGAGGAAGAGAACAACAATTTTCCGAACATTTGTGCGGCCGCCCCACTTTTGTTTAAATGAATCCAAGAGGAGATTGGAAAAAAATACCCGCGACATTTCTGTTGTATACTTTGTAAAATTATAGTATATATTATTAGGATTCAAGTAAGGATGCAGTTCGAAACCTGGAAAATTTAAAGAACAATATTTTTCGTCATTATTAACATTATTAAATAAATTGAATATGTAAGATAACCATTTTTTTAAACATGATTAAAACATGATATATTCATATTTTAAATAAAATTTCTATTCAAATATGAATACAAAACAATTTACTTAAATAGCTCAATATGGTAAATATAAACACTCTTAACTGTCAGAAGAGATTCCGGATAACAACTTAATAGGATGCATGGTGCCGATCTGTTGTTTTATTTTCCTTTAATTCTCAGATTAACTCCTTCCAATATTTTCTTCTTGCCTCTTCTGATTTTCTGCTTGGCGACGTTTGTTATCCTTGTGAGTTTTTTTATATATATTGAAACCAGGTTTGCGATATTGAAGCAATATTTATCCTTCATTCTCGTTATGTTTACCGATTCTTGCATTAATTTATCGTTTATTAAGTAATTCAATTTCGACATTATTGTATATTAAGTTAGTAAATTTCTATATTATTGTATATTAAGTTTCTATATTATTGTATATTAAGTTATTAAATTTCTATATAATTGTATTTTAAGTTAAGTTTCTATATAATTGTATATTACGTTAAGTTTCTATATTATTGTATATTAAGTTATTAAATTTCTATATAGTTGTATATTAAGTTATTAAGTTTATATATAATTGTATATTAAGTTATTAAGTTTGTATATTATTGTATATTAAGTTATTAAGTTTATATATAATTGTATATTAAGTTATTAAGTTTATATATAATTATATATTACGTTATTAAGTTTCTATATAATTGCATATTAAGTTATTAAGTTTCTATATAATTGTATATTAAGTTATTAAGTTTCATTATAATTGTATATTAAGTTATTAAGTTTATATATAATTGTATATTAAGTTATTAAGTTTCTATATAATTGTATATTAAGTTATTAGGTTTCTATATTATTGTGTTTTAAGTTATTAAGTGTCTATATTATTCATATTAAAGTTCAGTTTCTATAGTATTGTATATTAAGCTAAGATTCTATATTATTGTTTATTATGTTATTAAGTTTCTATATCATTGTTTATTAAGTTTTTAAGTTTCTACAATCTTGTTTTTAAAGTTATTAAGTTTCTATATTATTGTATATAAAGTTAAGTTTCTATATTATTGTATATTAAGTTATTAAGTTTCTATATTATTTTATATTAAGATAAGTTTGTATATTATTGTATATTAAGTTAAGTTTCTATACTATTGTTATTTTTAAGTTTTTAAGTTTCTATATTATTGTATATGAAGTTAATTTTCTATATTACTGTATATTAAGTTAAGGTTATATATTATGGTTTATTCAGTTATTAAGTTTCTATAATATTTTTATTGAGTTATTAAGTTTCTACATTATTGCATTTAAAATTATTAAGTTTCTATATCATTGTATATTAAGTCAAGTTTCTATTATTTTTTATTAAAGTATGAAGCTTTTTTTCTTAAGTTATTTAGTTTCTATAATATTGTTTTTTAGTTATTACATTTCTATATTATAGTTTTTAAGTTATTAAGTTTTTATATTATTGTATATTCCGTTGAGTTTCTGTGTTATTGTATATTAAGTTAAGTTTCTATATTATTGTTTATTAAGTTTCTATATTACTGTTTATTAAGTTATTAGTTTTCTGTATTATTGTTTTTTTTTAGTTAAGTTTCTATAATCTTCTATATTAAGTTATTAAATTTCTATATTATTGTTTTTTAAGTTATTACGTTTCTATAGTATTGTTTATTTACTTATTTCGTTTCTATATAATTGTAAATGAAGTTAAGTTTCTTTATTATTTTTTATAAAGATAAGTTTCAATATTTTTGTATATTGAGTTATAAAGTTTCTATATTATTTTTTTAAGTTATTAAGTTTCTATATTATTGTATATTAAGTCAAATTTCTGCATTATTGTATATTAAATAAAGTTTCTACATTATTGTTTATTAAGGTATTAAGTTTCTATGTTATTGATTTTGCTATTAAGTTTCTGTGTTATTTTTTATTAAGTTATCAAGGTTCTATATTATTGTATTTTAAGTTGTTATGTTTCTATATTATTCAGTTTCTGTATTTTTGGTTATTTAGTTTGTAAAACTGTAACAGAGCGCGGACGCGCGTATGCAAACATAAAAGCGGCACCAATATCCAATTTCCCTTATTCTATATAGCTAAAGGGATTTAAAGACTTTGAAAACATTTAATTTTATTTTCTATGTTTATTATTATTAGTCGTTGTCATACATAGTGTGTTTTTTGTATAATTGAATTATGGAGCGACATCGTTTAAAAATGGCCAGTATTTGTCCAAGGTCTAACGTCACCGACGGATAAAGAAATTTAAAAAATTAACGAGCATACCGTAAACTTATTACCTAACTCAGAAACTAATATATCGATAAGAAACTATAAAACTTGGATATATTCCACCGTTTACGAAATCAGCAAGAATTGTCAAATGGGTATCAGATAAAAAATTACAGTTCAATGGAGAAATAAATTGTAACATTTCAATCATGGAAAAAATTCATGAATTGAAAGTGTTTTGTTCCTCTTTTTTATATATATATTTTTATATAGTCCTTTTCCTTACAGTTGCAGCTTCTATGTTTATTACTTTTAGCTAATTAGGTGCAACTCTTTTATAATATTTGCTAATATATTCCTCCGAGGAGATGTATAAATATCGAAAACTCATGGGCTAAGGAAATATATTTTATTATACTGTATTCTTTGTCTTGAATACAAGTAACTTTCTATATTTGAAATTTAGCTTTTTCAAATCACAAATTTTAAATCCCTAAACTAGTATATATATATATATATATATATATATATATATATATATATATATATATATATATATATATATATATATATATATACTAGTCTAGGGATTTAAAATTTGTGATTTGAAAAAGCTAAATTCGATTCTTAGTTTTTAATTTATCATTCTGACGTTTCCTTTTAGAGGGTCAGACGATAAGGCCTTAAGGAAATTTTAATAATTCCACCTGCCCGTTTTTTTTTGTTTCTTTGGTATTTAAATTAAATTATGTTTCCTCTGAAATTTCTCCTTCCATTTTGCTGTACCAAGAATTTACTTATATATATATATATATATATATATATATATATATATATATATATATATATATATATATATTTCGTACTTACATTTCACATCTGGACATGACCCAGCGATGACACCGACTTGTACTCTACCAGTATTCAGGTCAGCAGTAGAGATTACAGTTTTAATAAATCGTGTAACGTATATAGTTTCTTGTATTTCCATCAGAGCAGCATCGAATACAAAATTGATATCGATCTCTTGTCCATGGCAAACTGGTTGTAAAAAGAATTGTATATTTTCTTTAGACGATTCGAAAAAAAAAGCATGTAATTTTATTGCTGTGGTTAGAACATGCGAGAGATTTTAAAGAAACGTGGAAAATGAACAATACTTATGAAAACTCAATACTTACCGTCAGAAAGATTCACGGGGACAGAAACATGCAGTGGGTCATCGATTCATAGGAACAAGACTTGGCAAAATTTTTCAAGATTTTGACGAGATCACGTTTTTTTAGGAAGATTGAGTTAAAAGTTGGGGATGCGTTCCTGGGGAGGCGTGTTTTACACAAACTACTATAAACAAGATTGTCATTGAGCAATCACCGATAATGGTTTGTAAAATTGTTGATATATAATTTTGAATTTTAAACTTTAATTGAACCAGAGTATCGTATTGAATAAACATAATTTAAAAAATATTAATTAAATATCTAAAGTCATTTCATAAGGAAATAACTTTTTATCCAAAAGTTGTTTCTTTTCCCAAAAAGAAAATTTCAGCAAAGTTATGTCCCTTATATTTGATAATAATGAAATTTCTAAATAACAATATTACATGGGCGTGTCGCATAATGACTACGATTAATTATGCCCTGATTATAAAGTGATTATCTTTTAGATGTAATTATATAATAAAAATCGTTATATTTGTTGAGCTACACCGAAGTGTTTTAATTCAATTTATTCTTAATATTCGTGTTTTTAAACTCCCAAATATCATGGTATTTCATTTTTTTTAGTTTTATATTATTTTGCTCATGCTTTGAATCATAAAATTATATGAGTAAATTTTTTGAACTAACAAAATAAACCTTAATTGCGGTTTCTGCTATTTTGCTCCCAACAAAAATATTCAAGTTTACGCAAGATGAGAAACAATGTCTACAAATCTTGTGCGATGTAGGTTCAAGAATCAATTTTATTTTATGCCGTTAAGCGTTTCTGCGTTTCTCATTTCTTCTGTAGTAGTATGGAGTTATAATAGAAAGAGTATTTCATGATAACCAACAACGGGATAACAAGAGTACATATGTTCTAAAAATAATCTTCCAAGCTGATATTGCATTGATTCAATTGGTAGCATATGAAGGTTCAATGAAGGTTCAATGAAGGTTCAATGAAGGTTCAATGAAGGTTCAAGTTATAATTGCGAAACGAGAAAGAATAGAACATTATAACAAAATATTTGGATTTCTGATTATTTGAGGGGAATATTAAGAATTTGTAGTATATGAACCATCGTCTAACGTATAAGGTACTAGGTTAAATCAATTCTACGTGACACTCTTCTGGAAAGTCCAGGTTCAATCCTCAATGCAGACAATTTTTAGAATACAGTCGTTAATTACTCAAGATTTCTACCCAACTGACGAAACGAAAGCATATTACCCACGTGGATTAAATAAAAAGTTCCATTAAATTTCTGTGCAGATTCCCGAGTTCGACAGAAGTGTACACCTGAATAAAGCCTGGAGATTACAGCAATCAAAACATTATGAAAATAATATTCAAGATGAGAACAGTAGTCCAAATAATCAAATAATACGATATCTTTTTATGTTCAATCAAGCAATTTTTTTAAAATTCCATTTTCACCCCAAACAAGGCACAGTGCCACTTTGATGTAGGTGGTTACTATCGGGGCGATAAGTTGCAGGATGGTTATGTAGGGAATTGCGCAGCAAGGTGTCTGTTCACATTACACTTGAACTTCTGCATGTTAGTACAATTGGGGAGGCAGGGATCCGGAAGGGCGTTCCAAAGTCTAGCAGTTCTGAGGAAAAAAACTATTAGAGTCGAATAGTCTTCTTACATCTAGGGATCTCTACTGTGTAGTGGTAGGGTTCTGTTACAAGTCGGGATTTGTCGGGGTATTTACGTCCATGGAATACAAGGACTTGTAGTTCGTCGGAGCATCCACCATTAAAATACTTCTAGAACAGGCAGGGGCATGCAACATTTCGTCGATAGGAGAGTCTGAAGCCTAGATGACATTTCAGGACCTATCAGGTTGGCAACTATCTTTTGAACCCTGTCCATGAGTGAGAGACTAGTAGTGGGTGCACCAGCCCAAATGTGTTAACAATACTCCATACATGGGCAAATAGTCTCCTTGTAGAGGGACAGGATACTTTCAGGCGTAAGTAAATTTCCAGCACGAAAGAGAGAGCCTATCTTCGTTGCAGCGGCCCTAGTAATGCTTTCAATGTAGAAGTAAGATTTCCAGCTACAGATTAACTGGAAACGTCATACAATCTTAGCTTTCTAAAAGATCTATTAATGTAGTCGTTGATGGTCAGAAATCCGAAGCAGACATTATTAACGTTGATATGCCTTAGGAGTAGTCGTTGATGGTCAGAAATCCGAAGCAGACAGTATTAACGTTGATATGCCTTAGGAGGAGTCGTTGATGGTCAGAAATCCGAAGCAGACAGTATTAACGTTGATATGCCTTAGGAGGAGTCGTTGATGGTCAGAAATCCGAAGCAGACAGCATTAACGTTGATGTGCCTTAGGAGTTCATCCTAGTCTAACTCTCTTCCTCATCTTCATCAACGACATTCTTCGCTCTTCGTCCACATCTATGCAGATGATCCTACGATTAATAACAACATTTCTAAGGTCGTCAAAGATAAGGGTTTTTCTTACTCTCTTTCTGATCCTGAGCGAATTGTGCAATGGAGTAAAGAAAAATGGCTAATTACCTTTAATCCATCCAAAACCAAACTTCTATCTTTTCACCACCAACGCTTTAATACTTACTTGGCCCCAGATAAAATAAACGGCACTCGTCTTGAAGAAGAATACTTCTTCGATAAACTTCTGGAACTGACCTTTACCCCTGACAAAAGGTCTTTAAATGTAATGCTTACATCAGATCAGTTGCCAAAATCATGGGGAAAATAATATATTCGCTTTAGCTCTCCAGAAAGTTTGTAAACTCCTGACGCAAAATTACAAGAGTTAAATGCGCCCTAAGATGGAGTACTGCTAACACATTTGGGATGTACCCTTTCCTTCCTTGACAGGGTGCAAAACCGTCCATGGAATTTATTAGTTGAGGGCCATTTCCCATCTCTGCTTCTTCTTTCTCACAGAAACATTGCGTGTTTATGACATTATTGAGCTCTAATTTATGCCCCCTCCCTGAAAAATGTTCTTCTCGTCTGGTTTCAACAACCGTCAACAACTTCCTTCACATTCTATCGGTGTTTAAAACTAAATAAAAATTACATGGACAGAGTTTAATTCCCAGAATTGTCCATCTGTTGAAAATAATACCGTGTATCTTCTTCCCGACTTATATTCATGACATGGTCGCTTTCAAATTAAATGTAAATAAATCCCTATTGAGTCGTCCTCTACAATAATGTATCTCCTACTCTATTTCCACCATAACTGATCATGTAGTCCCAACATTCAACTTTTATTCTAGAGTGACGCGCAGACCTTCATAAGCGGTGATATTCCAACTAACAAAAACGTAAGATTTAAACATGTTTGAAAATGATTCTCTTCACGAAAATACAACAGTTTTACATGCATATTAATTAGAGCGAATAGAAATTGTCCACTTAAAAGGTTGTCCACTTAAAAGGTTGTCCACTTAAAAGGTTTCATTTTTATTATCCTTCTTAGGTGTGTCCCTTTTCTTCCTGAGATTTATATAGATGGGTTTTCTCTCGATGAGAAATCGACTCTAAAACTTTTTGGTCTTTCTTCTCATCAAATTCTTCTTAGAGTCCATATATTAAATCCATTGCACTTTTTGCTTCTCGTAAAATTTGTTCTCTCTATCGCTTGAAACACTTTCTCACATCCTAGGTTATTCTCTATTTCTACAAATCTACTATCAGATTATTACTGTTGCCATATTTGGAGTAGTGAATCTATGTCCGATTTGAAGGTTTCTTGATAAATTGCAGAAACGTATCTGCAATTTGATTGGACCCACACTTTTTTCTTCACTGCAACCTCTCTTTCACAGACGTGATGTTGCTAATCCCAATCTTTTCTACACATACTATTATGGCACGTGTTTCTCAGAATCGTCTGATCTATTCCCTGCTTCCTTTTTTCCAGATTGTTTGACTTGTTGGTTTAGTCATCTCCGTCAATTTAGTGTTTTAATACATCATTATAATAGAACTTGCTATTCCAGTAGCTTCTATCCAAGTAAAGTTGTGGAACTCTCACTGCTTTCCTTCTGCCTTTCTGTCGGTCAATATTTCCATAAAAAAGAAAGCGAAAGTGAGATATGGAGACAGAGTGGGAGTAAAATGAGAGACGAGTCATTTGTTATAGCAGGAAAAAGCGCCATTTTTTTCATAAACTTAGATTTAAAATGGGGATTGTAAAAATGGCGCTTTTGAAACAACACATATTGCATACTCACTTTGTTCCCTCGGTTGTTCAGTAGCCGATGTACTTATTCCGGGAAAAACATAAGGAGTAGTCTCTGAAATAAAAAAGAAAAGGGATTTTTGTTTGTTTGTTTTTTTAATTAAATGAATGTTTAAGTAAATGGATGTTGTGATACTGGTCTTAATCTTTCGCTCCTTGCTCAGGAACGGAAAAATTCTTCTCGACTGAGGTCATTTTTATTTTTCGTACCAGTCCGGAATGGCTCTTTTGGGTGAAGCTGGAGTTATCTAGCATTCAAAATTAACTTTCTGTCCAGTTTTATCCCATTGATAGGGTCAAAAAAAATTTTTTATTAACAATTTTATGAATTTCTAAAATCGATTTTTTGATGTAGAAAAATCATGTTCCTCTCTTATAAATAAAAGTATGCATTTAAGATGTAATTTTATAATTCATAAAAGTTGGGCATAAATCATTCAGGTTTTTTTTTCTTCCAATATTTTCTCCGCGAAACATAGTAGACAGCAAAAGGTTTACATCAGTTCATGATAGTCAACAACTGAATAATAAGAGTACGTGTTGCGTAGTTTATCTCCTAATCTGAGAGATTGAATTGGATCAATTAGTGGCATCTTAAGTTCAATAAAGATTCAAGTTACAGTTGCGAAACTAGAAAAAGGGCAGAACAAAACAAAAACACTATCAATAATTCCCCACTCGTTATTTGTGCCTAAACCTAAACGTAGATTCCATGAACAAAGCTTCTTTCTTACAACTGCACGCCTGTGAAATTGTCTTCCGTTTTCCTGCTTTCCGGCTGACTACAATATGGTTGTCTTCAAGTCTAACGTAAACAAGTTCTTGGTGAGCTGTTCCACATAAGTTAACAAATTTACCGAATTTCCATTACTTAAGATTCTTATATTGTCCAATTTCTACTGTACGCTCTTTAACCCTTATCCTCGAGTAGCCTCTTGGCCTTGATAATGTGGTGATGCCTGTGTAAAAAAAAGAACATTATAACATTTTGATTTATGAATATTTAAGATGAAAATTGATAATTTGTATTATAAGGGCCCGTAGCGTAACGAATATTAGTTCAACATATCTCCAAGTTCCCATTACGAATTAATAATTAAAGAACGGGATACTGTAATAGAATATTTTTGTATTAAATCAAGCAATTTGCGCATTGTTTCTCTAACGAAAAGTCGAGAAAAAAGCGGGAAGGTTATTTAAGAGAAAGCTTCCAAGGAATGGGGTTAAATGTAGAATTTAAAAAAATCGAACCTATTTCCACTGGAAACAATATATAGCTACATGATTGGTTCGATTGTAATTAACCAAGGGCGGGGGGCTTTGGAAGAAAGCACTTTCAAGATCGACTACGTAAACAACTAAAAAATCATTAGCATAATATATAAAATAAACACTAAATTAAATAATAATAATAATAACAATAATAATAATAATAATAATAATAATAATAATAATAATAATAATAATAATAATAATAATAATAATAATAATAATAACAAGAAGAAGAAGAAGAATAGTCAGTGATTACAAGAGAGGGTGGGAAATTTATTTGGAAAGAAACTACACAGCGCATTCTTTAAAAATACTGAATTTAAAGATAATAACAGCTGAAATTGGTTGATCAAGGGAAATTTTAAAATATCTACTGAGAGCACATTAATGGCAGCCCAGGAACAAGCCACTCGCACTAGGCCCATCAAACACTACATCGACAAAACTGTAGAATCACCGATGTGCAGATTGTGTAATGAAAGGGAAGAAACACTTGGGCATATTGTATCAGAATCCCTTATGCTAGTTCAACACCAATATAAAAATGGAGACACGACAAAGTCGGTCAGGTCCAAGACGGGAATATATGCAAACTCTATGCATTAGACCACAGTGGGAAGTGGTATGAACATAAATCAGACATTTATAGACTGATCAGGTTGTTGAACACTCCAAACCTGATATTATTTTACTAAATAATAACAAGAGAGCTTGCTCAATTATTGACGTAGTATCATATTTCGTCGATACCAGAGTGCGAGAAACGGAAAAAGAATAAATAAATAAATACCAAAATCGAAAATGGGAATTAGTTAGACTCTGGAAATGTAAAGAAGTCAAGGTGATTCCCATTGTGATTGGAAAGCTTGGGACTATAACAAAAAGCCACTACAAATGGCGTCATCAGATTGGCAAGACAAATTCTTTCGTAATTTTACAAAAGGTTTGCCCATTGGGAACAGCGAAAGTGTTAAGGTATAGTTTGAATGTTTTAAAAATAAATAAATAATAATAATAATAATAATAATAATAATAATAATAATAATAATAATAATAATAATAATAATAATAATAATATCAAAAAGTTTAGCTATGAAACAATAATAATATAATATCAATACTTCGAACTGTACGACAGTCCGGGTGATCTCCATTAAAATTGAACCGTTTGGGATCATAACAAAAAAGCCTCCATAAATGGCTTAATCAGATTGACAGACAATTTCTAAAGTCAAAGGAATTGATCTGATGTTCAAGAAAGAAAATCCAACTAAAAATATCCAATGGTCGGGAGTAGTAGTAGTAGTAGTAGTAGTAGTAGTAGTAGTAGTAGTACTACTACTACTACAACAACAACAACAACAATAATAATAATAATAATAATAATAATAATAATAATAATAATAATAGTAATAATTCTGATTTCGTTTATGAACGTCTCTCTGGAAAGGGATGGGGTTCATTTCCCTTTTTCCCGGCTTCAAAGCAGGAGCTTCAAAGATCAAGGGTTTTCCTAAGGATGTTGATGGTACCTATAATTTCAGAGGTTTGAAGGCCGCCTAAAACATTGGGGATTTGTAGTTTTTTCAATTGTCCTTCCAGACGGTTTGATACTACTCCTAGCGTGCCAACTACGACCGGGATTATTTGTGTTTTAACCCCGTGTATACGCCTTATCTCCAAGGCCAATGGCGCATAATTGCTCCACTTCTCATTCTCATTCTCTTTCACATTCCTGTCCCAGAGTACTGAGAAGTCTACAATCTGCCAGTTTTTTGAGACCTTGTCAATGACGACCAAATCCGGACGATTATGTTCCAATTGCTTGGTCGTTATGACACTTTTGTTCCACCATACCTCTACCTTGCCATCCTCACTTGTTCTCACTTCATCAGGCACCTCCTCAAACCATTTTCCAGCACACTTCACTCCAACACTCTTACACACCTCCCAATATATCCGGAGTCCCATGCGATCGTGTCTTTTGCGGTACTCTCTCTGAGCCAGTCCACTACACCCTGCTGCAAGGTGCGCACTTGACTCTGAAGTCTTACCACAAATCCGGCATTCTGCAGCAGCTTCCTCTCCTAGAACCACTTTTTTGAACAATCGTGTTCATAATGCCTGCTTTTTTTCTGCACAAACAAAAGCTTCAGTACTCTTAGCCAGATACCCAGCTCTAAGCCATTGCCATGATCTTTCATCAGCCACTTCTGCTATATTCTGGAAGAACCTTCCATGCATTTTCTTCCTAACCAGTTCCTCTGACCTTTCTCTATCCATGCGTTTCACATAATCAGCCTTAGTCTCACATACCTCCACTTCATTGGCCACAACCTTAAGCATCCACTCCTCACTTATAACCACTTGCTCCTTCAAATTCCCGCACTATATCTCAAAACACTTACTGTCCATGCATTCACTGCTTTAATTAGGTTTCCTCCATACAGTTTCGACTTTGCCATTAGTTTCACTCTTCTAAGATACTCCTTCCTGACTTTTTCCTTTATTTCTCTGTTCATGATGGCTACACCCTCCAGCACTCCCAAATACTTATATCCTGTATATTCTATTTCTTTCGTGATTTCTCCATTTGGCAGCACTATTCCATTCGAATGAACGTTTACTCCTCTTTTCATCCCTAGCACCGCACATTTATTAATCCCAAACTCCATCCCAATGTCTTCTGAGTATGTCCCCAGAAGTTCTACCAGTCTCTCCATTTCCTTTTCATTTCTACCGAATATTTTCAAATCATCCATAAACAGTAGATGATTGAGGCGTCTGTCACCAGATCCAAAGTTATGCCCCAGTTTTTCTCTCTTTAAGAAGATGCTCAGTGGCATCATTATCATTACAAAAAGAAGTGGCGATAATGAATCTCCTTGAAATATCCCACGTTTAATGCCACCCTGCTCCATCTCCTTTCTGTTTTCTGTTAGCACCGTTTTCCATTGAGCCATACTTGTCTCCAAAAGCCCTACCACATTCTCAGCAACCTTCATCATCAATAGTGTTTTACGTATCTATGAATGAGGAACCATGTCATAAGCCTTTCTGTAATCGATCCATGCTACGCTCAGATTCCTCTTCTTCTTCTTTGCATCCTGCATTATTACTTTATTAATTAGTAGTTGCTCTTTAGCACCTCTCGAGCCTTTCCGGCACCCTTTTTGTTCGTCAGGAAAAACACCATTACTCTCTAGATGTTCATAAATTTTCTCCGCAAATATTCCAGTCAACAGTTTCCACATCAATGGCAGACATGTAATTGGTCTATAATTATTGGCATCCGTTCCTTTTGCAGGATCTTTCCTAATCAGTGTTGTACTTCCCTTCACAAACCAATCAGGGATACCTCCCGACTTTACAACCCTTTGCAGAGCAACAGCTATAGGTGGATAAAGGCATGGAAACTGTTTAAACCAGAAGACCATCACTCCATCCTTAACGTCATCGATGGTTATCTCAACGTTCTTCACCTGCTGCATTTCTGATAGCCTTTCTCTGACCTCTCCCAACCAGCTAGTCTTCTCATTATATCGCCCTTCAACAGACCAAATCCCACTCCAGAACTTCCTTGCATTTTTTGCATTTGGAATATTGTTATTTCCCGCCTGTTTACTACTATTTAATTCTTTATGCAGCTGAGACTGATTGTTCCGGAAAAGGTTGTTCTGCCGAAATGCAACACTTTTTCCAACAAAGTTCCTAATTTTCATACCACCCGTGTGGACCTTCTATTTCAACATTGTTAAACGTTCATCGTTCCTTTTTTCCAGCAATATATACCTCTTTTCAAGCTTGTCTATGGCTTTCTGTCCTAGTTTAACTCCTTTTCTTATTTCTTCGATTCTACCAATGTCTTTCTGCCGCCGTTTAATACTTTCTTCAAGCCGCCTCTGCCAGTGTGACCTTCTATCCTTCATTTCTCCCTTTTTCTTCTGTAATAAGCCAAGCCGATTCACAATAACGTATGACGCTGCATACAGAAGCCTGTTAAGTTCCGTAATCGATATGTTCTTTCTTATGATGTTGTGAATTACTCCTTGAATTAATTTTACCTCGTTTTTCACCTTCCGCCTATCACTACTCTTCATACTTGGAATCTTTATGATATCGTCTCTAAGAAGAACCTCTCTTAACTTCTGAAGTACTTCTTTTTTTTACAGAAGTCAGTTCGAACTCCATCACCACTTCTCCATACATCTGCTCCTTTCATTGGCTCCATTGTCTCAGAGTCAATGATCTCATCTGCCTTAGATCCTTCAAACTCTTCCCCTAACCATAGGATTCCATTCCTCCTCAGTTGTTCGCCTCCCATCATCGCTTACATTTCCCTTTTGTACTTCCATTCTCTCAGTTCTTTCATCAGAACTAGTTTCATCAATTTTACTTTCGTTATTCATTTCATTCCTAACCATCCATTCAATCTCTCCTCTTGCAATCACTGAAAGTACGTTGTTATTTTTAATTTGTTTGAACTGGGATACCAAACTCGCGACACTTCTAGCTCCTCCTCCTCCTCCTCCTCCTCCTCTCCATTCCTATTCTTCCTTCACTTTTCGGATATATCCACCAGATTTGGTACTTCCACTTCTTACAAAACATTCCCACACTACTCTTCTTTCCTCATCCGTCCACGTGTTTTTTTTATATTTCCTGTTCCAACTCCCTTCGTGTCTTGGTACCCTCTCTAGCAATCCCCCCTATATCCAACCACATCCTCAGAATTTCGAACAGTTGTATGATGACGACAGGACCTACCCTGTTGACCAGTGGGACACCTACCTGACGTGAGAACATCACAAGATGTTCTAGCCTCATTCACGTCGTTATTTCCAATATTTTGATTTGACATTCTCCCATAAATGGGGTTAGTGAATTTAAGGTTACACCACCACCGAGTTTTATCGAGGCATTATCTCTGGGGGGGGGGTCCCCACCAAGGTCAAAGATCCCCTCCCGACCTTTTTCCTCCATCACCATCACTATTCCCATTATCACCACCAACAACAATAGAAATAAAATGTACAATGATAATGGCAACACTAATATCGGTAGCAATAATATTAACAGCAAAAACAACAATAGCAATGACAGCAAAAAACAACACCTACCATTACGGTTAAAGTAATAATAAAAACATACCACAATTACTACCACAACCACCACCAGCACCACTACTATACTAGTTATAATATTAGTGATAATAGTAATGACCAATAAAGTAAATTTCGTTTTTTTAAATAATAATAATTATTATAATAATAATGATAATGATAATAATAATAATGATAATAATAATAATAATAATAATGATAATAATGATAATAATAATAATAATGATAATAATAATAATAATAATAATAATAATAATGATAATAATAATAATAATAATAATAATTATAATAATAATAATAATAATAATAATAATAATAATAATAATAATAATAATAATAATAATAATAATAATAATAATTTCAGTTAGAAAAGCTTACTTTGTTCGTTTTTTTTTAACTCCTCTGCCGATGTTGCTTTTGGTCAGAAAAATGTACACAAAACAGAAACATAAAACATCCAAACATGTGAAAGACAATTCCTCGTTTAACCGTGAATTCAAGTTTTAAATTCTAATTTCAGTTAGAAATGCTTTTTCCCCCTCTGCTATTTTTTTTAAACTCCACCGCTGATGTTGCTGACGACCGGCAAAATGTACACAAAAACAGAAACATAAAACATCCGAACAAATGTAAGGCAATACCTTGTTTAACCATGAATTTCACGTTCAAATTAAAAATTTCGGTTAGAAACTCCTACTTGTTTCGTTTGCTATTTTTAAACTCCGCCGGTGATATCGCTTTTGGCCGGAAAAAATGTATACAAAGACAGAAACATAAAACATCCGAACAAAGGTTGAAAAGAAAAAGAACGAGACCGAAAAATGTAATACGCTGTTGCAGTAACATGCACAAAGAAGCTTAATCCCTTTTTTTTTCATAAATTTAGATTAAATATGTTGATTGTAAAACTGCCGCATTTAATAATATAAACTTAGATTAAATATGTTGATTGTAAAACTGCCGCATTTAATAATATATACTTAGATTAAATATGTTGATTGTAAAACTGCCGCATTTAATAATATATACTTAGATTAAATATGTTGATTGTAAAACTGCCGCATTTAATAATATATACTTAGATTAAATATGTTGATTGTAAAACTGCCGCATTTAATAATATATACTCACGTTCATCTCCCGGTTCTTCGAACGGCGATGTGCTTTGTTCGGGAAAAATGCTGGTTGAGACTGGGGTAATCTCTAAAAAAAGAAAAAAAGTTTTTTTTCTTTTTAAGTTAAATAAAACTGTTTTTAGAATTTGGGCAATTTCTACAGTTTTTACAGCTTCTCATTCAAAGTGTGCTTAATTTCCCAAACTGACACATCCAATTAATTGAATTAGTTTGATATTAAGTTCAAGCAAGATGAAACCAAAGTAACGTATGTATATATTACTGTATAAAACTATAAATGTGTATAATTCTATATAAAACTATAAATGTGTATAATTCTATATAAACTATAAATGTGCATAATTCTTCATCTATACTCCTATAAATTTGTTTTTTAAACGTGTGCATTGATATTCATATTAAATTCCCTTTCTCTATTTATTTAAAAAGAAAATAGAATTTTGTTATGTATGGAGCATGGAATTGCATTCACTAGCAGAAGATCTAGCTAATTTACAAATTCTTTTAAACATTCATTTTAATTAATTCCCTATTAGTTTCTTCGGTTTTCTTATAGGATGATCATCTTTAGTTAACTCTGTCGTGTAATTATATTCATACAGATATTCTACATGATTTATGCTTGTATAATATTTGCGTAAAAAGTTTATAATAAAAACAAAATTGTTTACATATTTATGTATACGTATATATTTTTGTTGAATAAATTTTGCCTACCAAACTCCTCCTAGAGTTTTTGGTCTACAGACATGAAACTTCATATAAAAGGTATTTGAATCCATGCAAAACTTTATATTTGGGTTTTAGCCCGGAAAAATCGGTGCAAAAGTGTGAAAATTTAAAAAAATGAAATTTGCCGGGTGAAGGTCGAACGCCGGCATTACGAATGCATCAGATAGTAACTATTGGTTCATGTTTTGATTTTTAGCCTTGCAGTAAACATGTCCTCATGGCCCAGTCATTGGCGGTAGAGGCAGAAATAAATTGCAAGCTGAACGTTTTGGTTTCAATTCTCGGTGGTGACGCACGAGTTTTTATTTTAGTTAACTTTTTAAATCATTACTATATATTGCGTACAATATCTAAACTCCCATAAATTCGTTTTTCTTTTGTGTGTATTTATATTGATATTAAAACCCCGTTTTTCTATTAGTATTTATTTGCTTTCCCACCAAAGAAGAATGTAACACGAGGTCGTTTTTAAAGTGGGGTTAAACCAGCTCCCCGAAAAAAAGGGACAAGGGGCACTCTGGTTGGGTCCAAAAATAGTAATTGCCCCAGTATAGAGGGTTCCCCTCCATTGACTGGGACAAATTATTATAAGTGCAGCAGACCAGATACTACACTTTGATCCAGGGTCTGAAGGCTAAGAACAAAAGGAAAAAGGCAAGCCTCTTTTCTATTTGTTTAAAAAGAAAATACAATTTTCTTATATATGGGCTGTGGAATTGCGTTCACTAGCAAAAGATCTAGCTAACTTGCATATTGTTTTAAACATTCATTTTAATTAATTCCCTATTAGTTTTTTTTTTTTCAGTTTGGTTATGGGATGATCATCTTTAGTTAACTAATAATGGCAAGCAATCTACGAAAGATGAAGGCAAACAACAGTAAACGTAGTCACTAGGTTTGTCTTCTCTGCGCCAGCCTCTCGAACCAAAGGTTCTCAAGTCCTTCGCCACCCTTACTCAAGGCACGCCTCCATGCTAGTATATCTTCAGCTAGCTCCTCCCACACATTCACATCGATGTCAAGAGCGATCAGATCCCATTTTACCACGTGTTTAAAGCACAGCACCGGCGACCGCGACTTCTTGTTTCAGTTGCCAGTTCGCTGTAGAGGATATCCTTAAGGAGACGGCCATCGGGCATTCTGCGCAGGTGTCCAAGCCAACTCGATCGTCGGATCTTGAGTGTCTGGAACAAGGAGTGGCTGCCGGCACGCTGGTGATTCTATCCCACCAATTGATGCCCAGGATATGTCGCAAGCATCGGAGATGGTAGACGTTCAGTCTTTTCTCGTGACGAGCATACATCGTCCAAGTCTCTGTTCAATGGATACTCCTTTGCTGATGGATGCAAGATACGCAAAGTTCTCGGCAGTCTCTAGTTTGTGGCCATTGCATCACAACTATCTTCTTCACACTGATTACCAGTGCGAACTCCGCACAAGCAGCGCTCAACTTTTCAAGCAGCCGCTTGAGTCCACTTGCGGAGTGCGAGACCAATGCAGCATCGTCTGCAAACAGCAGCTCAAGTATTAGGACTTTTCGAATTTTGATTTTGGCGCGTAGGCGAGCCAAGTCAAAAAGTTCTCCATCAGAGCGAGTATGAAGGAACACACTGTCTTCGTCCTCGTGATTTCCAAAAGCGTGGTACAGAAGAACTGAGAAGATGCCAAACAGTGTGGGAGCCAACACACAACCTTGCTTGACTCCACTGCACACGGGGAAGTTGTCAGACATGTCACCCTTGAAGAAGACTGCGGCTGTCATGTTGTCATGGAGCGATCTTATCAAACTAAGAAGAGTTGGTGGACAGCCCAACTTTTGTAGGATGGCAAACAGACCATCTCTACTGACCATGTCAAAAGCTTTCGTGAGGTCCACAAATGCGACATGGAGAGGTCTACGATGTTCTCTGCATTTTCCTGGATTTGACGCACTGAAAGTATTATGTACGTGGTTGAGCGCCCGCTGCGGAAGCCGCATTGCGATTCTGGATAAACGTGGTTTGCAATCTGCCTTAGAAGGAGCACTCTGGCAAAGACTTTGTCGGTGTAACTGAGTGAAGATATACCACAGTAGTTATTGCAATCTCCTTTGTCTCCTTTCTTGAATAAAGTGGCAATTTTAGCATCTTTCATGGCTGTTGGAAATTTCCCGTTGCGCCAACTGGTGGAGAGGAGGTCGTACAAGTGCGGGAGCAGGAACTTATCGCACTTGAGCAGGTCTGCTGGAATTTCGTCGGCACCTGGGGCCTTCCCTACATTAGTGTGTTGGAGAGTTCTGATCTAGTTGGGATGTTGTCCAGTTCGACTAGGGTGTCGAAGTTCGGAGTGGAATTTAAAGCTGTGACTGTGATGTTGCGCGGTACGCCATATAGTACAGAGTAGTGCTCCACCCAGCGTCCAAGCTGCTTCCTAGGATCAGTGATGAGCTCCCCTGTAGTAGATTTTAAAGGGCAAACCTTCTTTGCGCTCGGTTCAGTTGCCTTGTGGAGTCCACGGTACATCACACGTAGTTTACCGCAGTCAGCAGCAGTCTGGATTTCGTCGCAACTATTACGTGTAATTATATTCATGCAGATATTCTACATGATTTATACTTGCATAATATTTGCGTATAAAAAGTTTACAGTAAACACAAAATTGTTTCCATATATATTTATGTATACGGATATATTTTTGTTTAATCTATCTATCTATCTATCTATCTATCTATATATATATATATATATATATATATATATATATATATATATATATAAACGTATATATATAAAATATTTTTAACCTTTATATATCTAATTTTAAATAAATAAGAATGTAAATATACTAAATACTAATCATAGTGGGGGGGTTGTATAAGTAGTTAAATGGATTAATCCGTAATCTTATAAATACAAGACTGATAAATTAAAAAAATATATCCATTTTAAATGTGGAAATTGATGAATCACACAGGTAAGAAATTCATTTTTATAGTATGAAAAGGTTAGTAACTGCAATTAAGAATAGGAAATTGGATCAAATGTTTGTAACATGTCTTCTTCCTAAGATTAAGGGTGGTGGTGTTTGATAAACACTGCTGGGAGCCATGATGTAATATACTGTTTTGTTTTTAAATCCCCGAAACAGTGTTTCATGGTAAACAACTGATGATCCCTTGAAAAATAAATTATTGGTACTATAGTAAATTTGAGAGCGAGTTGATGCAGTGATTGCAGGTGATTAAATAACTTACTGACTAGGTGGTTTTCTAACGAATGATAAAATTATTTTTTGTATAGTTTTAAAGGTTAAAAACTTCATAGACTATATATATATATATATATATATAGTCATCCACATACAGTACTGTTTCGCTGTTTCACAGCTCATCAGTGCGGCTAGACAGGCAACTACCTCAAGCCAGGATCGAACTCCGACCGTTTGTACGGCAGTCAAGGCTCCTAACCATTACGCTATTGGCGGCTGCTTGAACGAGTAGTGAGTTTAACGATGTTTTAATATCGTTCGAAATACCTCCGCTCGATTTGTTTACACAAAGAGCGTCGCTTATATGCTAATGGTAATTCGTGTTTCACTTCTCAATATGCTCAACTCAAGGTGAGGAGCACTATAGTCATCCACATACAGTACTGTTTCGCTGTTTCACAGCTCATCAGTGCGGCTAGACAGGCAACTACCTCAAGCCAGGATTGAAACCCGACCGTTTATATATATTCCAGTAAGAATATTAACTGCGTTCATATTTTTTTAAATTACATTAACGACTATATGATGTCACTAAAATTTCCATCTCTTTAACAGCGCCCCCCTCCTTTTTGAATTTCCAACGTCTTTTTCCGTTTTTTCTGAAATAGAACTGCGTCACACTTTGCACGTGAAACATTTTCAAATATTTTGTACTGGTATTTTTTGTTTCTTAATTTCATTCATCCAGAGGAAGTCTCGAAATAAAGACGAAACGTTAATGAACACATAATACGGTTTGTTCCTTTTTTATTTCTCTATTTTGTCGGAATACTATTTCCATTATTTTCATCATATATATATATATAAGTGAAAATGTCTGTTTGTCTTCTTTCTGTGTGTCTGTCTGTGTACATTTCCCTACACAATAACTCTGTGAATTTTCAGTCTACAGACTCGAAATTTAGTATACAGGGTATGGAGCTTTGGAAAAATCTTCGTAATCCGTTGTCGGCCAGAGATTTAGCTGTCAAGGGGTCAAAGTTCAACAATTTGACCTTTCAGAACTCTACTAAACTCCTCAGCCAATTTTGGGTCTAAACACTGTAAATTTTAGATATAGATTCCTTGGATATGGATCTAACTTAATAACATGATTTGAGCCCAAAACAATAAATGTTAAGGGGTCATAATAGGGGTCAATTACTCAGACACTTTCTGGTTTAAACATTAGAAATTTTGCATAAAGGGTATTCAGAGATAGGGCAAGCTTTTTAATCGGTTTGGGTCGAAAAGTTACCAATATATAAATGTGTATATTTATGTTTGCATGTGTGTCTAAAACTGTCGACAGAGGGTACGGATTTTTACAAAACCAGTATCGTTTTGAAGTTCGTCCTTTCAGACGACAAATATCGAAAAATTGGCTAGATACATTGATATCTTCACCTTCAACTGTGCACTTTTCTACAGTGGGGGGGGAGTCACTTTTTTATTTTTTAAAGTCATCCTCTCCTTTCTATTGTCTAGCCTTAATTAAAACTTACGTCACTTGCGTTTTTTTTTTTTTTTTTGCTCTACACACACATCCAAAAACCTGGGCAACGCCGGGCTGAAATGCTAGTAATCTATCTATATATCTATAAAAGTGAACGTGTCTGTGTGTGTGTCTGTGTGTGTGTCTGTGTCGATGTACATTTTCCTACGAAATAACTCTGTCAATTTTCAGTCTACACACTCGAAATTTGATATATAAGGTATGGTGATTTGGGAAAATCTTTGTGATCTGTTTTCAGACAGAAATTTGGCTGGTAATGGGTCAAAGGTCAACAATTTGACCTTTGAGAACTCTACCGAACTCCTTAGTCAATTTAGGGTCTAAACACTTGAAATTTCAGATATAGATTCCTTTGACATGGATCTAACTTGATAACTTTATTTGAGCCAAAAACAGTAAATGTTAAAGGTCATAATAGGGGTCAAAGATTTTTAAAAATTGACCTCTGCGGTCTTTATTAAATTACTCAGATAATTTCTGGTCTAAACATTTGAAATTTTACATAAAGGGTATTCAGAGATAGGACAAGCTTTTTCATCGGTTTGGGTCGAAAATTTACGCTTCCGAGAGGTCAAAGGCAAACTACTCACCGAATTTAAGTTCTAATCATTTAAAATTTACCCATAACGGGTATTCAGATAGGCGGCAAGCATTTTAATCAGTTTGGGGGGTGAAAATTCGACTGTCAAAATGTCAAAGTTGAAAGAGTTGACCTTTGCCGATTCTACGAAAAGACTTGAAATTTTAGATGTAGGAAACTTGGACATGGGTAAAACTTTATATTTTGATTTGACCACAAAATAATTAATGTTAAGGGGTCAAAATTGGCGTCCAATTTAAAAAAAAAAATACCTACGCGGTCTCTCCGAAATTACTCAGATAATTTTCGGTCTAAATAGTTGAAATCTTACATAAAATGTATTCACACGTAGGGTAATTTATGAACAGTACATAGGGCCCGAGCAAAGCCGGGATGGATTGCTAGTAATACTAGTTTTATCGGTGAATTACCGTCAGTGATAGTTCCCCATATAAAAAATGCAACATCGTTACAAAGAAAACAACCTTATTTTATTAAATAAAACTTAAAAGGTTATAATTAAAAAGAGACATAAAAACACGCATAGGTACGATGAATATACTATAGCAAACTGTCGAAACAATCAGTCCAATAGCTTTTTACATTATCTATTAGAAGTGAACAAACAATATATATATATATATATATATATATATATATATATATAATAAAATACGCATCAAGTGCGCTTGAAAGGCAAATCACAACGTAATATTAGGAAAATAAACAAATATTTTACTTGTTTGAAATTTATCGCAAATGTATTTCAGAGGTATACTCCATCTTCAGTATGTTGTTTTGTTTCTTTTTTTCCTTTTCTTCTTTCTTGCCATGTTGTAAAGTTGGAGAAAGAAGTCTGTTTTGTAAAGAGCCGCGCGTTATAGTCATCCACATACAATACTGCTTTGCTGTAGCACAGCATATCAGTGCGGCTAGACAGGAAACTACCCCAAGCCAGGATCGAAACCCGACCGCCCATATGACAGTACAGGCTTCTAACCATTACGCTAAATGGCTGCTGATGTGCAGGTAGTGAATTAACGATTTTTTGACATCGTCCGAATACTTAAGCTCTATTTGTTTAAACAAAGAGCAACGCTTAATACGCTAATGTAATTCGTATATCACTTCCCAATATGATCAACCTACGATGGGGAGAATTATAGTCATCCACATACAGTACTCTTTCGCTATATCACAGTTCATCAGTTCGGCTAGACAGGCAACTACCTCAAGTCTATATATAAAATGGATCAAGTATAGGATTAATCTCTGGATTAATCTCTGGATCCCCTTCCAATTACCGAACAACAATCTAATTATTATGTGAAACAATAATTTGTTACCTGTTAGATTTAACAAGATGATAACTTACCTTTACATATCTTATTCCTCAGAGAATGGGCCAGTTCAACCATTTGCGATGGTTCGCTTAGTCGCAGAACGTGTGACGTCTTTCCAGACGCGATGGACTCGAGGACAGACTGATCATCTAAGCTGCCAATGTCGATAACAAATATTTCAATTCCACTTGTTTTGGCCACATTCGCTTGTCGTATTGTTACGGCAGGTCTACTTAATTTGCCTTTGAGGAAGATAACAGCAATTGCACGAGCATTCTCACGGGCATGCTTCTTCCGCTCATGCGCATTCTTTAAGAGATGTGTAATCAATAAAGAAGACATTTCTTTTCGATATCGAACAAAATGATTTGAGATATCTTGAAAAGTCCTGTAGCGATTCAAAGGGAAACCTGTAAATGTCAGAAAAAGTTTGTCTTAATCGTGAAAGATATGGCACGTGAATTTATGACACTAAAAAAAGTATTTCTTAATTGTGAAAGATATGACACGTAAATTTATGAAAGTAAAATTTTTTGTCTTAATTGTGAAAGATATGGCACGTGAATTTATGAGACTAAAAAAATGTTGTCTTAATTGTGGGAGATATGGCACATAAATTTATGAGACTAAAAAAAGTTTGTCTTAATTGTGAAAAATATGACACGTAAATTTATGAGACTAAAAAAGTGTGTCTTAATTGTGAAAGATATGGACCTTAAATTGATGAGACTAAAAAAATTTGTCTTAATTATGAAAGACATAGCACGACAATTTATGAGACTAAAAAGGTTACTCTTAATTGTGGAAGATATGACACGTAACTTTATGAGACTAAAAGAAGGTTGTGTTAATGGTGAAAGATATGACATGTATATTTATGAGAATAAAAAAAAACTTGTCTTAATTGTGAAAGATATGGCACATAAATTTATGAGATTAAAAAAAAGTTTGTCTTAATTGTGAAAGATATGGCACATAAATTTATGAGATTAAAAAAAGTTTGTCTTAATTGTGAAAGATATGGCACGTAAATTTATGAGATTAAAAAACGTTTGTCTTATTTGTGAAAGATATGACATGTATATTTATGAGAATAAAAAAGTTTGTCTTTATTGTGAAAGATATGACATGTAAATCTATGAGACTACAAAAAGTTTGCCTTAATTGTGAAAGATATGAACGTAATTTTTTTTTTTTTGGGGGGGGGGGTTGTGGAATAGGTCGACAGACTTGTTTAGAGCATGGCAGAGAGGGAAAGTAAGAGAGAGAAACGAAGAATTTTTTTAGCCATAACAGTTACCCATTAATATGGCACCGAGAAGCCCCACCAGAAGCTATTGCATGGTCCAGAATCCACTCACCAAACGGAAATACAGCAGCCCCAGTACTTTGCACCTGCTGATAGGACAACCTCCTTAGTGGTTAACTCAATGTTCGGGTCCCTGACTATCAGGCTGATAACGCCAGCCCAGTTAAAACGTTTACCTCCAGAAATAAATTATGAGAGAAGGTGGGTGTATTATGATTGCTGTTGGGGAACAGAAGTTTATTTGACCTTCTTTTAACTATGGTAACTATGACAGGTCCCTTTCCTTATATCATTTTGTTTCTCAACCTAAATTATTATAAATACCGGTTAATTAATTGTGCTGCTAGGGAGCCAAATAAATATTAATAACGGTGTTCTTCTTGAATACCCGAAACGTGTGTATGATGACCATCTGATGGTTCCCTAAAAATATCAGAGATATCAGTTTATTTCTTTCAATAAATATTAACCTCTTTATTTTTTCTCCAGATAATTGTGTATATTTGTAATACTGTGTTCTTTTCTTTTTATGGATAAATTTATTTATTGCAATGGTTTTCAAGAGTGATAATATCGCGAGCAGTCCCTCTCTATTTCTGAGAGAAGTTATATTGCATCTGAGTCAGGAACGCCGTCATATATGGAAGTGGGTGTCTACCGTTTTAATGCCTAACCAGTCGGTGCTGGATTCTTGCCTAACCTTCGAAGAAGGTGGATAATAAAAGAATAGAAATAAATATAAGTTGGTACTCACTTTTTGCGTCCGGGCATGACATGGTGATGACATTAATATTTACTTTAATAGTATACAAGTCAGTAGTGGAAAATACATTTTTAATGAATCGTGCAATATTCTCAGTGCCCATTCTTCCCGCAATAGCAGCATCAAATGCAAAATAGATATCGATATCTTCTCCACCACATGCTGGTTGTAAACAAAAGACATGTACATTTACTTTCAGTAATTAAAGAAAAGAACATATAATTTTATTATTGTGGCTATAACTTGCTAGAGAGTTAAACAAGAATATGGAATATAAAAAGATTATTTAAATGCTAATAATAATTGGAGGACTAGATTCAGTTCCGAAAGTCTAAAACATGATTAAGAGAATTTGTAATCAAAGAGAGGATTGAAATCATATAATGCACGCTACAACAGGAGACAGCTGGAATAATATAGAAAAATAATATAGAAAATAATATAGAAAATCGTAAATATTGAACACTATTGTAGTAAATACTGAAAATCGATAAATAATATATTAGATCTCCTTATAGCATTTTACATGGAAACAAAATATATGTATGTATGTAAATCTATATATATAAATAAGTAATCAAATTGTGTTAGACAAACAGACAGGAATACGAATTCCTGTCTGCTTGTTTAACACAATTTGATTACTATATACAAAAGGTCCACTATTTTGCTATTTCATTTATTTCTATATATAGTATGATTCTTGCAAAATATACAATCAATAAGTAATCTTATTTGCATATTTTAGTAAGAAAAATTGATTTTACTAAATAACTGTACGCTAGTTACTGTCTCTTGCGAGAGATGTGTTTTAAATTTTCTATTTAAGATTGTTATTTAATCAACTTTAAATAATAATCATATTGATAATATATTTAATCTAATTTATTTGAAATTATTATTTCCGACATCGGTTTTTCAGAAACAGGTCTAGAGTTACTTCTCCTGGAAACTTCGAAACATAAAAACTCTTCACTAAATAAAAAAATTGGTAATTCGGTGTAGACAGAATTTTTTTTTTTTTGCTTTTTTTAATATTCAAATAGAAAAAAACACTTACAAATATACTAAAAGGATTTAATTTGTTTGTTTCTAGTATTCTTGAAACTGCTATACAGGATCTTCGACAGTTCCGGGCATAAAAACTTAAGTCATACTTCAATAAACAAAAAACCGAACCCCCCCCCAAAAAAAAATCGAAAAAGAAAACAGTGGAAAATGTCCCCTTACAAACAAAGAAGGAATTTTATTTTTTAACGTCTTAATGATAATAAAGGGTCATAACGTCACAAGCTGTCGATGTAACGTTGAAAAAATCGTTTACAAATTTACCTTTTCTCTTCTTCCGCGTTTCAGGTTCGAGCCTGCCTACGCAGTTAATTTTAATTTTTTTCTTTTTTTTTTTTGCGGTCGCTCGATGAATCGTTGCATTGAAACAAAAGTTGTTTTAATTCATTTATTTTTCATATTATTTGGATTCACCGGACTAATGTTCTCATCTTGAGTGTGATTTTCACTATTGCGTAGGGGACATTCATATTGAAGAGCGACGGAGAAGAGATACGAGAAGACATATATATAACAATGATGAGGGGGAGAGACAGTTATACATATCACAGTTCTGGGGATGCTTGTGACTTAATATAGATACTGAGGGTGATAGGGTGATTGATGCACAGTTCTTATATTTCTTATAACACATATTAGAGAGGAGGAGGAGGAGGGATACATTCCTTGTAAGGGTTACATAAAGTTCATAATAAGATGATTAACACATTACCTTCAATTTGTGGAATGATGACACGAAGACAAACAGTTACAAATATCGATGGTGATTCTTTATTTCGTTGGACCGGTCGAATGATGATGACGTCAGAAATTCAAATTTGTTCTACATAGTTTAATATTTCTCCCCTTCGCTTCCAAAGGGCCAGCTGACCACTGACTCTCCTGATCTCTGCTGACTAGCAGACTCAACTGTTCTGCCTCAACTGCCCGACTCTCTAATCTGACTAATTCTAGCTCCTATATTGAGAATTCCCTTTTTGCTATGACGTCAGATGTGTGGTTCTACAACGTGACCAACTCACGTGGCTAAGCACACGTTTGTCCAAAACACTTCTGCAAACAAAGAATTCTCAACTAACCTATTTTTTAATCCAACCTATTTTTTACAATATATTTTTAATTTGTATTGTTTATTCTTTTAAGCTGACATTTTAATTCAGTTTTCATAAAAGAACGAACAATCAATTCTTTTTACAATACAAACAAAATCTAACTATTTTATAGTGGAATTTAACGATAGCTTAATTCTAACATTCCAATTTCTGAACCTTGCTTACAAGGTTCGAGTCTTGGCTTATCCTAATCTCATTTTCACTTATCTAATGTTCTTCTGATTTAAATGGAAAGGAGACAGTCTTTCCTGTAACATCACAACGTTTTTTGTCAAAGTAATCTTCGACCTTCTTCAGGCTTATCTTGTTGAACGCGGAAATGTTTCTGTCGAACTATGGAATTTGGACGAAATTTCGAGCGGAATCTTTTATTTACTCCACGGGTGTAATGTGCTCTTGTCCCGCAAGCCATGACTGGATAGAGGGCCTAGGTAATTCGCAATTATAATTTTCGGTCGCCCACACTGAGAATTTAACCTTCAACGTTCAGAAGAATATTACATTTTACAGTTGATTTTTACAAATATTCTAACCACTGTGCCACGTGTCCTTGTGCATGGCTGATGGGACAAGACGTGGAATAAATAAAGGGTTTCGCTCGAAATTCCGTCCAAATTCTCAAGTTCGACAGAAAGATTAGTCCGCAGTGACCAGTGGCACAGTGGTTAGAGTACTTGGAGAAAAATATATATCCCCAAAACCTCAAGCCTTGATGGAGGGAAAAACACTTTCTGTTATGGTTTCAAAAGATCAGAAATAACAGCAAGGGGAGACTTGATTCCAAATATTCCTCATATGTTATATAGCCCCTCTTTTGGAAATAGGATACGGTTATGAATACCTCTACTATAAAATAATGCTTATACACTGTGAAATTTATTTTATGTATGAAAACCAAAGAGGGTAGATAGAATATATAAGAAATATTTGGAATTAAGTTTCCTCTTGTTTTTATTTAAAATCATGTGAACTCATTTCTATTTCAAATTATCGTAGCAAATTTTCCTACATTTGTATAGTGTCATGTCAGTTTAGCTTTAGTTTTGCAACTTTTGGATAAATTCGCTTAGGGTTTTTTTTTCTTCAACCACCGACCGTACAAACTTCGTAGGTCAGATAACTTGAATATGTCAGTAAATTATTAATGACTTGAATATATGGACATATTTAGTTGCTGGTTTGCTTACAACGTACCCCAGTTCCTGCTCATCCCCATAAAACCCGATTCCAATCATGAAGATCTTCACGCCGGACTCCCGGAGAGATTTAGCCTCCAATAGTGTCCGTTTGTAATCCTGCGATGTACCGTCGGTGACAATAATCAGAATTTTTCAGTCCCTGGTCGAACAGAAGCGAAATCGAACACATAATTTCTAACCATGTAAAGAGCTTTGTCTGTCATTGTACCGCCCCCCCCCTCTATCTCAGACTTTGAATTATCTGCAACAGCTCTGATTTGCTGGAACCAGATTTGAAATTAATTTCCTCGTAATATGTATCGGCAAACAATGCAACACCGACCCGGGTCTTTTTGGCGCCGATATACAAATTATCAACGATCTCCGTGATAACATCTTTCAGATTGCCGAATGCCTTATATCCTATACTATCTGATGAGTCCAAGAGGAAAAACACATTGTCTACCATATTTCTGCATGCTATAAAGAAATGATATTCCGGTTGATTTACAAAAAATGATCAATAAAAATTAATCTCGTTAGTATTATTAATAATGACGAAAATATTTTTATTGATAAAAATATTTTGGCAACATAATATGCAATGGAATAACAAATATGTTTTTAAAATAGAAGGCACGAAAGTTGTAAAAATGTAGAGAAGATAAATATATACGAAAAATGATATTAGAATGAAGTCGATCTCAAAGTTGTAAATATATACATATATATATATCCATATATATATATCCCTTATATATGTATATATAATTAACTCATTATTCCTCTATGATTTTGACCTTAATAGGATAAAAAATCAGGACATTTCATGCAAATGTAATATGCACAAACTGCAGCACAATATCTGAGGTGTGTTATAGTCATATTACCTCTCCACTTACTCGATAATCGTAGATTCCTATATTTTTTCTGTTGAGAGTTCACAATTGGTTAAAATCAACGGAAGCAGTAAAATATTTTCTCTGTAATAAATTCCTCCTTCCTCCGCCACCACTTACACCGTTTCCGGGATCGTTCACAAGAAACAGTTACGAAGGAATGCCGGTTTCGGTTTTCTTTCATTCGTACATGCTTGCTGGAATTGAATTTTACTGTTCCTTTTCGTTCTATCCTTTCTACTGGGTGAAACGCACCATGGACTTAACCGAATCGAACGGTTATTTATGCCATTTTTCCTTTCGCTTTTCGTTGTGCTTTTTTGTGTTTTTTTTCCGAACACGTTCATCATTTTCTTACTTTATTTTTGCTTTTTGTTTTTCCAATATCTTTTTTTAAAGGATTTTCACGTTTGTTCGCTGTTTTTTCTTATTTAAACAGGGTTATTACTTCGCTTATTCTTTACTTCCCCCCCCCTTCACATGCACCTCAAAACACCCGGGCAACACCGGGCACCCCCGCTAGTATATATAAAATTTTTAATATCTACAGACACTAGTATTTCATCTTTTCGGGAATAATAAATGTAGAGTTACACGATTATTGCCGGTCGGGAGATTCGAACCCGCCACAGAACCATCTTTGACTACATTATATATAATTCCAAGTTAATATTCTCCAGAAGTGAAGAAACTAATTAATTTTCAACGAAGTTCATTAAATTATGTCATCATTATGCAGGTATTTATGATAATCTCTATCCTTTGAGAAAAACAACAACAGCTCTGTAGCAAAATATTTAATGATTTTAAAAGAATCGGAATCGGTAACTATCAGAATCGGAAATTCACAACAGAATCGGTAATTGTATCGGAATCGCAAAAAAATTGTCCCATCACTACTTTGATCTTATTTTTTATCATTATATTTTATTTTTCAGTTTTATCCTATTTTTATTTTTATTTTTTACATTAATCTAACTTAACGATATATTAATAGAGTAACACATCTTCGTTTTTTTTCTATAGAAATTGACACTTACATCTACTTTATATCTATTTTACTTCTTACTTTTTGTATGTTACTGATCTAGTTTTAATTATATAACTGTTCTATTAGCTATTTTTGTATTTTATATATTTCCGAAATATTTTATTTCATCTTTCGAAAAGCGCAACAAAATGATAATACGCACTGCCAATACAGTGAAATTAAAAATAGGCAAACTAAACTAACATTTTGGAAATGCCGCTTTTTTAAATCACACATTGTAATAAACATTTACTCACGTTTATCTTGTGCTGAAGTTAGCTTTTATTATTTGCTAAAAGTGCAAAAACGGATAATAAACAAATACCATTATCTTTATATTAAAGAGCAAAAGAATGAACGGTGATAGAAAATAGGAACTTTGTTACGTGGTATACGTCTCTCCGATGACACCATATTCCATGCCGCGTTTTTGTCACAGGATATTTTTAACGTAGTAGATTTATCCGACAACAACGTATTTAATCCAACAACGTACTTGCTATTGTACCTAAATCACGCAGTGGACATTTCATCACAAAACACCGTCTTCAATACTAACCTGTGTCGTTCAATGAGTTTGTTCAAATTTTTTTGTTAAAGTGGTTGGTAGTAAAATTTCTACACATGCAAATGAACTGATCGATGTTCACCGATCAGACATAAACAAAATACTGATTTTTCTGCTTCAAATTTTCCTCTTATGTTCATTGGGTTGAGATTTACATGTGATGTAAGCTGATATCACTATATGGTTTGCGTGTTATGTCAACTGATACCACTATGTTATTTGCGTTTTCGAGTGAACTGTGAACATTAGTCATACAATCCTAGGGTACTCTAGTGAGGAATAGGTCTAGAGGTGAAACTTTCTGGGGTTCACAATCTGGTAGGCGGAAGTAGAGACCTTTATATGCTTTAGACAAACCTTTCATTACTACGTTAGCTAGTTATATTTTTTACAGTTCTCCTTCAAGTCAGAACTGCATCTTAATCGACCATGCCTCTGATAGAGTAGATGTAGCACTCACCTTAAATAGTAACGCCCAAATACATATGTTTGGTGACTTTAATGTGCACATTAAAAATTGGTTTGGTTTCTCAGGTTACACAAATGCGCTCTACTTATAGCTTCTCTATAGCCCAGAGCTCACACAGACAATAATGTTCCCAACCCGCCTACCATAACATTAATGTGGGAGTTTCAGGGGTCGATCCTTAGACCACTATTATACTGATACATATAAACGACCTCCCTGATGATATTGTGTCCGAGATGAATATATTTGCTGACGATTCAACGCTCTATAACATGCATGAGGAAAGAACGGATATACATAATCTAAGACAATGGCAGAATTGTTAGGCAGTGACCTCCAGACCGTAGTGGAATAGGGCTGCAAATGGATGGTAACATTTAATGCTAGTAAGACTAAGCTGCTTAGCGATTAAAAGACGTCTCTCCAACAACCGATATCCATGACAAATAACACCCTACCTGAGAATTCTTTCTTTAAACAAATCAACCTAATATTTGCGGGCAATATGAACTGGAACAAATACATAGAGGACATTGCAAAGGCTGCTGCAAAGAAAGTGGTTTCCTTCTATTGAGCTAAAAGACTATTCACACCTGAGAGTATCCTGTACCTCTACAAGGCCACCATTCACCCATACATGGAATATTGTTGCCACATCTGGGCTGATGCATCTACCACTTGTCCCTCCCGGTAGGATAGGATCCAAAAATCTAATACATCTCACTTTGTTAACTAAGCGCCTGTTTTACATATACTTTAATGAAATGTGCTCTGATGAACTCATTGCACTTGTGCCCCCTCGACATAGATATTACCGACAAACCCGCTTAGTAACAAAATCTCACCCCTTCACTGTTGAAGTTCATAATTTCCAGAAAGATTTTATATTCTAATAGTTTCTCCCCTCGGACTGTTAGACTTTGGAATTCCCTTGCTGCTACCTGCTTCCCTGGATATATTGATGTGCAAAGTTTAAAGATTTTTACAACCTCTTGTTATTATTTCCTAGACATGGTCCCAAATATTAGCCCCTTACGTCCAAGATATGGACATACCGTTGCCATTCCTGGTTGCACATCTTTCGCGTGGCGTAGTATTCCATCAACTGATATGCCCTGCCAAACTGGTAACTCCAGTAGCATATCCTACTCCATGTTTTGTGGTATATCGCCATAGGAGCATTTACCATAACTTGGTCACACTGCTTCCGGCGATCCTTCTTACAGTTCTGTGACATCGCTCGATGATTTCGTTAACAGAGGTGACGTATGCACAGAAGAATTGGAGTTGAACTCTTCACTCAGCTACGAAGGTTTTTAACAAGCTACTCCAAAAAGTCGTGTCTTTATGTCAGAAAATATGTTGTCGAGAAAGGCGTCACTAGATAGCAAACCGTGGGGTCGCAGTCAATCAAGTAAAAGAACTGGGCTTCGTAACAATGGGTAATAGCCCTAGCTCCTCGTGTCTTGTATATTTTAAATTCGAAGCACGATCTAATCAGTGCATGGACGACGGATCGATGGACTGACACTCTTCACATTCTCTGGCGACAATTTTCACAACGCCTCTAGTAACTCATAACTTTATTACACATTAAAGCGTGCAACAATAACTTTCGAGGATAACTCAATGTCATAATCTAACAGAAACGCAGATACACACCATTTGCCTCGCGCCCAGTCTTCTTTGTGTACCTATGAGAACCTCGCTAATCCTGGTACAGGGGAGATTGTCGTCAATTTAGTGCCAACCAAATTTTCCACACAACGAAAATATATTCTGTCTAGTTTGGGATTTTGTTCTCCAATAAAGAATGTTTTCCTCTCCCTAGCAAATCGTGGAATTCGTTCCACTGATATGTCATGGGCACTGGTAACTCCAGTAGCACGTCCTACTTCATATTTTGTGATGTATCGCAACACGGAGCAGAACAATTAGTACAGTGACACGGTGATTGATGCACATGTACTTCAAGGTGTTCCTTGCGAAAGTCTAACAACGATACATCATTTGATCCTGTTCGTTGCCATTCTCTCAACTTTTAGGTGATTATGTTCGCACAACCCGTAAATGGGTCCACCTACTCATTTAACTCCTTATAGTCAAGCATCCTGAATGCGCTGGCTTCTTGTCTTTTGCTTCCTTTTTCAGAACACCTCGATGTGAATTGTCCTTGTTGTTGGCATTTATAAGAGTGTATCCATGTTAAGGCCTGGACTCATGACAAGTGATTTAGACCTCGTACTTGTGGCAATGCACTGCGACTGCGCTGCGACGTCGTCTTGATACACTTGTGTTGAAGATGAGTCCACAAGCACACGAAAAAGAACACAGCATAATAAGAGCTCGAACCCTGCAAGAATCCGTACTAGGGCCATGTGTTCCATCTTGTAGAAGTCCCACAATTTTTATCCGACACATCGCGGAGTCCTGAGAGAAAAGCGCCACTAAGACATCTAGCAAAGGGGTTTACTTCGATTAAAGGTGCCAGATGCTGTAGGTTACCCAAGTATTCGTAAACAGTTTCTCGACTACACGAACGATGACAAACTTGTCAAATGCAACAAATAGTCCGGCGAAAAAGATCCTAATTCTTTCTAATAAAAATCTTCCACCTGAATGCTGGTTAACAGTCGATATACTGACAAAACTCTGCCTTTAAGCCTGTGGAATAACGCACTGTTCAAGTGATCGGGTGTGATGCCATAAAATTCGGAAAACAGAAAAGTGTCGCACGCGTTGCCTGCTATTTGAATTTGGTTATTCCTTGGCTGAAATAGCTTGTTCGGTTTGTTTTAGAATATTTGTTGAAATCAAATAAACCTATCTGATGGTATTAAAGTTTCTACACCAACATATCAACTGATAGATGTTCACAGATCAGACATAAGCAAAATACGCATTTTGTTCTGCTTCAAGTTTGTTTTTGATACTCATTAAATCTCGCCATTTTATGTGGGCTATCACTTCCTCTCCATAAAAACTCATAAATATTGCGTCTTCATTCTTTTCTTTTTGTTTGTGGATATGAAAGTCACACGAGGTTAATGAGATGATTTTTCTATTTAAAAAAATGTTTTTTAGCAATCATAAAGTAAGTATCAGACAAATTTTGATTATTTCATCGCGACAATAAGGCAAGCTGATACAATTTTCACTATTATTTCTCGGATAAATAACATGTTTAAATATATTTGTATTGTTACTTATTAGAGAAATTCGGTCGTTTTTATGGTGGAGATGTAGCAAGCTAAGACTATTTACACCATTTGAATCTAGATGCCGGTTCATCACATGTTTAAACACGTCTGTATTTTTCTACATTGAAGCGGAAATAAGTAAAGAAATTAATATTTTTTCGGCATAATCTTTAAGAAACACTGAAGTAAATTGGTTTATTTTTTAAATACCGATTGTAAGTGTACAAATATTGCAAGAGATATATACTCACGATTTTCTGATGTTCGTGTGGTAAAAGTAGTAGTAGGACGAATAATGGTACGAGGAATATTAGTAAGAGGAGGAGTAGATATTGTGATGGTAGTAGCCGGAGTAATCCCTGAAAATATTTTTTTTTTAAAGTTTTCATTGTCCAGTTATGATTAGAAAAATATTTTTCTTCTCTGAAAAGGAATTTTAACAGTTATGGACGTATTATCCGGCAGAGGTAAAATGAGGATGATTTTATTGGAGATAAATGTTAAGAATTAATAAAATAAACATGGAAATTTGAGAAATAATTTTTTTAAATGGAACCTGTTGTTTCATATATGAATATATATACATATGCTGATTCTAGAAGTCTCCATTTAGCTCTATCTACAATGAATTTGATAATTTTTTTCGAAGTTAAACGAGTGATCATGTTCAGCACAATAGCAGAAAAGTGTACTTAAAGGTTTCCATTCTTTATGTCTCTTCTATGTTCATTAAGTCTTATTTCTAACTTACATTATATGTATATATATATAAATATATATATGTATATATATATACACTTGTGCCCGATATTATTCATACCCCTCGGATCTTTGAGATTTTTATAAGAATATTGCTCAAACCAGAAGGTAGACAATATTAAAGGGATTTCAAACAATTACTCAAGCATAAGCATTTAATTTAAACTCAACAAATAAATAAATTATGCAAGTTTGAAACATTATACAAAGAAACACAATAATGGCACTAGTTCAAAATTATTCATACCTCTCTTACTAATAGTCAATAGCATGCCCTTTATTCTTAATAACTGCCTGTAACCGTTTTGGATATTTATCAACAACGTTTTTACAAGCATCAACACTGATTTTAGACCATTCTTCAATGCAGTAGTTCTCCAAATCCCTCAAATTTCTAGGTTTCCGCTTTTTAACCTCAGTTTTCAATATGTGCCAGAAGTTTTCGATAGGGTTCAGGTCGGGACTCTGGCTAGGCCATTCCAAAACATTAATTTGATTATCCTCAAACCATTTCTTGACTATTTTGGCAGTATGTTTTGGATCATTTTCCTGTTGAAGGACCCAGTTTTGTCCTAAATGGAGCTTCTCCGCATCCTGTCTAATGTTTTTCTGGAGTATCTCCAAATATTGCTCCTTCTTCATGGTTCCATCTATCTTGACCAAACTGCCTGGACCACTAGCCGAAAAGGAGCCCCCAAAAATTAGGCTACCACCACCATGTTTCACCGTGGGTATGGTGTTCTTTGGGTTGTAAGCTTCTCCTTTCTTCCTCCAAACATAAGAAGCATCCATATGGCCAAACAATTCAATTTTTGTTTCGTCAGTCCACAAAATACTTGAGAAAATGGACTCTGGAGAATTCACATGGGTCCTAGCAAACTTTAGACGTGCTGCAAGGTGTTTCCGGTGTGCAATGGAGTCCTTCTTGGTCTTCTTCCTTTCAGACCATTTTCATGCAGAGTCCTTTGCAATGTTTGCCTTGATATTTTTATGCCAGAAGACTCCAGATTTTCTAAAATGTCCTTAGTAGTGGTGGTTGGATTTGCATTAACACTTCTTACAATATTCCTGGTGGCTCTAGCAGACAGTTTCCTTTTCCTTCCTCTACCAATCAAGTTGTTTGTTGTGTGGTGGCTCTGGAATTTTTTGATGATGCTCTGTACTGTTGCTGTAGGGACCTCAAATTTCTTGGAAATTGACTTGTAACCTAAACCATCCCTATGTGAATTCACAATTTTAGTCCTAAGATCATTACTAAGCTCTTTTTTCTTCCCCATTCTAATAATTTTTATTCTTTTATTGGTTTTCAGTTGATATCATTTAAATTTCTGAAAAATGCAAAAAACAGAAATGAAATTAATCAAAGGTTGTATAAAAGCATTCGAAATAAAAATCTAACAGGAAACAAACAGTCAGAAACTCGATTAATACTGAAAAAATAAGGGGGTATGATTATTTTTGAACATTGCAGATTTTATAAATAGCTGTATATTTCTTTTATTACAAGTATCCCGAGATTTTAAAATGACGAAAATGATAAGAAGAGGTTTATTAAGAATATGTATTAATATGGACGTAAACAATAAATTCTTACAAAGTTACACCTAATAAACTCAATTTTCCAGGGGGGGTATGAATAATATCGGGCACAAGTGTATATGACGTCCAACAAACATATATAGTAGAAAAAGTACATAAGCACCCCAAACCCCAACGACCTCACATTCAGACCCATAGTAGCAGGACCATCATGCCCAACAAGCAGACTAAGCAACCTAATAGATATACTATTACAGCCCTACACCAATCTAGTCAGAAGTTTTGTAAGAGATGACACACACTTCCTTAGCTTCCAACCACAAACAGTAGACGATGGGACAATACTAGCCACATCCGATGTTAACAGCCTATATAGCAATATCCCACACAATCTAGGAAAAGAAGCTATCTCATATTTGATTGACAAACATGCACAGACTTTACACCCCAGATTCAATAAACAATTCGTGATTGATTGTATTGACATAATTCTCAATAACAACTCCTTCCAATTCAATAATGACAACTACATCCAAATACTAGGCACAGCAATGGGTACTAAAATGGCACCGACATTTGCCACCCTTACACTCGCCTTCCTAGAAGAAACCCTTTATGAAAGGATAGAGCAGAAATACGGGCACAATATAAAAACACTCTTCATAAAATCTTGGAAAAGATACCTAGACTGCTTTATCCTCTGAAGGACCACATGGGGGATATCAGAGAACTCCACACTTTGCTTCAAAATCTACACTCAAAAATAAACTTCACTCTAGAACAAAGCCCCACAGAACTACCTTTTCTAGACATCCTAGTAACAATCAAGAACAACAACATAATCACAGACATCTACCACAAACCCACAGACACTCAACAATACCTCCACTTCAAAAACCACCATCCTAAAAACTGTCTAACATCGATACCCTACTCCCTAGCACGTAGAGTCTGCACCATAGTAACAGACAGACACATCCGTTCGACTAGACTGAATGAACTACAAATAACACTGCGGAAAAGAGGATATCCACTACCACAAATACAGAAAGGTATTGAACTGGCTGAAAAAATTCCAATAGACCAATTAAGAATCCCAAAAGAACACAACAAAGAAAAATTTTAGCATACGTCTCCACACACAACACAAACAGCCAGAACTATTTACACAGATAACAAAAAACTTATCCTCCTCAATCAGAACGACAAACTAAACAACATACTTAAAACAACAAAAATAATAAAAAGCAAACGCCAACACAAACACTTAAAACACATCCTAACTTCCTCAAAACTCGTTCCACACACTACAAAAGGGGTTACAAAATGCAACAAACCGCGATGTGGAGTATGTGACATAATAATAGAAGGAAACACATGCACATTCAAAACCCCAACACAAACATTCAAAATGTTCTAAATTGCACCTCCAGAAATAGAGTATATGCACTAAGATGCACAGCATGCAACAAATCCTACATAGGCGCCAACAATACTAGGAAACACCTAGAACCATAGTTCCAATACCTCGCTCCCCCTTCAGTCAGTGGAGGAGAAATCTCTCATGACTGAGACAACTACATCCCTTCCATCATCCCCCTCCCATACCTATACACCTCCAATTGGCCCCTCCCCTCTGGGGAACGAGATCTTCCCCACACTAGGAACCGATCCTGGGTGTGGCCATACCCACATGGGGAGACAAATAAATAGAAACATTAAAAAAAATCCCCTATACATATTTTTAAATACACCCCTCTATCTAAACAAAGATAATATAAAGAATACCCGAAAAGTCTAAGACTGAAACGAAAAATCACAATACTAAAATCTAAGAATCTAAAAATAAATATCAAAATAGAATGAAAGCACCCTTACCCTTATTTTAGAAGAGATGGTTCCCCCCTCCTCACACATACACATTCATACACATTGGATCACAGTTACCTTCCTAGGGAAGCAAATAACTTCATAATACTATAAAACAGTACACACATTCTTCAAACCAATAAAAGAAAACACACACACACATCCTACCCTAAAGTAAACGAAAAAAAACAATCAGAGAGGGAGAGTGAAGGAGAGAAACACAACACAGGAGTAACCACAGCCCAATAAAACAGTAATAAAAATTGAACATTCCAATGAATAGTAGACACTTACACTTTTCCATCTCTTGGAAACATTTCAAATGAACTACGAAAATGCTATTTTTACATCTCCAAAACATTTTGAAAATAATTTCTAAAGAGGACGCTTCACAGAACGTCTGAAACGCGTTAAAAACGATTTCAATTATTTAAAAACCTAATTACAATGATCTAAACATAATTCTCAATGAAAAACCAAGACACGGAATAATAAAATAATGTTAAAAAAATACACATTGTTGGTGACCACCCCCTTATTTAAATGTACATCTGTCTTTCGTGGGAATTTCTTAACGCATTTTATATAGATATATATAAATATATATATATATATATTCTCATATATATATACTTATTCTCATATATACTTGGATTAACCACTAATATGCCATATATATATATATATATATATATATATATATATATATATATATGCCAGGCGTTGCCAGATCGAAAATCTCCATATCATCATATATGGGGACGTTATCTGTTATGATATATGACAATATTTTTATATATCATATGCGGCGTAATCTGCAACGATGTTATATCTTACGTATGTGACAATCAAACATACAAACAAGAATATATATATTTAAAGAAGGGTAGATAGAGAGAGACATATAATATGTGTTAGCGTGTGTGTGTGTGTGTGTGTGTGTGTGTGTGTGTGTGTGTGTGTGTGTGTGTGTGTGTGTGTGTGTGTGTGTGTGTGTGTGTGTGTGTGTAGAATTTTCTGTTGTAGTGTGTGTGAGTGTGTGTGTGTGTGTGTTTTCGCTTTGACATTGCACAAGAAAACCAACAGATCAAGAGATCAGGTGTCGTAAAATGCGAAAATTATTAGAATGTCGAACGCGTTGGCTGCTATTTGCGTTTGATTATTCTTTAACCGAAATACCTTGTTCGGTAAGGTTAAGAATTTTTTTTTAAATGGAATAAGCCTATCCGATGGTATTAAAGTTTCTACACACATCAACTGATACATCTTCAGAGATCAGACATAAGCAAAATACGCATTTGTTCTGTTCCAAATTTGTTTTTGATACTCATTAAGTCTCACCATTTGATGTGGACTATCACTTTCTCTCCATAAAAACTCTTAAATTTGGCGTCTTCATTTTTTCTTTTGTTTTGGATATCAAATCAGACGCGGTTTATAAGATTATTTTTTTATTTTTTTAAAAATAAATGATTTTAGCCATCATAAAGTAGGTATTAGACAAATTTGGATTTTTTCATACCGGCCATAAGGCAAGCTGATACTATTTTCACAATTATTTCAAGGATAAATAACATGATTAATCATATTTGTATTGCTACATATAAGACAAGTTAAGTCGTTCTTTATGGTGGGGATACAGCAAGCTGAGACTATTTTCACCATCTGTAATCTACATGAAGGCTCATCACATGTTTAAATATGTCTGTGTTTTTACATAGAAGAGAAAAAAAATACATGAATATTTTTTCAATATGAACTTTTAGAATCACTGAAGTAAACATGGCGATTTTGAAATAGCGATTGTAAATCTCAAATATTGTAAGAGATGTATACTCACGATTTTTTGATGTTTGTGTGGTAAAAATAGTAGTGGTAGGAGTATTGGTACGAGGAATATAAGTAGGAGGAGTAGTAGATATTGTGATGGGAGTGGCTGGTGTAATCACTGAAAATATAAAAAAATGTTTTCATTGTCCATATGATGCCATCATATATGGAGACGTTATCTGTTATCATATATGACAATATTTTTATGAATCATATGCGGCGTAATCTGCAACGATGTTATATCTTACGTATGTGTCACTCAAACATACAAACAAGAATATATATATTTATATATTTAAAGAAAGGTAGATAGAGGGAGAAATATAATAGAGATATAGATTATTACGTGTTCGCGTATGTGTTTATCTTATTCTCTGTGGTATTGTGTGTGTGTGTTTTCTCTTTGACATCGCACAAGAAAACAATTGATCAAGATATCAGGTGTCGTAAAATTCGAAAATTATTAGAATGTCGAACGCGTTGGCTGCTATTTGTGTTTGGTTATCCTTTAACCGAAATAGCTTGGTCGGTAAGGTTGAAAAAATTTTTTGAAATGGAAAAAGCCTATCCGATGGTATTAAAGTTTCTACACACATCAACTGATAGATCTTCACAGATCAGACATAAGCAAAATAGGCATTTGTTCTGCTTCAAGTTTGTTTTTGATACTCATTAAATCTCACCATTTTATGTGGACTATCACTTCCTCTCCATAAACTCATAAAGTTGCGTCTTCATTTGTTTCTTTTTGTTTGTGGATATGAAAGTCAGACGATGTTAGTGAGATTATTTTCTATTTTTTTTAAATAAATGCTTTTTGGCAATCATAAAGTAGGTATAAAACAAATTAGGATTCTTTCATACCGACCATAAAACAAGCTGATACTATTATCACAATTATTTCACGGAAAAATAACATGTTTAAATATATATGTATTGCTTTATATTAGACAAATTCGGTCGTTTTTTTATATTGAAGATATAGCCAGCTTAGACTATTTACACTATATAAATCTGGATTCTCGCTCATCACATGCTTATACATGTCTGTGTTTTTCTACATAGAAGAGGAAATACGAAAAGTCATGAATATTTTTCCAACCTAAACATTAAAAACCACTGAAGTAAACATGGCGATTTTGAAATAGCGATTGTAAATCTCAAATATTGATGAGATATATACTCACGATTTTCTGATGTTTGTGTGGTAAAAATCGTAGTGGTAGGAGTATTGGTACGAGGAATATAAGTAGGAAGAGTAGTAGATATTCTGATGGGAGTGGCTGGTGTAATCACTAAAAATATAAAAAAAAAGTTTGCATTGTCCATATGATGTCATCATATATGGGGACGTTATCTGTTATGATATCATATATGACAATATTTTAATGAATCATATGCGGCGTAATCTGCAACGATGTTATATTTTACGTATGTGACAATCAAAAATACAAACAAGAATATATATATTTATATATTTAAAGAAAGGTAGATAGAGATAGAAATATTATACAGATATAGATTAATATGTGTTCGCGTGTGTGTATGTGTGTTTCTGTGTGGGGGTGGATTTCTGTGTGTGCGTGTTATAAAATATTCGACTAAAACATTAAACTTTGCTGGTAAACATATCAAGGTTATTGTTGACTTTTGTAAACTGGACTTTTATTTAAGTTAATATAATCGCCTATTCGTATTTGACCTGCTTAATATTTTTCAGTTATATATATTGTATTATTATTATTATTTTAATGTCGGATTATTCTCAGATAGTTCTCAATAATGTTTGTGAAGAAAATTTTTACATAATGTCGTTTGTGATGTTAGAAAAAATAAGTGTTACGTCCGTTACCTGATTTGACTGTACAGATAACGTAAGCCAAATTACTGGTATCTCTCAGAAGATGGTGGAAAGAATGGTATGTGTGCACAAAGTTTTTAGATGGTTTACTTGCAATATTATCCATTTCTTGCTGTCTCGGCTTAGAACCGATTCCAAACACAAAAATCTTCACACCGGATTGATGAAGCTGCTTTGCCTCTTCCAGTGCCAGATTGTAGTTACGCAACCTATCGTCGATGAAGACAACTAAAATTCTCTCTGTGCGTCTGCGTACAAATGTCCGATCGAATACGTCATTTCCCAATTTGAAAAGAGCTTTGCCGATGTTTGTTGTGCCTCCCAGGTACTCCAACCTTTGAATTCTCTGCAACACTATCCACTTTTAGAACCAGAATCGAAATCAAGATTCTTATCATATATATTGCAAGAGATATATACTCACGATTTTCTGAGCTGTGTGTTGTAAAAATAGTCGTAGAAGGAATATTTGTTCGAGGAATATTAGTAGGAGGAGTAGTAGATATTATGATGGGAGTAGTCACTGAAAATTTTAAAACAAAAACACATTCATTGTCCAGTTATGATTAGAAAAATATTTTTCTTCTCTGAACAGGAATTTTAACAAATATCAGAAAGAGTTAAAAGATAATAATTTTATTTGAGATAAATGTTAAGTATAAATAAAATAAATATTGAAATATTAGAAATAACGTTTAAAATAGCACATGCTTTTTATACATATATATGTGTCTGTGTGTATTAGCATATACGTAGAGATTATGATTAATATGTGCTCGCTGGTGTATGTTTTATTCTCTGTTGTAGTGTATGTGTGTGTGTTTTCGCTTTGACATCGCACAAGAAAACCTGTAAAATGTTTTTGAGTCCTAATGGAGGTATGAGACGAATTGAGTCGCCAATTATTGTTATAACCAACGGCTGTGCTAAACAACTAATGAAAACATCCCAAAATTATTACATTCTTGACCGCCATCTTTGTTACTGATCTGAACTACGCCCCGCCTTTGTTCAACACAATGTCTCACAAATTAACATGTTATGGGCCCAGCCACCATCTTTTCATTGACGCATCGGAATCTACATTCGAATTGTGGCAGGTAAAATTTCTTGTATATCTAAGGATTCGAAAACTACACAAAGTCCTACAATCTCCAACAGAGAATCCAAACGACCCCGAATTTCTCGAAAAGAACGCAACTGTTTTTGCAAAACTGATTCAATGTTTAGAAAACCATTGGAGTAGAAAGATCTTTTACATCTAGGGATCTCTACTGTGTGGGGGTGGGATTTAGCAGCCTGTCGGGTTTGTCGAGGGTGCTCATGTCGTGGGGGCACAAGTGATTGCAGTTCGTCAGAGCATTCACCACTAAAATACTTATAGAAAAGGCAGAGGGATGCAACATTTCGTCGATGGGACGGAGGCTGAAGCTTAGATGCCAGTTCAGGGCCTATCAGGTTGGCGACTCTCTTTTGAACCTTGTCAAGGAGTGAGAGACTAGTAGCAAATGCACCAGTCCAAATGTGACAGCAATATTCCATACATGGGCGAATGGTTGCCTTATAGATGTACAGGATACTTCCGAGTGTTAGTAGTTTTCTAGCACGGTAGACAGAGCCTACCTTTCTTGCAGCGGGCCTGGCAATGCTTTCAATGTAATTGTTCCAACTCATGTTTCCTGTGAACGTTAGGCCAAGCAGTTTGAAAGATGTACTCTCAGATAAAGAGTCATTGGCCATTGCTATAGGTGGTAGAGAGGGTTTCTTGTAATTATTGAATGAAACAAGTTTAGTCTTGACGGCATTGAACGTGACCAACCATTTTTGACCCCATTCCACTACAGATTGGAGGTCTTCCTCTAGTGTTTCTGCCATTTCTTTAGATATGTGTTCATTCGTCTTCCTGTCGTGCCTGCCATAGAGTGTAGTGTCATCAGCATATATACCCATCTCAGAGGCAATTTTGTCAGGGAGGTCATTTATGAATATCAGGAACAATAGATGTCCAAGGCTAGAACCATGGGGCACCCCCGCAGTTATATCATATTGTTTAGATGTACGACCGTCGAGGACAACCTGGATTTTTCTCTTATCTAAGAAGGATTTGATTATGTTAAGTATTCTACCAGTTGTGGTTTGAGTTGTCCCCCTTTGCAAATTGGCTGTTTGGAGAAATGGAAAACTAGATGGCTCTGTGTGGTTTGATTTGTCCCCCTTTGCAAATTGGCTGTATGGAGAAATGGAAAACTAGATGGCTCTGGTTGATAGTCAATTTGCATAAGTGGAGAAATGGGCAGCATACAAACGGTACTTTTTTTAAGCAGGGTGAAGAGCGCAGAGAGTGAAACAACGGTTGGAAGAAGTGACGGCGAATTCTTTTTGTGGCGGTGAATTATTTTTGGACGTTGAAGAGCTCGACCTTTTGGAAGGAACAGCTGTGTCTTATATATTGTTTTTAAATTTCCTTTTTTTTTCTACTTCACTACAAGCTATTTCGCCGGGAACTATGAAGCAAAGAGGATCAGCAGTGAAATGCTTAAGACGTTCTCTGGAGAGGGAGATGTTATAACCTGGCTGACTAAACTTAAAGTTGAGGGACATCGCGGATGTAGCCAGCTTGATACCGCTGTATCTTGATGGTGATGCTCTGGCCCTATATCTGGAGATGCGGGAGGAGGATCGACTGTCTGTTGACGCCATTGAGGAAAAGTTGAAGGAAGCATTTGCCGAAGGACCGTTTGTGGCATATGGAAAACTAAGCCGTATGGTGTGGACCGGAGAGCCTGTCGATGTTTACGCCAACAATATCAGGAGGTTGACGGGACTAGCAGGATTCAATGGAGGAGGCCGTCGACAGATGCTTAAGATGGCCTTTATCAATGGCTTCCCGGACCATATTTCTATAGTTCTGCAGCAACTGCCCGGTGTAAATACTATGGAGGTGGCGGAGTTGATTACACAGGCTAGGGTGCTGGCCAGGAAAAAAGAGAGTGAGCAGGGAATCGTAGCTGTCGCTCAACGAAGCAAACTGCAGTAGAAAATTGTGAAGGACGAAAAGCAGAGAGGAATGTGGCAGAGACCCAGGTTCTCTGGCAGATGCTACCGATGCCAAGGCCCCCATATGGCGAGGGAGTGCAGGGAGCCAAAGCCAGAAGTCACGTGTTACCGCTGTGGGGAAGTCGGCCACATCAGCAGATTCTGCCCCCCCCAGGGAAACAAACAGGGGGAAGCCACTGCGCCGATGGCTACCCCACTTATTCAATGAAGGCGCTTCAGGGTATGTCACCACAAGTAGAGGTGACCCTAAATGGACGAAGTGCAACTTGTCGACATGGGCTGTACGTCAACAATTGTTACCAAAGACATGGTTGACACATGCAATGGAACCAGCAGCATTACGGCAGTTGACGGCAGAGAGGTGAAGTGCAATGGCACAAGTATCGTTCGGTTGATGGTACGTGGGATGTCACTAACAATCCAGGCGATTGTTATTAACAAAATTGTCACGGGTATCGATGTGGTGCTAGGGATGGACGCAATTGCTCGACTAGGGGGCGTTACGGTATATAGGAACTCCGTGAGATTTGGAGGACATCAAGGGGCTGCAGGTGTGCAATTCGAAAAAGGTGTCACAGGAACGGCCGGGTTAGACAAAAGTTGCACAATAGAGGACCAAGATTTCTCTGCACACTTTGATGGTGAGAAATGGACAGTCAAGTGGGCATGGAAGGGAGAACCTCCAATACTAAACAACAGAGTGGAATGCTACGAGCATACATTGCGAGGAGGCACAAGAGTTGAATTTGAGAAGGAGGTGGACCGATGGATCTCAGAGGGGATTTTAAGACCATGGACGAAGAAGGTGGAGGGTGTGCTGCCGTTAATGGCGGTTGTTCAGCCCACAAAACAAAAAGTTCGGCCAGTACTGGACTTCAGGGAGCTGAACGTACACGTTACGTGTCACACGGGAGGCGATGTGATGGACGTGTGCGGAGAGTCCATGCGAGAGTGGAGGCAGATTCAGAAGGCTGCGACGATTGTGGATTTAAAATCTGCATACCTACAGATCCACATTTAACAGGAATTCTGGAAATACCAGCTGGTCAGATACAAGGGTCGAACGTACTGCCTGACTAGGTTGGGTTTTGGCCTGAATTCTGCACCAAAAATCATGGCAGTGATCCTCAAAATGGTGCTAAGCAAGGAGGACGCAGTCAGAAGAGCCACCAGTTCCTACATTGATGATATTTTGGTGGATGAGACGGTAACAACTGCGGAGGACGTAGTAAAACACCTCAATAGCTTTGGGCTAATTGCAAAACGCCCGGAATCGTTTGAGGGATGAGCTGTGTTAGGGCTCCAACTAAGAAAGGACCGGATAGGACGGTTAGTGTTCCGGAGGGGAAATGAGATCCCGGAGATGTCGGAAAAATTGAGCAGGCGAGAACTCTTCTCAATATGCGGAAGACTGGTGGGCCATTACCCTATTGCAGGATGGCTACGGACTGCATGTAGCTATATCAAAAGGCGAGCTAGTGGAGCGAAGTGGGAGGATGGAGTTGATAAAGAGACTGTAGACATTATGAGAGAGATTATTTAAGAGGTGAAGAGGGAGGATCCAGTGAGAGGTGTCTGGCATGTACCCAACAGTGCAGAAGGTGTTGTGTGGTGTGATGCAAGCTGTATAGCAGTGGGGGTCACCTTGGAGATAGGTGGTGTTACTGCAGAAGATGCTGCTTGGTTGCGGAAGAAGGCGACGTGGCTCACATAAATGTGGTGGAACTGGATGCGGTTATGAAAGGCATCAACTTAGCCTTGAAATGGGGGCTACAGAATGTTGAAGTGAGGACCGACTCAGCCACTGTGTTCTCTTGGATCCAGTCCGAAGCTACAGGAGAAAGGAGGGTGAAGACGAAAGGCGCTGCCGAGATGCTAGTAAAGCGTTGATTGATGATGTTAAGGGAGCTGATTAGGGAATTTGACCTTCACCTTAGGGTCACTATCGTTCCTTCAGCGAAGAACAGAGCAGATGTGATGACGAGGGTGCGGAAGACCTGGCTAAAGGCGCCGAATGAGGCGGCTGTTGCAATATGTTGTTTGAATGCAGACACTCTGAAGGACTTGCATGACATGCACCATTTTGGAGTGGATAGAACCTTGTTCTTGGCCAGGAAGGTGGGCCCCAGAATCACAAAGGAGGCCGTTAGGACAGTGGTTGAGAGATGCAGCCGGTGTCCATCAATCGACCCTGCGCCGAGTAGACACGAAGCTGGTGAGGTTTAGGTGGCAGAGAACTGGAGCAGGTTGGCGATAGACGTAACGCACTATCGACAGAGGCTGTATCTGTCAATGGTACACTGTGGACCAGGAAGAGTAGCCATTTGGATGGAAATCAAGGCGTAAAATGCAGGTGAAATTGCAAAGGTCTTGGAAGAGGTGTTTTTGGAGAGGGGTCCAGTGACGGAAGTGCTAATGGACAATGGAACTGCCTTTCGCTCAGCTGCCATGGAGACTGTGTTGGATAAGTGGGGAGTGCGGCGCTATTTCAGGGCTGCATATAGACCAGGCGGAAACGGAATTGTGGAGCGGAATCACAGGACCATTAAGGCTATAGCTGAAAGGGGCTAGATTTCGCCGCCAGAAGCTGTCTTCTGGTATAATATGGCTCCAAAGTCAGGGCAAAAAGTGGAGTCAGTGCCGCAGAGGGCAGTCTTCAAGTACAAGTGGCGGCATCCCCGAACTGCACAGGTACCCGCGGAGGAAGGCGAGAAGCGATCGACTGTGCGAGTGGGAGAGGAAGTGTGGATCAAACCGACTGATGCTCGCTGTACCACACGCTGGGGGAGGGGCATTGTGACAAGTGTCCAGTCCCTGAACAATGTATCTATCGACGGCATCCTTCGACACATCCTTGATGTGCGGCCAGTAGTGGTGTCATCAGAGGAAGACAGCGACGTTGAGCCAAGTAGCGACGTTCACGAAGAGGCTCCGCGGAGATCGCAGCGAGAGAGACGGCCGCCATGTTGGTCGAGCGACTACGTGATGTGTTGACATGTGATGATCGTGTAGATCAAGGGGGCGTGTGGTTTGAGTTGTCCCCCTTTGCAAATTGGCTGTTTGGAGAAATGGAAAACTAGATGGCTCTGTGTGGTTTGAGTTGTCCCCCTTTGCAAATTGGCTGTTTGGAGAAATGGAAAACTAGATGGCTCTGTGTGGTTTGATTTGTCCCCCTTTGCAAATTGGCTGTTTGGAGAAATGGAAAACTAGATGGCTCTGGTTGATACTCAATTTGCATAAGTGGAGAAATGGGCAGCATATAAACGGTACTTTTTTTAAGCAGGGTAAAGAGCGCAGAGAGTGAAACGACGGTTGGAAGAAGTGACGGCGAATTCTTTTTGTGACGGTGAATTATTTTTGGACGTTGAAGAGCTCGACCTTTTGGAAAGAACAGCTGTGTCTTATATTTTTTTAAAATTTTTCTTCTTCACTACACCAGTGATACCGTATGATCTAATCTTCCTGAGGATACCCTCATGCCATACCCTGTCAAAAGCCTTAGATATATCTAGAGCTATCGCTCTGCCCTCTCCAGCTTTGTCCACTGAATGGTATATACGTTCAGAGATTACAGTTAGGATGTCTGCTGTGGAACGGGCTTATCTAAATCCATATTGTTGGTCAGTCAGAAGTTTAGCATATGTAAGGTGATGGAATAGAGCATTGTTAATTAAGGTCTCAAATATTTTGGCAAAAAGTGGGAGGAGGCTAATGGGGCGATAATTTGATGGGTCAGTTCTTTCGCCAGAATTCTTGAATACTGGTACAACAGAAGCAGTTTTCCAACAGCCCGGAAAGCAAGATTCATTAAGGCATTTGTTGTAGAGTTTAGAGAGAACTGGAGCTACTTCGGTGGAGCACTTTTTTAATAGCACAGCTGGGATGAGATCAGGTCCACATGCTTTTGAAGTGTCAAGGTTTTTTATGATAGTATGCACCTGAGCAGGGATGATTTATAAGAGACGCATTGGATGATGGGAGGAAAGCATTGAACATATTACGAGAACATTATTTATCAAAAGTGAAACCGAAAATAATATCCTATATACAGCACTAACGTCTCTTAAACGTAACGAGGATGAAACGATTAGCGACTACGTTATAAGGGCAGAAACAACCGCTAATGTCTTAAAACTCTCAGGTGAAATAATAAGCGATAGCTTGTTGATATCAATGACCCTCAAGGGACTTTCAGCCGATTTTAAACCATTTACAACTGTTATAACTCAGAAAGACAATCCCATAAATTTCAGCGAATTTAAAGTGACATTGCGCAGTTACGAAGAGACTAATCATATGCTCGTGGACAATAATAAGTTCAGCAATTTTATGAAGTTCAAAAATGCTTCTCGAAAGCAGACACCACCAAATTATGCACCTCACCGCAACGTATTCTCCAAAAGTAATTTTCCCAAGAAAAAGAATAAAATTATGTGCTATAATTGTGGACGACCCAACCACAAAAGTTTCTAATGTCGATATAAACGCTCTAAAATGGACTCCGTAAAAAACGTTGAGAACTTTGAGGAAGAACATACATTTCTATTCACATGTAACTTTGACAATACCACAAACGGTAAAAATCTCCTTGTAGACTGGTGTGCTACAGCGTACGTTATCACCAAGGAATCTGATTTTATTAATTGGGATTCAACCTTTAATCCTCAAAGTCATTTTGTCGAACTTGCCGACGGTAGTCAAATAAATGATATAGTCTTGAAAAGAGGCGATGCTAAAATATCCCTAAAAATAATAAAGGTGAAATCTGTAACTGTATTCTAAATGCTCTGTTCATACCTACATTTAAGCAAGACATATTTTCCGTGCAGGCTGCAATTAAACAAGGCGCGAATATACAATTTAGCCAAAATACATAAAAATGATACATTAAATTTAAAAAATGGCGATCCAGTGGATGAAAAACGTGAAATATTGCCTTGCATCTTAATCGATCACAATGAAAATATTAATAACGGCGACAATTACAGTACCTCTGGCGAAAATAGTAACCAGACACGTCGATACCCAATAAGGGAGCGAAATATGCCAGACTTCTACCAAATTAAAAAAAGATACAGGATTACGCTGTGGGTTACTGTTATTCGTTGAACAGCGCACCGGAAAGTTATAATGAGGCGATTAATTCAGAAAATAACCAAGAATGGGAAAAAGCTATGGTATCCGAATTGAAAGCTTTATCTGAAAATAACACATACGAAATAGTGGCAAAACCAACAGATAAAAATATAATTTCTTTACTCTGGTTTTTTTTTCAAAAAAAATTACAGCTTCCGGCAGTGAAACTTTAAAAGCAATATTTGTGGCAAAAGGCAAAAGGTTTCTCACAAATTTCTGGATGGAATATTGTGCAACATTTTCACCAACGACAAATTTAACGACAATTAGAATTTTATTACAACTTGCCACTCAATACAATTTAAAAATACATCAAATGGATGTAAAAAATGCTTATTTAAATGCTCCGGTTGACTGTGAAAACTACATTTACCCTCCAAAGGGATTTAAAATGAAAAATAAAAATTGGGTGTGGAAATTAAATAAATCGTTGTATGGACTAAAACAAAGTGTACACAATTGGAATTTAACACTACATAATTATTTAATAGAGCAGGCATTCAAACAATATCTCGTAGACGCGTGCATGTATACCAAAAATGTTGATTTTGTTTTTTTGGGTTGACGATATATTACTCGCCTCAAACTGTGACAACACTTTCAAAGATGTTAAAAATGAATTAAATAAAAAATTTAAAATTGCCGATCTTGGACGACTGTCATGGTTCCTCGGTATAAAATTTACCTGTGAAAATGAAACTATAACTATGAACCAATCACGATACATTAAAACAAATTCTGCTCATGTTCAGAATGCAAGATTGTAAGCCGCGTTCAACTACCGTCGAAATGGATAAAAATAAAAAACTAGGGACCGAAACAAAATTCATAGATAACCGAATATACAGGGAAATGGTAGGGAGCCTCATCTACTTGATGACCGCAACAAGGCCTGACATATGTTACACTGTAACAAAGCTATCTCAAAACTTATCGAAACCGACAATTAAAGACCTTAATCATGCAAAGCAAATCCTTCATTACCTAAAAGGAACCAAGGAACAATCTTTAAGATTTTAAAAATCTACATATCCTCTAAATGTAGAAGGCTTTTCGGATTCAGATTGGGCTAACTCTGACGATAGAAAGAGTATAGCGGGGTATTGTTTTAGACTGTCAAAGACTGGACCTATGATCTCTTGGAAAACTAAAAAGCAACAAATTGTTGCCCTTTCTACTTGTGAAGCAGAATATGTGGCTTTTACCATTCCGCGCAGGAGGCAATTTTTCTGAACACGCTTCTAAAATCTATTTTAAAAGCAGATCTTAGTAAAAAAAAACTATAGTAATTCATTGTTATAATCAGATCAGATAAAATTATTGTATTTAAAATAACGTATATTTACAAGTAAAGGTTAAACTTTCCAAAACAGTTGCTCTGGAGGAGTTTCTGTTTGTTGCAGAAAAAGAGAGTAATTTCTGAGAAGTGCTCGCTGTTAATCTTTTTTTTTCTTTTTTATTGTTGCAAGCAACTCCAAGTAATAGTGGGTACTTTGCATAAGTGGCTTTATGCAAATTACCTTACAAAGTTTGAGTACAAATAATTAGAACAATAGTAATTTATTTTTATAATCAGAGCAGTACCTTATTAGCAAATAATTCTATTATTCATCAAAGGTCGAAGCATATTGATATCAGATATCATTTTATAAGAGATGAAATAAGAAAAAATCTATTACTCTTACTTATGTGACGTCTGAAAATAATATAGCCGACATTTTCACTAAACCTATGAAAAGAATAAAATTAAGACATTTTATAACCGAACTTTTCGGAATCTAATTATGAATAAATTTCTTTTCAGAAACCCAAAAGGAGAAGCATGAACAATTAAAACCACACCAAAAAAAATGTAAATTGTCCCGAGCACGACGTTAAACTGCGACTATTTCTACCTTACTAACCAAATTAACCAATTAATACCTAACGTAATATTTCCAGTTTTTGTTACAAAAAAAACACTTGTTAAAACACTTTTGTAAACTTTTTATTTGTCAAATAGTTCTTTTTGTATCTCTTATTTTGGCAAACATTTGTTAGAACAAAACAAAAAATGTATATTTGTGAATTTTTGTGCATATGTTTATACGTATTTGAAAAGTATTCTATTTGTATGTTTATATATATTTGAAAAGTGTTTATTTCTATATGTATAAAAAATGGCTTCTTCTTGCACACATTATACCAATATATTAATAATTCTTTTTGACCAATGAGAATAAAGACAAATTCCCCCAAAACCAGAAGAAGAAAAAACAATTATTTTATTGGTTTATTTTTCTTTGTTCATTTATTTTTATTTATTTATTTATTTATTTTTATTTATTTATTTATTTTTCTTTCCTTTTTTCAAGTGAAACCAAAATTGAATCCGAAAGGATTTTTCCATTATATCAAAAAAGGGTGTGTGTAAAATGTTTTTGCCTCCTAATGGGGTTATGAGACGAATGGATTCGCCAATAATTTTTATAACCAACCAATGAAAACGTCCCAAAGTTATTATAAAAATTGTCGACTTTTGTATTCAATCAGTTCGCCGTTTACTACGCCACGGACCGCATTTGATTCTTGGCACCTATCTTGGTTACTGATCTGAACTACGCCGCCATCTTTGTTCAACACAATGTCTCAAAACTTCACAAACCAATTGATCAGGTGATCAGGTGTCGTAAAATTTGGAAATTATTAGAATGTCGAACGCGTTGGCTGCTATTTGCGTTTAATTATTATTTAACCGAAATAGCTTGATCGGTAAGGTTAAGAATTTTTGTTGAAATGGAATAAGGCTAATCGATCGTTTTAAAGTTTCTACACACATCAATTGATAGATCTTCACAGATCAGACATAAGCAAAATACGCATTTGTTCTGCTTCAAGTTTGTTTTTGATGCTCATTAAATCTCACCATTTTATGTGGACTATCACTTCCTCTCCATAAACTCATAAAATTGCGTCTTCATTTGTTTCTTTTTGTTTGTGGATATGAAAGTCAGACGATGTTAGTGAGATTATTTTCTATTTTTTTTAAATAAATGCTTTTTGGCAATCATAAAGTAGGCATAAAACAAATTAGGATTCTTTCATACCGACCATAAAACAAGCTGATACTATTATCACAATTATTTCACGGAAAAATAACATGTTTAAATATATATGTATTGCTTTATATTAGACAAATTCGGTCGTTTTTTTATATTGAAGATATAGCCAGCTTAGACTATTTACACTATATTAATCTGGATGATCGCTCATCATATGTTTATACATGTCTGTGTTTTTCTACATAGAAGAGGAAATACGAAAAGTCATGAATATTTTTTCAACCTAAACATTAAAAACCACTGAAGTAAACATGGCGATTTTGAAATAGCGATTGTAAATCTCAAATATTGATGAGATATATACTCACGATTTTCTGATGTTTGTGTGGTAAAAATCGTAGTGGTAGGAGTATTGGTACGAGGAATATAAGTAGGAAGAGTAGTAGATATTCTGATGGGAGTGGCTGGTGTAATCACTAAAAATATAAAAAAAAAGTTTGCATTGTCCATATGATGTCATCATATATGGGGACGTTATCTGTTATGATATCATATATGACAATATTTTAATGAATCATATGCGGCGTAATCTGCAACGATGTTATATCTTACGTATGTGACAATCAAACATACAAACAAGAATATATATATATATATTTAAAGAAAGGTAGATAGAGATAGAAATATTATACAGATATAGATTAATATGTGTTCGCGTGTGTGTATGTGTGTTTCTGTGTGGGGGGGGATTTCTGTGTGTGCGTGTTATAAAATATTCGACTAAAACATTAAACTTTGCTGGTAAACATATCAAGGTTATTGTTGACTTTTGTAAACTGGACTTTTATTTAAGTTAATATAATCGCCTATTCGTATTTGACCTGCTTAATATTTTTCAGTTATATATATTGTATTATTATTATTATTTTAATGTCGGATTATTCTCAGATAGTTCTCAATAATGTTTGTGAAGAAAATTTTTACATAATGTCGTTTGTGATGTTAGAAAAAATAAGTGTTACGTCCGTTACCTGATTTGACTGTACAGATAACGTAAGCCAAATTACTGGTATCTCTCAGAAGATGGTGGAAAGAATGGTATGTGTGCACAAATTTTTTAGATGGTTTACTTGCAATATTATCCATTTCTTGCTGTCTCGGCTTAGAACCGATTCCAAACACAAAAATCTTCACACCGGATTGATGAAGCTGATTTGCCTCTTCCAGTGCCAGATTGTAGTTACGCAACCTATCGTCGATGAAGACAACTAAAATTCTCTCTGCGTGTCTGCGTACAAATGTCCGGCCGAATACGTTATTTCCCACATTTAAAAGCGCTTTGCCGATGTTTGTTGTGCCTCCCAGGTACTCCAACGTTTGAATTCTCTGCAACACTATCCACTTTTAGAACCAGAATCGAAATCAAGATTCTTATCATATATATTGCAAGAGATATATACTCACGATTTTCTGAGCTGTGTGTGGTAAAAATAGTCGTAGAAGGAATATTGGTTCGAGGAATATTAGTAGGAGGAGTAGTAGATATTATGATGGGAGTAGCCGGAGTAATCACTGAAAATTTTAAAACAAAAACACATTCATTGTCCAGTTATGATTAGAAAAATATTTTTCTTCTCTGAACAGGAATTTTAACAAATATCAGAAAGAGTTAAAAGATAATAATTTTATTTGAGATAAATGTTAAGTATAAATAAAATAAACATTGAAATATTAGAAATAACTTTTAAAATAGCACATGCTTTTTATACATATATATGTGTCTGTGTGTATTAGAATATACGTAGAGATTATGATTAATATGTGCTCGCTGGTGTATGTTTTATTCTCTGTTGTAGTGTATGTGTGTGTGTTTTCGCTTTGACATCGCACAAGAAAACCTGTAAAATGTTTTTGAGTCCTAATGGAGGTATGAGACGAATTGAGTCGCCAATTATTGTTATAAATAACGGCTGTGCTAAACAACTAATGAAAACATCCCAAAATTATTACATTCTTGACCGACATCTTTGTTACTGATCTGAACTACGCCCCGCCTTTGTTCAACACAATGTCTCACAAATTAACATGTTATGGGCCCAGCCACCATCTTTTCATTGACGCATCGGAATCTACATTCGAATTGTGGCAGGTAAAATTTCTTGTATATCTAAGGGTTCGAAAACTACACAAAGTCCTACAATCTCCAACAGAGAATCCAAACGACCCCGAATTTCTCGAAAAGAACGCAACTGTTTTTGCAAAACTGATTCAATGTTTAGAAAACCATTGGAGTAGAAAGATCTTTTACATCTAGGGATCTCTACTGTGTGTGGGTGGGATTTAGCAGCCTGTCGGGTTTGTCGAGGGTGCTCATGTCGTGGGGGCACAAGTGATTGCAGTTCGTCAGAGCATTCACCACTAAAATACTTATAGAAAAGGCAGAGGGATGCAACATTTCGTCGATGGGACGGAGGCTGAAGCTTAGATGCCAGTTCAGGGCCTATCAGGTTTGCGACTCTCTTTTGAACCTTGTCAAGGAGTGAGAGACTAGTAGCAAATGCACCAGTCCAAATGTGACAGCAATATTCCATACATGGGCGAATGGTTGCCTTATAGATTTACAGGATACTTCCGAGTGTTAGTAGTTTTCTAGCACGGTAGACAGAGCCTACCTTTCTTGCAGCGGGCCTGGCAATGCCTTCAATGTAATTGTTCCAACTCATGTTTCCTGTGAACGTTAGGCCAAGCAGTTTGAAAGATGTACTCTCAGATAAAGAGTCATTGGCCATTGCTATAGGTGGTAGAGAGGGTTTCTTGTAATTATTGAATGAAACAAGTTTAGTCTTGACGGCATTGAACGTGACCAACCATTTTTGTCCCCATTCCACTACAGATTGGAGGTCTTCCTCTAGTGTTTCTGCCATTTCTTTAGATATGTGTTCATTCGTCTTCCTGTCGTGCCTGCCATAGAGTGTAGTGTCATCAGCATATATACCCATCTCAGAGGCAATTTTGTCGGGGAGGTCATTTATGAATATCAGGAACAATAGATGTCCAAGGCTAGAACCATGGGGCACCCCCGCAGTTATATCATATTGTTTGGATGTACGACCGTCGAGGACAACCTGGATTTTTCTCTTATCTAAGAAGGATTTGATTATGTTAAGTATTCTACCAGTTGTGGTTTGAGTTGTCCCCCTTTGCAAATTTGCTGTTTGGAGAAATGGAAAACTAGATGGCTCTGTGTGGTTTGATTTGTCCCCCTTTGCAAATTGGCTGTATGGAGAAATGGAAAACTAGATGGCTCTGGTTGATAGTCAATTTGCATAAGTGGAGAAATGGGCAGCATATAAACGGTACTTTTTTTAAGCAGGGTGAAGAGCGCAGAGAGTGAAACGACGGTTGGAAGAAGTGACGGCGAATTCTTTTTGTGGCGGTGAATTATTTTTGGACGTTGAAGATCTCGACCTTTTGGAAGGAACAGCTGTGTCATATATTGTTTTTAAATTTCCTTTTTTTTTCTACTTCACTACAAGCTATTTCGCCGGGAACTATGAAGCAAAGAGGATCAGCAGTGAAATGCTTAAGACGTTCTCTGGAGAGGGAGATGTTATAACCTGGCTGACTAAACTTAAAGTTGAGGGACATCGCGGATGTAGCCAGCTTGATACCGCTGTATCTTGATGGTGATGCTCTGGCCCTATATCTGGAGATGCGGGAGGAGGATCGACTGTCTGTTGACGCCATTGAGGAAAAGTTGAAGGAAGCATTTGCCGAAGGACCGTTTGTGGCATATGGAAAACTAAGCCGTATGGTGTGGACCGGAGAGCCTGTCGATGTTTACGCCAACAATATCAGGAGGTTGACGAGACTAGCAGGATTCAATGGAGGAGGCCGTCGACAGATGCTTAAGATGGCCTTTATCAATGGCTTCCCGGACCATATTTCTATAGCTCTGCAGCAACTGCCCGGTGTAAATACTATGGAGGTGGCGGAGTTGATTACACAGGCTAGGGTGCTGGCCAGGAAAAAAGAGAGTGAGCAGGGAATCGTAGCTGTCGCTCAACGAAGCAAACTGCAGTAGAAAATTGTGAAGGACGAAAAGCAGAGAGGAATGTGGCAGAGACCCAGGTTCTCTGGCAGATGCTACCGATGCCAAGGCCCCCATATGGCGAGGGAGTGCAGGGAGCCAAAGCCAGAAGTCACGTGTTACCGCTGTGGGGAAGTCGGCCACATCAGAAGAGTCTGCCCCCCCAGGGAAACAAACAGGGGGAAGCCACTGCGCCGATGGCTACCCCACTTATTCAATGAAGGCGCTTCAGGGTATGTCACCACAAGTAGAGGTGACCCTAAATGGACGAAGTGCAACTTGTCGACATGGGCTGTACGTCAACAATTGTTACCAAAGACATGGTTGACACATGCAATGGAACCAGCAGCATTACGGCAGTTGACGGCAGAGAGGTGAAGTGCAATGGCACAAGTATCGTTCGGTTGATGGTACGTGGGATGTCACTAACAATCCAGGCGATTGTTATTAACAAAATTGTCACGGGTATCGATGTGGTGCTAGGGATGGACGCAATTGCTCGACTAGGGGGCGTTACGGTATATAGGAACTCCGTGAGATTTGGAGGACATCAAGGGGCTGCAGGTGTGCAATTCGAAAAAGGCCGGGTTAGACAAAAGTTGCACAATAGAGGACTAAGATTTCTCTGCACACTTTGATGGTGAGAAATGGACAGTCAAGTGGGCATGGAAGGGAGAACCTCCCATACTAAACAACAGAGTGGAATGCTACGAGCATACGTTGCGAGGAGGCACAAGAGTTGAATTTGAGAAGGAGGTGGACCGATGGATCTCAGAGGGGATTTTAAGACCATGGACGAAGAAGGTGGAGGGTGTGCTGCCGTTAATGGCGGTTGTTCAGCCCACAAAACAAAAAGTTCGGCCAGTACTGGACTTCAGGGAGCTGAACGTACACGTTACGTGTCACACGGGAGGCGATGTGATGGACGTGTGCGGAGAGTCCATGCGAGAGTGGAGGCAGATTCAGAAGGCTGCGACGATTGTGGATTTAAAATCTGCATACCTACAGATCCACATTTAACAGGAATTCTGGAAATACCAGCTGGTCAGATACAAGGGTCGAACGTACTGCCTGACTAGGTTGGGTTTTGGCCTGAATTCTGCACCAAAAATCATGGCAGTGATCCTCAAAATGGTGCTAAGCAAGGAGGACGCAGTCAGAAGAGCCACCAGTTCCTACATTGATGATATTTTGGTGGATGAGACGGTAACAACTGCGGAGGACGTAGTAAAACACCTCAATAGCTTTGGGCTAATTGCAAAACGCCCGGAATCGTTTGAGAGAGGAGCTGTGTTAGGGCTCCAACTAAGAAAGGACCGGATAGGACGGTTAGTGTTCCGGAGGGGAAATGAGATCCCGGAGATGTCGGAAAAATTGAGCAGGCGAGAACTCTTCTCAATATGCGGAAGACTGGTGGGCCATTACCCTATTGCAGGATGGCTACGGACTGCATGTAGCTATATCAAAAGGCGAGCTAGTGGACCGAAGTGGGAGGATGGAGTTGATAAAGAGACTGTGGACATTATGAGAGAGATTATTTAAGAGGTGAAGAGGGAGGATCCAGTGAGAGGTGTCTGGCATGTACCCAACAGTGCAGAAGGTGTTGTGTGGTGTGATGCAAGCTGTATAGCAGTGGGGGTCACCTTGGAGATAGGTGGTGTTACTGCAGAAGATGCTGCTTGGTTGCGGAAGAAGGCGACGTGGCTCACATAAATGTGGTGAAACTGGATGCGGTTATGAAAGGCATCAACTTAGCCTTGAAATGGGGGCTACAGAATGTTGAAGTGAGGACCGACTCAGCCACTGTGTTCTCTTGGATCCAGTCCGAAGCTACAGGAGAAAGGAGGGTGAAGACGAAAGGCGCTGCCGAGATGCTAGTAAAGCGTTGATTGATGATGTTAAGGGAGCTGATTAGGGAATTTGACCTTCACCTTAGGGTCACTATCGTTCCTTCAGCGAAGAACAGAGCAGATGTGATGACGAGGGTGCGGAAGACCTGGCTAAAGGCGCCGAATGAGGCGGCTGTTGCAATATGTTGTTTGAATGCAGACACTCTGAAGGACTTGCATGACATGCACCATTTTGGAGTGGATAGAACCTTGTTCTTGGCCAGGAAGGTGGGCCCCAGAATCACAAAGGAGGCCGTTAGGACAGTGGTTGAGAGATGCAGCCGGTGTCCATCAATCGACCCTGCGCCGAGTAGACACGAAGCTGGTGAGGTTTAGGTGGCAGAGAACTGGAGCAGGTTGGCGATAGACGTAACGCACTATCGACAGAGGCCGTATCTGTCAATGGTACACTGTGGACCAGGAAGAGTAGCCATGTGGATGGAAATCAAGGCGTAAAATGCAGGTGAAATTGCAAAGGTCTTGGAAGAGGTGTTTTTGGAGAGGGGTCCAGTGACGGAAGTGCTAATGGACAATGGAACTGCCTTTCGCTCAGCTGCCATGGCGACTGTGTTGGATAAGTGGGGAGTGCGGCGCTATTTCAGGGCTGCATATAGACCAGGCGGAAACGGAATTGTGGAGCGGAATCACAGGACCATTAAGGCTATAGCTGAAAGGGGCTAGATTTCGCCGCCAGAAGCTGTCTTCTGGTATAATATGGCTCCAAAGTCAGGGCAAAAAGTGGAGTCAGTGCCGCAGAGGGCAGTCTTCAAGTACAAGTGGCGGCATCCCCGAACTGCACAGGTACCCGCGGAGGAAGGCGAGAAGCGATCGGCTGTGCGAGTGGGAGAGGAAGTGTGGATCAAACCGACTGATGCTCGCTGTACCACACGCTGGGGGAGGGGCATTGTGACAAGTGTCCAGTCCCTGAACAATGTATCTATCGACGGCATCCTTCGACACATCCTTGATGTGCGGCCAGTAGTGGTGTCATCAGAGGAAGACAGCGACGTTGAGCCAAGTAGCGACGTTCACGAAGAGGCTCCGCGGAGATCGCAGCGAGAGAGACGGCCGCCATGTTGGTCGAGCGACTACGTGATGTGTTGACATGTGATGATCGTGTAGATCAAGGGGGCGTGTGGTTTGAGTTGTCCCCCTTTGCAAATTGGCTGTTTGGAGAAATGGAAAACTAGATGGCTCTGTGTGGTTTGAGTTGTCCCCCTTTGCAAATTGGCTGTATGGAGAAATGGAAAACTAGATGGCTCTGGTTGATAGTCAATTTGCATAAGTGGAGAAATGGGCAGCATATAAACGGTACTTTTTTTGTAAAGAGCGCAGAGAGTGAAACGACGGTTGGAAGAAGTGACGGCGAATTCTTTTTGTGACGGTGAATTATTTTTGGACGTTGAAGAGCTCGACCTTTTGGAAGGAACAGCTGTGGCTTATATATTTTTTTAAAATTCACTACACCAGTGATACCGTAATATCTAATCTTCCTGAGGATACCCTCATGCCATACCCTGTCAAAAGCCTTATATATATCTAGAGCTATCGCTCTGCCCTCTCCAGCTTTGTCCACTGAATGGTATATACGTTCAGAGATTACAGTTAGGATGTCTGCTATGGAACGGGCTTGTCTAAATCCATATTGTTGGTCAGTCAGAAGTTTAGCATATGTAAGATGATGGAATAGAGCATTGTTAATTAAGGTCTCAAATATTTTGGCAAAAAGTGGGAGGAGGCTAATGGGGCGATAATTTGATGGGTCAGTTCTTTCGCCAGAATTCTTGAATACTGGTACAACAGAAGCAGTTTTCCAACAGCCCGGAAAGCAAGATTCATTAAGGCATTTGTTGTAGAGTTTAGAGAGAACTGGAGCTACTTCGGTGGAGCACTTTTTTAATAGCACAGCTGGGATGAGATCAGGTCCACATGCTTTTGAAGTGTCAAGGTTTTTTATGATAGTATGCACCTGAGCAGGGATGATTTATAAGAGACGCATTGGATGATGGGAGGAAAGCATTGAACATATTACGAGAACATTATTTATCAAAAGTGAAACCGAAAATAATATCCTATATACAGCACTAACGTCTCTGAAACGTAACGAGGATGAAACGATTAGCGACTACGTTATAAGGGCAGAAACAACCGCTAATGTCTTAAAACTCTCAGGTGAAATAATAAGCGATAGCTTGTTGATATCAATGACCCTCAAGGGACTTTCAGCCGATTTTAAACCATTTACAACTGTTATAACTCAGAAAGACAATCCCATAAATTTCAGCGAATTTAAAGTGACATTGCGCAGTTACGAAGAGACTAATCATATGCTCGTGGACAATAATAAGTTCAGCAATTTTATGAAGTTCAAAAATGCTTCTCGAAAGCTGACACCACCAAATTATGCACCTCACCGCAACGTACTCTCCAAAAGTAATTTTCCCAAGAAAAAGAATAAAATTATGTGCTATAATTGTGGACGACCCAACCACAAAAGTTTCTAATGTCGATATAAATGCTCTAAAATGGACTCCGTAAAAAACGTTGAGAACTTTGAGGAAGAACATACATTTCTATTCACATGTAACTTTGACAATACCACAAACGGTAACAATCTCCTTGTAAACTGGTGTGCTACAGCGTACGTTATCACCAAAGAATCTGATTTTATTAATTTGGATTCAAACTTTAATCCTCAAAGTCATTTTGTCGAACTTGCCGACGGTAGTCAAATAAATGATATAGTCTTGAAAAGAGGCGATGCTAAAATATCCCTAAAAATAATAAAGGTGAAATCTGTAACTGTATTCTAAAAAATGCTCTGTTCATACCTACATTTAAGCAAGACATATTTTCCGTGCAGGCTGCAATTAAACAAGGCGCGAATATACAATTTAGCCAAAATACATAAAAATGATACATTAAATTTAAAAAATGGCGATCCAGTGGATGAAAAACGTGAAATATTGCCTTGCATCTTAATCGATCACAATGAAAATATTAATAACGGCGACAATTACAGTACCTCTGGCGAAAATAGTAACCAGACACGTCGATACCCAATAAGGGAGCGAAATATGCCAGACTTCTACCAAATTAAAAAAAGATACAGGATTACGCTGTGGGTTACTGTTATTCGTTGAACAGCGCACCGGAAAGTTATAATGAGGCGATTAATTCAGAAAATAACCAAGAATGGGAAAAAGCTATGGTATCCGAATTGAAAGCTTTATCTGAAAATAACACATACGAAATAGTGGCAAAACCAACAGATAAAAATATAATTTCTTTACTCTGGTTTTTTTCAAAAAAAATTACAGCTTCCGGCAGTGAAACTTTAAAAGCAATATTTGTGGCAAAAGGCAAAAGGTTTCTCACAAATTTCTGGATGGAATATTGTGCAACATTTTCACCAACGACAAATTTAACGACAATTAGAATTTTATTACAACTTGCCACTCAATACAATTTAAAAATACATCAAATGGATTTAAAAAATGCTTATTTAAATGCTCCGGTTGACTGTGAAAACTACATTTACCCTCCAAAGGGATTTAAAATGAAAAATAAAAATTGGGTGTGGAAATTAAATAAATCGTTGTATGGACTAAAACAAAGTGTACACAATTGGAATTTAACACTACATAATTATTTAATAGAGCAGGCATTCAAACAATATCTCGTAGACGCGTGCATGTATACCAAAAATGTTGATTTTGTTTTTTTGGGTTGACGATATATTACTCGCCTCAAACTGTGACAACACTTTCAAAGATGTTAAAAATGAATTAAATAAAAAATTTAAAATTGCCGATCTTGGACGACTGTCATGGTTCCTCGGTATAAAATTTCCCTGTGAAAATGAAACTATAACTATGAACCAATCACGATACATTAAAACAAATTCTGCTCATGTTCGGAATGCAAGATTGTAAGCCGCGTTCAACTACCGTCGAAATGGATAAAAATAAAAAACTAGGGACCGAAACAAAATTCATAGATAACCGAATATACAGGGAAATGATAGGGAGCCTCATCTACTTGATGACCGCAACAAGGCCTGACATATGTTACACTGTAACAAAGCTATCTCAAAACTTATCGAAACCGACAATTAAAGACCTTAATCATGCAAAGCAAATCCTTCATTACCTAAAAGGAACCAAGGAACAATCTTTAAGATTTTAAAAATCTACATATCCTCTAAATGTAGAAGGCTTTTCGGATTCAGATTGGGCTAACTCTGACGATAGAAAGAGTATAGCGGGGTATTGTTTTAGACTGTCAAAGACTGGACCTATGATCTCTTGGAAAACTAAAAAGCAACAAATTGTTGCCCTTTCTACTTGTGAAGCAGAATATGTGGCTTTTACCATTCCGCGCAGGAGGCAATTTTTCTGAACACGCTTCTAAAATCTATTTTAAAAGCAGATCTTAGTAAAAAAAAACTATAGTAATTCATTGTTATAATCAGAGCAGTACCTTATTAGCAAATAATTCTATTATTCATCAAAGGTCGAAGCATATTGATATCAGATATCATTTTATAAGAGATGAAATAAGAAAAAATCTATTACTCTTACTTATGTGACGTCTGAAAATAATATAGCCGACATTTTCACTAAACCTATAAAAAGAATAAAATTAAGACATTTTATAACCGAACTTTTCGGAATCTAATTATGAATAAATTTCTTTTCAGAAACCCAAAAGGAGAAGCATGAACAATTAAAACCACACCAAAAAAAATGTAAATTGTCCCGAGCACGACGTTAAACTGCGACTATTTCTACCTTACTAACCAAATTAACCAATTAATACCTAACGTAATATTTCCAGTTTTTGTTACAAAAAAAAACACCTGTTAAAACACTTTTGTAAACTTTCTATTTGTCAAATAGTTCTTTTTGTATCTCTTATTTTGGCAAACATTTGTTAGAACAAAACAAAAAATGTATATTTGTGAATTTTTGTGCATATGTTTATACGTATTTGAAAAGTATTCTATTTGTATGTTTATATATATTTGAAAAGTGTTTCTTTCTATATGTATAAAAAATGGCTTCTTCTTGCACACATTATACCAATATATTAATAATTCTTTTTGACCAATGAGAATAAAGACAAATTCCCCCAAAACCAGAAGAAGAAAAAACAATTATTTTATTGGTTTATTTTTCTTTGTTCATTTATTTTTATTTATTTATTTATTTATTTATTTTTATTTATTTATTTATTTTTCTTTCCTTTTTTCAAGTGAAACCAAAATTGAATCCGAAAGGATTTTTCCATTATATCAAAAAAGGGTGTGTGTAAAATGTTTTTGACTCCTAATGGGGGTATGAGACGAATGGATTCGCCAATAATTTTTATAACCAACCAATGGAAACGTCCCAAAATTATTATAAAAATTGTCGACTTTTGTATTCAATCAGTTCGCCGTTTACTACGCCACGGACCGCATTTGATTCTTGGCACCTATCTTGGTTACTGATCTGAACTACGCCGCCATCTTTGTTCAACACAATGTCTCAAAACTTCACAAACCAATTGATCAGGTGATCAGGTGTCGTAAAATTTGGAAATTATTAGAATGTCGAACGCGTTGGCTGCTATTTGCGTTTAATTATTATTTAACCGAAATAGCTTGATCGGTAAGGTTAAGAATTTTTGTTGAAATGGAATAAGGCTAATCGATCGTTTTAAAGTTTCTACACACATCAATTGATAGATCTTCACAGATCAGACATAAGCAAAATACGCATTTGTTCTGCTTCAAGTTTGTTTTTGATGCTCATTAAATCTCACCATTTTATGTGGACTATCACTTCCTCTCCATAAACTCATAAAATTGCGTCTTCATTTGTTTCTTTTTGTTTGTGGATATGAAAGTCAGACGATGTTAGTGAGATTATTTTCTTTTTTTTTTAAATAAATGCTTTTTGGCAATCATAAAGTAGGTATAAAACAAATTAGGATTCTTTCATACCGACCATAAAACAAGCTAATACTATTATCACAATTATTTCACGGAAAAATAACATGTTTAAATATATATGTATTGCTTTATATTAGACAAATTCGGTCGTTTTTTTATATTGAAGATATAGCCAGCTTAGACTATTTACACTATATTAATCTGGATGCTCGCTCATCACATGTTTATACATGTCTGTGTTTTTCTACATAGAAGAGGAAATACGAAAAGTCATGAATATTTTTTCAACCTAAACATTAAAAACCACTGAAGTAAACATGGCGATTTTGAAATAGCGATTGTAAATCTCAAATATTGATGAGATATATACTCACGATTTTCTGATGTTTGTGTGGTAAAAATCGTAGTGGTAGGAGTATTGGTACGAGGAATATAAGTAGGAAGAGTAGTAGATATTCTGATGGGAGTGGCTGGTGTAATCACTAAAAATATAAAAAAAAAGTTTGCATTGTCCATATGATGTCATCATATATGGGGACGTTATCTGTTATGATAGCATATATGACAATATTTTAATGAATCATATGCGGCGTAATCTGCAACGAAGTTATATCTTACGTATGTGACAATCAAAAATACAAACAAGAATATATATATTTATATATTTAAAGAAAGGTAGATAGAGATAGAAATATTATACAGATATAGATTAATATGTGTTCGCGTGTGTGTATGTGTGTTTCTGTGTGGGGGTGGATTTCTGTGCGTGCGTGTTATAAAATATTCGACTAAAACATTAAACTTTGCTGGTAAACATATCAAGGTTATTGTTGACTTTTGTAAACTGGACTTTTATTTAAGTTAATATAATCGCCTATTCGTATTTGACCTGCTTAATATTTTTCAGTTATATATATTGTATTATTATTATTATTTTAATGTCGGATTATTCTCAGATAGTTCTCAATAATGTTTGTGAAGAAAATTTTTACATATTATCGTTTGTGATGTTAGAAAAAATAAGTGTTACGTCCGTTACCTGATTTGACTGTACAGATAACGTAAGCCAAATTACTGGTATCTCTCAGAAGATGGTGGAAAGAATGGTATGTGTGCACAAAGTTTTTAGATGGTTTACTTGCAATATTATCCATTTCTTGCTGTCTCGGCTTAGAACCGATTCCAAACACAAAAATCTTCACACCGGATTGATGAAGCTGCTTTGCCTCTTCCAGTGCCAGATTGTAGTTACGCAACCTATCTTCGATGAAGACAACTAAAATTCTCTCTGCGCGTCTGCGTACAAATGTCCGACCGAATACGTCATTTCCCACATTTAAAAGAGCTTTGCCGATGTTTGTTGTGCCTCCCGGGTACTCTAACCTTTGAATTTTCTCCAACACTCTCCACTTTCCAGAACCAGAATTGAAATCAAGATTCTCATTATATATATTATTATTCTCTGTCGACAATGAAAATCCGATCCTAGTCTTTTTGGGTCCGATATCAAAATTATTAACAATCAGTTCGAGGGCTTTTAATTGTTTTCGAAATTCTTCACGTTTTAAACTTGATGAGGAATCCAAGAGGAAATAGACATCGGCTTTTAGATTTGTGCAATCTACAAGAGAAAAGAAATTGCAGTTAATTTGCCAAAAAAAATGTTAAATAAAATCAATTTATCTTCGTTAGCATTTTAAAGCATGAACACTTGAAATCATCACACAGGCACACAAACCTGAGATTCATTTTTTCGCTTTGCCTCCTATTTGCGTTTGATTAGTCTTTAACCGAAATAGCTTGTTAGGTAAGGTTAAGAATTTTTGTTCAAATGGAATAACCCTATCCGATTATTTAAAATATGATGAGATTATATTTCTATGTTTAACTATGTTTGTATTGCTACATATTAGACAAATTCGGTCGTATTTATGATGTAAATTTGTCGATTCTTGGTATAGCGATTGTAAATCTCAAATATTGCAAGAGATATATACTCACGATTTTCTGAGCTGTGTGTGGTAAAAATAGTCGTAGAAGGAATATTGGTTCGAGGAATATTAGTAGGAGGAGTAGTAGATATTATGATGGGAGTAGCCGGAGTAATCACTGAAAATTTTAAAACAAAAACACATTCATTGTCCAGTTATGATTAGAAAAATATTTTAAAATAAACATTGAAATATTAGAAATAACATTTAAAATAGCACATGCTTTTTATACATATATATGTGTGTGTGTATTAGAACATACGTAGAGATTATGATTAATATGTGCTCGCGTGGTGTATGTTTTATTCTCTGTTGTAGTGTATGTGTGTGTGTTTTCGCTTTGACATCGAATAAGAAAACCTGTAAAATGTTTTTGAGTCCTAATGGAGGTAAGAGACGAATTGAGTCGCCAATTATTGTTATAAATAACGGCTGTGCTAAACAACTAATGAAAACATCCCAAAATTATTACATTCTTGACTGCCATCTTGGTTACTGATCTGAAATACGCTCCCATCTTTGTTCAACACAATGTCTCACAAATTAACATGTTATGGGCCCAGCCACCGTCTTTTCATTGACGCATCGGAATCTACATTCGAATTGTGGCATATCTAAGGATTCGAAAACCACACAAGTCCTACAATCTCCAACAGAGAATCAAAACGACCCCGAATTTCTCGAAAAGCACGCAACTGTTTTTGCAGAACTGATTCAATGTTTAGACGATAGAAGTCTGTCTCGTATTTTTTTTATACATTTTCACCCCAAACAAGGCAAATTGCAACTTTGGTGTAGGGAGCTACTATCAGGGGCAACAACTACTGGGGTACTATGTAGGTTCACGTTACACTTGAACTTCTGCACGTCAGTACTGTTGGGAAAGCAGAGGCTGGAATGGAATACCAGAGTCTAGCGATTCTGGGGAAGAAACTACTGGAGTAGAAAGATCTTTTACATGTATGGATCTCTACAGTGTGGGGGTGGGATTTAGCAGCCTGTCAGGTTTACCGAGGGTGCTCACGTCATGGAGGAACAAGTAATTGCAGTTCGTCAGAGCATTCACCACTAAAATACTTGTAGAACAGGCAGAAAGATGCAACATTTCGTCGATGGGACGGAGGCTGAAGCTTAGATGCAAGTTCAGGGCCTATCAGGTTGGCGACTCTCTTTTGAACCTTGTCAAGGAGCGAGAGACTAGTAGCAGATGCACCAGCCCAAATGTGACAGCAATACTCCATACATGGGCGAATGGTGGCCCAATAGAGGTACAGGATACTTTTGGGTGTTAGTAGTTTTCTAGCACGGTAGAGAGAGCCCACCTTTCTTGCAGCGGGCCTGGCAATGCTTTTAATGTAATTGTTCCAACTCATATTTCCTGTGAACGTTAGGCCAAGCAGTTTGAAAGATGTACTCTCAGATAAAGAGTCGTTGGCAATTGCTATAGGTGGTAGAGAGGGTTTCTTGTAATTATTGAATGAAACAAGTTTAGTCTTGGCGGCATTGAACGTGACCAACCATTTTTGTCCCCATTCCACTACAGATTGGAGGTCTTCCTCTAGTGTTTTTGCCATTTCTTTAGATATGTGTTCATTCGTCTTCCTGTCGTGCCTGCCATAGAGTGTAGTGTCATCAGCATATATACCCATATCAGAGGCAATTTTGTCGGGGAGGTCATTTATGAATATCAGGAACAATAGAGGTCCAAGGCTAAAACCCTGGGGCACCCCCGCATTTATATCATATTGTTTAGATGTATGACCGTCGAGGAAAACCTGGATTTGTCTCTTATCTAAGAAGGATTTAATTATGTTAAGTATGCTACCAGTGATATCGTATGATCTAATCTTCCTGAGTAGACCCTCATGCCATACCCTGTCAAAAGCCTTAGATATATCTAGAGCTACCGCTCTTTCCTCCCCCGCTTTGTCCACTGAATGGTATATACGTTCAGAGATTACAGTTAGGATGTCTGCTGTGGAACGGGCTTGTCTAAATCCATATTGTTGTTCAGTCAGAAGTTTAGCGTCTGTAAGGTGATGGACTAGACCATGGTTAATTAAGGTCTCAAATATTTTGGCAAAAAGTGGGAGGAGGCTAATGGGGCGATAATTTGATGGGTCAGTTCTTTCGCCAGAATTCTTGAATACTGGTACAACAGAAGCAGTTTTCCAACAGCCCGGAAAGCAAGATACATCAAGGCATTTGTTGTAGAGTTTAGAGAGAACTGGAGCTACTTCGGCTGAGCACTTTTTTCATAGCACAGCTGGGATGAGATCAGGTCCACATGCTTTTGAAGTGTCAAGGTGTTTATGATAACATGCACCTGAGCAGGGGTGATTTATAAGAGACGCATTGGATGATGGGAGGAAAGCATTGAACCTATTACGAGAACATTATTTATCAAAAGTGAAACCGAAAATAATATAATAGCGCAGTTACAAAGAGACTAATCGTATGCTCGTGGACAATAATAAGTTCAGCAATTTTATGAAGTTTAAAAATGCTTCTCGAAAGCAGACACCACCAAATTATGCACCTCACCGCAACGTATTCTCTAAAAGTAATTTCCCCAAGAAAAAGAATAAAATTATCTGCTATAATTGTGGACGACCCAACTACAAAAGTTTCCAATGTTCATATAAACGCTCTAAAATGGACTCCGCAAAAAACGTTGAGAACTTTGAGGAAGAACATACATTTCTATTCACATGTAACTTTGACAATACCACAAACGGTAAAGATCTCATTGTAGACTGCGGTGCTACAGCGTACGTTATCACCAAGGCATCTGATTTTATTAATTTGGATTCAAACTTTAATCCTCAAAGTCATTTTGTCGAACTTGCCGACGGTAGTCAAATAAATGATATAGTCTTGAAAAGAGGCGATGCTAAAATATCCCTAAAAAATAATAAAGGTGAAATTGTAACTGTATTCTAAAAAATGCTCTGTTCATACCTACATTTAAGCAAGACATATTTTCCGTGCAGGCTGCAATTAAACAAGGTGCGAATATACAATTTGGCCAAAATACATAAAAATTGACATACCCCAATGGAACTGTATTTGATATTAAAGAAAATGGCCGACTCTATTATTTAAGAGGTATGGTTCCCTCAAAAACTGCCTGTCACGACTTGGAAACCTGGCATAAAATTCGAGGACACTGCAATACAGCTGATATTAAAAAATTACCAAATGTTGTCGAAGGCATGCAAATAATACCTTCAGACGATCTCCCAAATTGTGATGTGTGTGCACAGGGGAAAATGACAAAAGATAAAAGCCGAACGCCCGACAAAAAAGCTACGAAACTTCTCTCACTTGTGCATTGTGACTGAGAAGGTCCGATCAGCCCGATGGGGAGAAACATTCTAAGGTATGTATTGAAATTTATTGATGATTTTCCGGTTTAATTATGGTTTATTTTCTAAAAAAAAAAAAAACAAATCCGACACTATCTTCGCTACTAAGAAATATTTAGCTGATGTTGCCCCGTACGGTTCAGTAAAATGTATTCTCTCAGACAATGGGACTGAATTTACTAGTAAAGACTTTGAACTTCTATTAATTAACCACCGTATTAAACACGAAAAATCGTATTCCCCCTTCCAAAATGGCACTGCTGAAAGGGCATGGCGAACCCTTTTTGAGAGGACAAGATGCCTACTCATCGAATCGAAATTAGCGCATAGTTTATGGACATACGCTTTAATGGCAGCAGCATATATCAGAAAGAGATTGTTCAATAAGAGGCTAGGAAAAACATCATATGAAACGTTTTGCGGTGTAAAACCTAAAATGAACAGAATGCGAAAAGGTTACGATAAAAAATAGCCCGGCATACTTAATCTACTTCGCAGCTCAAACCCATAAAAAGGGTTAGATGTGTAAAATTCAATGATACATTAAATTTAAAAAATGGCGATCCAGTGGATGAAAAACGTGAAATATTGCCTAGCATCTTAATCGATCACAATGAAAAAATTAATAACGACGACAATTACAGTACTTCTGGCGAAAATAGTAACCAGACACATCGATTCCCAATAAGGGAGCGAAAAATGCCAGACTTCTACCAAATTAAAAAAAAGATACAATATTACGCTGTGTGTTACTGTTATTCGTTGAACAGCGCACCGGAAAGTTATAATGAGGCGATTGATTCAGAAAATCACCAAGAATGGGAAAAAGCTATGGTATCCGGATTGAAAGCTTTATCTGAAAATAACACATACGAAATAAGTGGTAAAACCAACAGATAAAAATATAATTTCTTCACCCTGGGTTTTTTCAAAAAAATCACAGCTTCTGGCAGTGAAACTTTAAAAGCAATATTTGTGGCAAAAGGCAAAAGGTTTCTCACAAATTTCTGGAGTGGAATATTGTGCAGCATGTTCACCAACGACAAATTTAACGACAATTAGAATTCTATTACAACTTGCCACTCAATACAATTTAAAAATACATCAAATGGATGTAAAAAAATGCTTATTTAAATGTTCCGGTTGACTGTGAAAACTACATTTACCCTTCAGAGGGATTTAAAATGAAAAATAAAAATTGGGTGTGGAAATTAAATAAATCATTATATGGACTAAAACAAAGTGTACACAATTGGAATTTAACACTCCATAAATATTTAATAGAACAGGAATTCAAACAATGTCTCGTAACACGTGCATGTATACCAAACATGTAGGGAATAAATTGTTGATTTTGTTTTTTCGGGTTGGCGATATATTACTCGCCTCAAACTGTGACAACACATTAAAAGATGTTAAAAATGAATTAAATAAAAAATTTAAAATTGCCGATCTTGGACGACTGTCATGGTTCCTCGGTATAAAATTTACCTGTGAAAATGAAACTATAACTATGAACCAATCACGATACATAAAAAAAAATTCTGCTCATGTTCGGAATGCAAGATTGTAAGCCGCGTTCAACTCCGGTCGAAATGGATACAAATAAAAATATAGGGACAGAAACAAAATTCATAGATAACCGAATATACAGGGAAATGGTAGGGAGCCGTATCTACTTGATGACCGCAACAAGGCCTGACATATGTTACACTGTAACAAAGCTATCTCAAAACTTATCGAAACCGACAATTAAAGACCTTAATCATGCAAAGCAAATCCTTCGTTTCCTAAAAGGAACCAAGGAACAATCTTTAAGATTTTAAAAATCTACATATCCTCTAAATTTAGAAGGTATTTTGGATTCAGATTGGGCTAACTCTGACGATAGAAAGAGTATAGCGGGGTATTGTTTTAGACTGTCAAAGACTGGACCTATGATCTCTTGGAAAACTAAAAAGCAACAAATTGTTGCCCTTTCTACTTGTGAAGCAGAATATGTGGCCTTTATAATTCCGCGCAGGAGGCAATTTTTCTGAACACGCTTCTAAAATCTATTTTAAAACCAGATCTTAGTAAAAAACTTATAGTGTTAGAATTTTTTTTTTATTTCTAACGCGCCTCTATTTTCTAGGTTCCTTGTTATCCGAACAACTTGGTTAATTTTTATAAAGAATAACACAATAAAATTTTTGTATTTAAAATAACGTATATTTACAAGTAAAGGTTAACGTTTCCAATACAGTTGTTCTGGAGGAGTTTCTGTTTGTTGCAGAAAAAGAGAGTAATTTCTGAGAAGTGCTCGCTGTTAATCTTTTTTTCTTCTTTTGGATTGTTGCAAGAAACTCCAAGTAATAGTGGGTAATTTGCATGCGTGGCTTTATGCAAATTACCTTACAAAGTTTGAGTACAAATAATTCTAACAATAGTAATTTATTTTTATAATCAGAGCAGTACCTTATTAGCAAATAATTCTATTATTCATCAAAGGTCGAAGCATATTGATATCAGATATCATTTTATAAGGGATGAAATAAGAAAAAAATCCATTACTCTTACTTATGTGACGTCTGAAAATAATATAGCCGACATTTTCACTAAACCTATGAAAAGAATAAAATTAAGACATTTTATAAGCGAACTTTTTGGAATCTAATTATGAATAAATTTCTTTTCAGAAACCCAAAAGGAAAAGCATGAACAATTAAAATCACACAAAAAAAATGTAAATTGTCGCGGGCACGACGTTAAACTGCGACCATTTCTACCTTACTAACCAAATTAACCAATTAATACCTAACGTAATATTTCCAGTTTTTGTTACAAAAAAGCGACTTGTTAAAACCCTTTTGTAAACTTCCTATTTGTCAAATAGTTCTTTTTGTATCTCTTTTTTTTTTGGCAAACATTTGTTAAAATAAAACAAAAAATGTATATTAGTGAATTTTTGGTACATATGTTTATACGTATTTGAAAAGTATTCTATTTGTATGTTTATATAAATTTGAAAAGTGTTTATTTTTATATGTATAAAAAATGGCTTCTTCTTGCACACATTATACCAATATATTAATAATTCTTTTTGACCAATGAGTATAAAGACAAATTCCCCCAAAACCAGAAGAAGAAAAAACAATTATGTTATTGGTTTATTTTTCTTTGTTCATTTATTTTTATTTATTTATTTATTTATTATTCTTTCCTTTTTTCAAGTGAAACCAAAATTGAATCCGAAAAGATTTTTCCATTATATCAAAAAAGGGTGTGTGTAAAATGTTTTTGACTCCTAATGGGGGTATGAGACGAATGGATTCGCCAATAACTTTATAACCAACCAATGAAAACGTCCCAAAATAAAAATTGTCGACTTTTGTATTCAATCAGTTCGCCGTTTACTACGCCACGGACCGCATTTGATTTTTGGCACCCATCTTGGTTACTGATCTGAACTACGCCGCCATCTTTGTTCAACACAATGCCTCAAAACTTCACAAACCAATTGATCAAGTGATCAGGTGTCGTAAAATTTGGAAATTATTAGAATGTCGAACGCGTTGGCTGCTATTTGCGTTTAATTATTATTTAACCGAAATAGCTTGATCGGTAAGGTTAAGAATTTTTGTTGAAATGGAATAAGGCTATCCGATTGTTTTAAAGTGTCTACACACATCAACTGATAGATCTTCACAGATCAGACATAAGAAAAATACGCATTTGTTCTGCTTCAAGTTTGTTTTTGATACTCATTAAATCTCAAAATTTTATGTGGACTATCACTTCCTCTCCATAAACTCATAAAATTGCGTCTTCATTTGTTTCTTTTTGTTTGTGGATATGAAAGTCAGACGATGTTAGTGAGATTATTTTCTATTTTTTTTAAATAAATGCTTTTTGGCAATCATAAAGTAGGTATTAAACAAATTAGGATTCTTTCATACCGACCATAAAACAAGCTGATAATATTATCACAATTATTCCAAGGAAAAATAACATGTTTAAATATATATGTATTGCTTTATATTAGACAAATTCGGTCGTTTTTTATATTGAAGATATAGCCAGCTTAGACTATTTACACTATATTAATCTGGATGCTCGCTCATCACATGTTTATGCATGTCTGTGTTTTTCTACATAGAAGAGGAAATACGAAAAGTCATGAATATTTTTTCAACCTAAACATTAAAAACCACTGAAGTAAACATGGCGATTTTGAAATAGCGATTGTAAATCTCAAATATTGATGAGATATATACTCACGATTTTCTGATGTTTGTGTGGTAAAAATCGTAGTGGTAGGAGTATTGGTACGAGGAATATTAGTAGGAGGAGTAGTAGATATTGTGATGGGAGTGGCTGGTGTAATCACTAAAAATATAAAAAAAAAAGTTTGCATTGTCCATATGATGTCATCATATATTGGGACGTTATCTGTTATGATATCATATATGACAATATTTTAATGAATCATATGCGGCGTAATCTGCAACGATGTTATATCTTACGTATGTGACAATCAAACATACAAACAAGAATATATATATATATATATATATTTATATATTTAAAGAAAGGTAGATAGAGATAGAAATATTATACAGATGTAGATTAATATGTGTTCGCGTGTGTGTATGTGTGTTTCTGTGTGGGGGTGGATTTCTGTGTGTGCGTGTTATAAAATATTCGACTTAAAACATTAAACTCTGCTGGTAAACATATCAAGGTCAATTGTTGACTTTTGTAAACTGGACTTTTATTTACGTTAATATAATCGCCTATTCGTATTTGACCTGCTTAATATTTTTCAGTTATATATATTGTCTTATTATTATTTTAATGTCGGATTATTTTCAGATAGTTCTCAATAATGTTTATGAAGAAAATTGTTACATATTATCGTTTGTGATGTTAGAAAAAATAACTGTTACGTCAGTTACCTGATTTGACTGTACAAATAACGTAAGCCAAATTATTGGTATCTCTCAGAAGATGGTGGAAAGAATGGTATGTGTGCACAAAGTTTTTAGATGGTTTACTTGCAATATTATCCATTTCTTGCTGTCTCGGCTTAGAACCGATTCCAAACACAAAAATCTTCACACCGGATTGATGAAGCTGATTTGCCTCTTCCAGTGCCAGATTGTAGTTACGCAACCTATCGTCGATGAAGACAACTAAAATTCTCTCTGCGCGTCTGCGTACAAATGTCCGGCCGAATACGTTATTTCCCACATTTAAAAGAGCTTTGCCGATGTTTGTTGTGCCTCCCGGGTATTCTAACCTTTGAATTTTCTCCAACACTCTCCACTTTCCAGAACCAGAATTGAAATCAAGATTCTCATTATATATATTATTATTATCTGTCGACAATGAAAATCCGATCCTAGTCTTTTTGGGTCCGATATCAAAATTATAAACAATCAGTTCGAGGGCTTTTAATTGTTTTCGAAATTCTTCACGTTTTAAACTTGATGAGGAATCCAAGAGGAAATAGACATCGGCTTTTAGATTTGTGCAATCTACAAGAGAAAAGAAATTGCAGTTAATTTGCCAAAAAAAATGTTAAATAAAATCAATTTATCTTCGTTAGCATTTTAAAGCATGAACACTTGAAATCATCACACTGGCACACAAACCTGAGATTCATTTTTTCGCTTTGCCTCCTATTTGCGTTTGATTAGTCTTTAACCGAAATAGCTTGTTAGGTAAGGTTAAGAATTTTTGTTCAAATGGAATAACCCTATCCGATTATTTAAAATATGATGAGATTATGTTTCTATGTTTAACTATGTTTGTGTTGCTACATATTAGACAAATTCGGTCGTATTTATGATGTAAATTTGTCGATTCTTAGTGAAGCGATTGTAAATCTCAAATATTGCAAGAGATATATACTCACGATTTTCTGAGCTGTGTGTGGTAAAAATAGTCGTAGAAGGAATATTGGTACGAGGAATATTAGTAGGAGGAGTAGTAGATATTATGAAGGGAGTAGCCGGAGTAATCACTGAAAATTTTAAAACAAAAACACATTCATTGTCCAGTTATGATTAGAAAAATATTTTTCTTCTCTGATCAGGAATTTTAACCAATATCGGACAGAGTTAAAAGATAATAATTTTTATTTTAGATAAATGTTAAGTATAGATAAAATAAACATTGAAATATTTGAAATACCGTTTAAAATAGCACATGCTTTTTATACATATATATGTGTGTGTGTATTAGAACATACATGTTTTTATACATATATATATATGTGTGTGTGTGTGTGTGTGTGTGTGTGTGTGTGTTTGTGTGTGTGTGTGTGTGTGTGTGTGTGTGTGTGTGTGTGTGTGTGTGTGTGTGTGTGTGTGTGTGTGTGTGTGTGTGTATCAGAGGACAAGTTTACAGATGTAAAAAATATTTTACATGAATTTGTTGTAAAACAGGATACTCACGATATATTGAAATTTCTTTTTTTAAAGGTAGCACTTTTTCATTGGCTAATCATACTCCCAGAAATTTAATTACAAAAATAAATAAGTAAATAAATCAGTAACTAATCAGAAATTAAAAAGTCACCCCCCACTTAATATCATCTTAAGAATTACTAAAAACATAACAGGTAAGAAAATAAATAAGAAATAAATAAAACAAAAAGTCGAATTAGCGGTTCAACATTTTTAAAACGCTCGGCTTACTCCGATGATTTCCGGTCTCGCTCGATGCATGTTTAGCGGCAATTCACGAGAAATAATCATATTAAATATATATGTACTATTGTATTAGAAAAATTTAACGATCTGAATGAATAAATAATGACAACCATAGAAACTACCCCAAACATAACTACAATAACTATAACTACCAATACACCACGGTTATTAAAATTTTATTAATAGACTTATATGATAATTAAAAATAACTACTAACCCGACTATAGAATTTGATTTGTTCTTTATATAAGGCTTTGTTGTAATATTCTTTATTTTTAGTAAATAATTCTTCATTCTTTTATATTTTAGATATTTTTCTTTTTTCAAATAACCTATTTGTGGAGTTCATGTAAAACAATGCATCATCCCGGTATAGTCTTCCTTTAAGTCCTGGAAATTTTTCATGTAGTTCATTTAGTATATAAAGGCCAACAAGGTCCGTGGAGCTCATTGTGACGTCAAAGTTGAGATTCCTGTTTTTTCTTGTTATCATATTTTATTAGACTTCTTCTTGCTAATTTTATACTGTCTAATTCTAATCGTGGCAAGATTAGTGTTATCCTTATCCATCATCATCCTGAAAATGTTAACTTTGTTATTTCTTCTCTTTTAAATTTCTTATTTCATTTTGTAATTTGTAATTATGTGTATTTTAATAATTTATATATGTATTTATTGCCTTTATTTTTGTTTCCTTGCCTAGTATTAAATTCTCCCCCAGCAAAACACCAACCACGTTCTCTCCCAGCTTAAACAAATGATTAATTCCACGCTCTGAACTAAGGCAGGCTACAAATAAGGATAAATTTTCCGAAATTAGCATAAACATGGATTTATTTCATCTATCGTCGAAGTCAGAAGAATAACTTAAACCTAGAAAAAAAAAAGTAAAATTAACATATACACGCATGTGCGTTGAATTCGAAGGATGAATTTATCTCCTATAAATAGTTACAAGCACGTATAATATCCGGTTAAAGAAATCCCTACACTCCTCCCCCAAATATGGTTATCCGTGGTGCTGAAATTGTCGTTCTCTCCCAGCTTGAATAAATGATTAATTTCACGCTCTGAACTAAGGAAGGCTAGAGATAAAAATTGCTAAGGCAGGATAAATTCTCCGAAATTAGCACAAACGTGGATTAATTTTTTTTGCCGTAGAAGTCAGAAGAAATTTATTTAAGTAATATACTTAATATCTACAATTACCATATGCTCGCTTGTATTAAGAAAGAGGCCTCGTTGATATCTCTACCAAACCACTAGATATAGCTTATAATTAACTGTTACTATATTTGTAACTGAAATCTACAGTAATCTTAGCTGCGTCTCTAGGACTATTTTCTGTATTGATACAATGTTTTGTCCCTGGCGTTAATGACTGCCTATAATACGAATTCCGAATCACCATGTAATAATTGTTTGTCTTTACCTCCAAGACGACTGCCTTTGTCTAACCTGCATGCTAAATAGGGAAAAGAAGAAAAATAATTTTTTTGTTCTGTTTCCCAAGCTAAAACATTACTTGAAACTCTAAATTCTAATGAAACTCTACTGTATTCTGTAATAACCCCGTCGCTTGAAAGCTAACAATTTGCTCCTCCCTCTAGCTGCCACTAAAACTCTACATTACACACGCCTTAGTAGTGGAATCCTTAGCCTCCAGTTCCTAACCTTCACATGCTGACCGCCTAACAGTCATCACTAAACATCTATATATTTCTACCTCTAAGACATGCATTAGAGTTCATACTTATTCAGTTTGGTACTTACCAGCCAAAGTATGCACTCAGATGCAAAGCAATCTTCATTACATAACAATTGCCTTTTCCTAGATGGTTTTGCAACGATTAATACAAAACAAAATCCGATACCCTCTGTTATGCAAAACGCTCGATAATTCTTAAATGAAAACTAAAATTATCTTCTCTCAATAGTAGAAACACACTAACACCTACAACTTCTATCAATTCGCATCTACTAAAAACTTGCCCAAATATCTATTTACTTAATTATACATACGGAATACGCCATGACTTAAAATTTACCTCCATTTATACCCGTACTGTACTGCACCTACATCTTAACCGTCCTGTAATCTAAAATATACACTGACTGAGCAAAAGTCTTAGCTTAATTCCTAATAACTACTCACACTGAAACGTTATCCTGTACCTAAGCTAACATATAAATAAAATTTTAAAAATGTAAAAATCTAAAAGTAAAAGTCTTAATCCACACTAACGTCCTTCTAACTAGCCTGCTCACATAGTTGCTTCCACTGCATGAGTTTTTTTTTGTTTTTGTTTTTAGTAACAATGAAATAGCAATGTCCCTAAATCACTTTGAGGAGTGTAACTATTCATTAGATATATAACCTCTACAAACAAACCCTGTAACATTAACTAACCACGCGGGGTCGCAGAAATACCTGGATTAGGACCCAGGCGCGGAGTAAACTCTCTCAGGGCTGATGGACCCAGTAGATCTTCCCAGATTATCCGTCTAGGAGAAGGAAAACTCTGAAACTAAACCTAAGGGGAGGGAGGCTTCTCCAGTCTTGGATGACAACCTTCCTAGAGCTGGTGACTCAAACAAATTACCGGTCTGAAAACCTATGCCTATTAGTCAGGCGCAGAGACGCTATCACAGTGATTCGACAAAAACACTCATTGGTAGATCTTGTTTCCTGTTCTAGGGCAATGAACGCCGTTTTCCCCATTCCCGACTCATCCCACCCCTAAATATGCATGTGCAATTAGATAGCTCAAAACAACGAGATATTATAAAAGGGCTAACTGGGAAGCTATCAGAGATCTTATCAGAGATGCCTCATGGGGAAATATTTTTCTCTTCCTGCTGAACAGTGCACAAATGAGACCACTGAATGATTCAAACTGGCAATTGAAGTACATGTTCCCATGCGGAAATTTTATAGCAAGCCCCACTCTCCCCAATGGTTTATTTCTACTTGCACAACTGCCATTGCTCAAAGGCAGCAAAGAAGCTAGAAGTAACTTTAAAAATGAAATAGCGACAGCTAAGAGAGAATTTACTGAAACCACTAAAAAACGCATCGAAGCACAAAAATTAGGAACTCGTGACTTCTAGAAAATCTACAACAGTGTAGTAAATAATGGGCAATCAACAATTCCCCCACTAACCAACAATCACGAGGTTGTTTGCTCAGCAACCGAGAATGCTAAAATGTTTTACAGTCGATTTGCCCCAAACTCTACACTTCCAACCACCCCCTACCTGACTTTCCTTTGCCGACAGACGCCACGCTAGATGATCTAAAAATCATCCCTGCTCAGGTGCATGCTATCATAAAAAAACTTGACACTTCAAAAGCATGTGGACCCGATCTTATCCCAGCTGTGCTATTAAAAAGTACTTCACCGAAGTAGCTCCAGTTCTCTCTAAACTCTACAACAAATGCCTTAATGAATCTTGCTTTCCGGGCTGTTGGAAAACTGCTTCTGTTGTACCAGTATTCAAGAATTCTGGCGAAAGAACTGACCCATCAAATTATCGCCCTATTAGCCTCCTCTCACTTTTCGCCGAAATATTTGTGACAATAATTAACCATGCTCTATTCGATCACCTTACAGATGCTCAACTTCTGACAAAAAATATGGATTTAGACAAGCCCGTTCCACAGCAGACATCCTCACTGTAATCTCTGAACGTATATACCAGCCACTGGACAAAGAGATGGAGGGCAGAGCGGTAGATCTAGATATATTTAAGGCTTTTGACAGTGTATGACATGAGGTTCTCCTCAAGAAAATTAGATCGTATGCTATCACTGGTAGAATACTTAACATAATTAAATCCTTCTTAGATAAGAGAAAAATCCAGGTTGTCCTCGATGGTCGTACTTCTAAACAATATGATACAAATGCGGAGTGCCTCAAGGGTCTATCCTTGGATCTCTATTGTTCCTAATATTCATTAATGACCTCTCCGACAAAATTGCTTCTGAGATGGGTATATATGCTGATGACACCACACTCTATAACAAGCATGACAGGAAAACAAATGAACACATATCTAAAGAAATGGCAAAAACACTTGAGGATGACCTCCAATCTGTAGTGGAATGGGGACAAAAATGGATGGTCACGTTCAATGCCACCAAGACTAAACTTGTTTCCTTCAATAATTACAAGAAACCTTCTCTTTCACCAATAGCAATGGCCAACGACTCTTTATCTGAGAGTACATCTTTCAAACTGCTTGGCTTAACGGTCACAGGAAATATGAGTTGGAACAATTACATTGAAAGCATTGCCAGGCCCGCTGCAAGAAAGGTGGGCTCTCTCTACCGTGCTAGAAAACTACTAACACCCGAAAGTATCCTGTACCTCTATTAGGCCACCATTCGCCCATGTATGGAGTATTGCTGTCACATTTGGGCTGGTGCATCTGCTACTAGTCTCTCGCTCCTAGACAAAGTTCAAAAGAGAGTCGCCAATCTGATAGGCCCTGAACTGGCATCTAAGCTTCAGCCTCTGTCCCATCGACGAAATGTTGCATCCCTCTGCCTGTTCTACAAGTATTTTAATGGTGAATACTCTGGCGAACTGCAGACACTTGTGCTCCCACGACGTATACACCCTCGACAAACCCGACAGGCAGCTAAATCCCACCCCCACACAGTAGAGATCCCTAGATGTAAAAGATCTTTCTACTCCAGTAGTTTCTTCCACAGAACCGTTAGACTCTGGAATTCCATTCCAGGTCCTTGCTTCCCCAACGGTACTTACATGCAGAAGTTCAAGTGCAACGTGAACCGACGTCTTGCTGCCCAAATCCCAACATAGTACCCCAATAGTTGTTGCCCCTGATAGTAGCCCACTACACCAAAGTGGTAATGTGCCTTGTTTGGGATTAAAATCTATTTTTTTTTAATTGTTATCTTTGTTATTTTTTAGCTAGTTCTAATGCTTCGTCAAAGAGATTGGGTGAAATGGAGGGGTAATAGGAATCTATATCAAGCAAGGAATTTTCTATTTTTGCCTTGAGGTGGTTTACTGAACAATCCAATTACCTCTTCGGATAATTTCCATAGGTCACAGTGAATTTTGGATATTACGTTATATATATATATATATATATATATATATAGAGAGAGAGAGAGAGAGAGAGAGAGTGGGAGAGAGAGAGAGAGAAATAAAAAGGAACAAACCGTATTATGTGTTCATCAACGTTTCTTCTTTATTTCGAGACTTCCTCTGGATGAAATAAAACTTCCTCTGGATGAAATAAAGACGAAACGTTGATGAACACATAATACGGTTTATTCCTTTTTATTTCTCTCTCTCTCTCACTCTCTCTCTCTTTATATATATATATATATATATATATATATATATATATATATATATATATATATATATATATATATATACGACGTTTCCTGGGGTTAAATGCGCTCCATCTTGTACAAGTCCCACAATTTTTGTCTGACACATCGCGGAGTCCTGAGACAAAAGCACAACTAAGACATCTAGCAAAGGGGTTTACTTCGATTAAATGCTGTAGGTTACCCAAGTATTCGTAAACAGTTTCTCGACTACACGAACGATGACAAACTTGTCTAATGCAAAAAAACGGTCCTGCAAAAAAAGTTCCTAATAGGCCTGATTCACCTACTTAAAATCTTCTCCCTGGATGCTGGTTAACCGTCGATGGACTGACAAAACTCCACATTTAAGCATGTGGAAGAATGCACTGGACGTTGTCAATACAATAAATATCGCACAAAATCACCACCTGTTCAAGTGATCGGATGTGGTGCCATAAAATTCTGAAAACAGACAAGTGTCGCACGCGTTGCCTACTATTTGAATTTGGTAATTCCTTGGCTGAAATAACTTGTTCGGTAAGGTTTACAATATTTTTTGAAATGGAATGAACCTAGCCGATGATATTAAAGCTTCTATACACACAATACACACTGATAGATGTACACAGATCAGACAAAAACAAAATGCGAATGTTTTCTGCTTCAGTTCGTTTTTGATACTCAGAAAATCTCGCAATTTTATGTGGATTATCACTTCCTCTTAATAAAAATCATATATATTGTGTCTTCTGTGACATAATTCACTGGAGTGAGCGATTTGCCCGCCATTGGTGAGGTTGAGACTTCCCTGGGGTCTAGGAAAAATAGGGTAATATGCTAAAACTGTTAAATTAATCCCGGACGACAGCGGGTATCAAAAAGACTTGAATTGAAATTTATAGATATATTTTGTTTTATTGTTTGAAAAATCAAATATATATTTTGTGTTATTGTCAAACTCAGAGATATAATTGTTATTTGAAAAATAGACAACAGGAAACGCCATACAATGTAGAAACGAGAGTGTACTTGTTGGCCTGAAGAACCCGGGCCCAGGTGTTCTGAATGACAGCCGTTGACCTTGGAGGTCATGGGAATAGATATCATTTTGGGTCTCAGATTTAAAAACTGGTAATACTGGCTGAACTGCCCACACGCAATTTAAGATTGGAAATCCTCGAACACACGGCATGCTCTGATTGGTTGAGGGGATCGTCTCCCCCACGCCTGACCTTACTATATATGAGCCCAAGTTTTCTAACCAGATTTCAGATTCGCGCAGAATCACGAGATAAAAATATCGCTCGCTGAAGACGTGACCACCACCTCCCCTCTCCATTTCGCCTGAGTAACATCTCTGAAGAAGAATTGTGAATTGAAAATGGACTAAGAACTTGAAGTGTATATATATGTAAAAAGACTGTAAATCTTTTGTTAAATTAATGTGTATAGAATATAATTTCAATTGTCTGTTTTCCTTCTGACCTATGCGATCTTCAAATTTCCGCTTCCAGAGAATTCGTTTTCAGCATACCCGGATTTCGAAGTACCAGACATAACGAGCCGAGGTTTTCCGAAGACGATCAGGGATTCTTGTGTGACCTCACCAAGAAAGGCGGGGTCACATATTGGTAGCCGCGACTAGCACGGGTGGCATATTGGTGGCCGTTGACATAGGATATCGACCCTGTAGGGGTGAAATTGACTTAACAATTCTTATTTTGGTTACCACGGAAAAAGAAAAAAATCTTTCCACGACGAACTCAAAAAAAAGAAAAAAGCTTTGATAATAGAAAGAGATAGACAGCCAGACAGACGGTTAAAAAAAGAAAGCATGGACAAACTCAAAGAATAAAAAAGCGGAAACTCGGAGACGGTTGAATAAAAAAGGGAAAACCGAAAAACATAGAAAAACGCACGTTAAGAAATACTTTAAGACAGAAAAAAAACGCACGCGTGAAAAAAAAACACATTTAAAAAAAACTTTAAAGGAAAAAGAAAAGAGAAACGTAAAACGTAGAGACAGTGAGAGAGAGGAGGGGAACCGAAAGAGAGCGAACATTTTACCCCTCTTCCTTTGAGCACACAGCGACGAAGAAGAGAAAGAGAGGAAGAAACACAGTGAATCACGATAGGAAGACATTTTTTTCTCTGCTTGAGTATTTGTGCAAATTTAGACCTCGTTATAGCGAAAGAGAGGAAGAGAGAGAGAGAGAGAGGGGGGGGGAAGATTATATATGTGTGCGAGCGGAATAAAGAGAGAGAAAGGGAGTGTGTTTTAAAAAGTGGAGAAGAAAGCGTGTTTTTTTTTTTAATTGAACTAATCGCTTGTTATAATACCGTTGTATGCTGTGTGCGCGCGGTGCTGGAATTGCGTTATAATAATAGGTGTTCTGAATGACAGCCGTTGACCTTGGAGGTCATGGGAATAGATATCATTTTGGGTCTCAGATTTAAAAACTGGTAATATTGGCTGAACTGCCCACACGCAATTTAAGATTGGAAATCCTCGAACACACGGCGTGCTCTGATTGGTTGAGGGGATCGTCTCCCCCACGCTTGACCTTACTATATATGCGCCCAAGTTTTCTAACCAGATTCCAGATAAAAATCACGAGATAAAAATATCGCTCGCTGAAGACGTGACCACCACCTCCTCTCTCCATTTCGCCTGAGTAACATCTCCGAAGAAGAAGAAGAATTGTGAATTAAAAACGGACTAAGAACTTGAAGTGTATATATATGTAAAAAGACTGTAAATCTTTTGTTGAATTAATTTTAGTAGAATATAATTTCAATTGTCTGTTTTCCTTCTGACCTATGCGAGCTTCATCTTTCCGCTTCTAGAGAATTCGTTTTCAGCATACCGGGATTTAATGTGATAGCCTTTCGAAGAACCAGAAATAACGAGCTGAAGTTTTCCGAAAACAATCGGCGGTACTTGCGTGATCTAACCAAGAAAGGTAAGGTCACGTATTGGTAGCCGTGACTAGCACGGGTGCCATACTTCTTGTCTCTCAATATCAAAGTCAGACGCGGTTGATGAGATGATTTCCCTATTTTAAAAAATGAATGTTTTTTAGCCATCATAAAGTAGGTATCAGACGAATTAGGGTTCTTTCATCGTGACAATAAGGCAAGCTGATACTATTTTCACAATTATTTCACAGATAAATAACATGTTTAAATATATTGGTATTGTTACGTAACATACAATTTTTTATGGTGGCGTTATAGCAAGCTAAGAATATTAAAACCATTTTGATCTAGATGCCGGCTTATGACATATTTAAACACGTTTTTCTACATAGAAGAGGAAATTAAAAAAATATGAATATTTTTCAAAATAAAGTTTAAGAAACACTGAAGTAAATTTGTCAATTTTTTAAATAGCGATTGTAGATCTCAAATCTTGCAAGAGATATATACTCACGATTGTGTGATGTTCGTGTGGCAAACATAGTAGTAGAAGGAATATTGGTACGAGGAATATAAGTAGGAGGAGTAGTAGATATTATGATAGGGGTGGCCGGAATAATCACTGGAAATAAAACAAAAACGTTTTTCATTGTATAGTTTTAATTAGAAAACAGTATTTTTCTTCTCTGAACAGGAAGTTAAACAATTTTGGGTCATGATATCGGACAAAGGTAAAAACCGGAATAATTTTTATTGGATATAAATGTTTAGAATAAATAAACGTTGAAATTTAAATTTTTTAAATAGCACTTTATATATATTATATAACAATTATATATTTACTTTATATATATATATATAACAATTTTAAGGTATAAAAATATATTTTACACTTTCATACATTTTTTGCTAAACAATCTGTGAAATCGCCTAGTTTTCAATCGATTCGGGGATCAATCACTGTTAAACAGGTAGACGCTTCACATCCATCGCGCAGAGAAACACTGTGGGCTATATTGGACTGTTGAAATATATTGTTGATTTTAGAAAATTATTTTGTATATATGATAGCCTGAGTTAAACTTATAAATACAAAAATAGTATCATGTTTTAATTGCGATCTAAACAGAAACATTCATTATGAATGCGACTCTATCATATCAAACAATTTACAATTCGCTTGTTTGAACGTATATTAAAAGAGGAAGCAGATATCTCTCCCTCTCTCTCTCTCTCTCTCTCTCTCTCTCTCTCTCTCTCTCTCTCTCTCTCTCTCTCTCTATCTATCTATTAATCTATCTACTTCTCTCTCGCAATTTCTCTGTCTGTGTGTCTCTCTCTACATATATATGTGGGTATATTTCTGTATATATATATATATATATATATGTGCGTGTGTGTGTGTGTGTGTGTGTGTGTGTGCGTGTGTGTGTGTGTGTGTGTGTGTGTGTGTGTCCGATAATCTCTATATGCCTTGCCAGATAGGTAATCTCTATATCGCAATATCGCAATTCTCTTTCTCTGTCTATGTGTGCGTGTCTCTCTCTACACATATGTATGTGTGTGTGTGTGTGTGTGTGTGTGTGTGTGTGTGTGTGTGTTATCATTTATTCGACTAAAAACATACAATTCTGTTGGTGAACATATCAAGGTCAATTGTTGAATTTTGTTAAACTAAACCTTCACTAAAGTTAATATATTCGACAATTGGTATGTGACCGGCCGAATATTTTTTCAGTGATATTGCTTTCTTATTAATTAATTTAAGTTAGATTATTGTCAGATAATTCACAATTTTTTTTGTGATGTAAGAAAAAAATAAGTATTGCGTCGGTTACCTGATTTGACTGTACAAATAACGTAAGCCAAATTATTGGTATCTCTCAGAAGATGGTGGAAAGAATGGTATGTGTGCACAAAGTTTTTAGATGGTTTACTTGCAATATTATCCATTTCTTGCTGTCTCGGCTTAGAACCGATTCCAAACACAAAAATCTTCACGCCGGATTGCTGAAGCTGAGTTGCCTCTTCCAGTGCCAGATTGTAGTTACGCAACCTATCGTCGATGAAGACAACTAAAATTCTCTCTGCGCATCTGCGTACAAATGTCCGATCGAATATGTCATTTCCCACATTGAAAAGAGCTTTGCCGATGTTTGTTGTGCCTCCCAGGTACTCCAACCTTTGAATTCTCTGCAACACTCTCCACTTTTCAGAACCAGAATTGAAATCAAGATTCTCATTATATATATTATTATTATCTGTCGACAATGAAAATCCGATCCTAGTCTTTTCAGGTCCGATATCAAAATTATTAACAATCATTTGGATGGCTTTTAATTGTTTTCGAAATTCTTCACGTTTTAAACTTGATGAGGAATCCAAGAGGAAATAGACATCGGCTTTTAGATTTGTGCAATCTACAAGAGAAAAGAAATTGCAGTTCATTTGCCATAAAATGTTAAATAAAAATCAATTTATATTCGTTAGCATTTTAGTATGGAAACTTGAAACTATCGCATAGGCACACAAAGTTTAGATTCATTTTTTTTTTTTTCGCTTTGACATCTTTGGCACAATCTGTTAAAGAGATCATGTGTGATGCCATAAAATGCGAAAAGTATTCGAATGTCGTTCCTGCTATTTGTAATTTGGTTATTCCTTAGCCGAAATAGCTTGTTCGGTAAAGTTTAGAATATTTTTTTAATGGAATGAACCTACCTGATGATATTTAACTTTCTACACACACATGTTCACACATCAGACTTGAGCAAAATGGAGATGTTTTCTGCTTCAAGTTCGTTTTTGATACTCAGAAAATCTCGCCATTTTATGTGGATTATCACTTCCTGTCAATAAAAATCATATATATTGCGCCTTCTTTTTTCTTCTTGTTTCTGGATATCAATCCTAACCATCATCAATGGACCTGACGTCACCTCGTCAGCATCAGACAAGGCCAAACTATTTGCCAAGAACTACGCGACGAAGGCCATCAACTCTCCTTATTTCCTCCTATAACAGACAACACGCTATGCAACATACAATTATCCTTGCGTGAGCTCGTTAAGCTAATCAAGAACTTTTATTCAAGTAAGGTAACTGGCCCTGACAGCATTCTAATTATAGTGTTGAAACTGCTTCAACCAGAATTTGTCCCCATACTTACAAAACTGTTTAAGCGTTGTCTTAAGGAGACCCTAACCCTAACACCTAACACCCTGGAAAACTTTATCAGTATGCGCTGTATTTAAGAACTCAAGTGACAAGTCATCTCCCTCTCAGTACAGACCAATAAGTCTCCTGTGTGTCATGAGTAAGTTGCTGGGATCCATATTAAATAAAGAAGTAGTCAACTACCTTAGTAGAAATATCCTTCTTAGTGACATGCAATATGGTTTCCGTTCTGCAAGATCTACGGTAGATTTTCTAACGGTTATATCTCATAGGATTAGTGAATCTCTCGACAAAGGCTTCTTTCTAGGGCAATTGCTCTTGACATATCGAAGACCTTCGACAAGGTATGGCATAAGGGCCTACTTCACAAGATTTCCAGCTACGGTATAACTGGAAATGTTTTCTCAATCATTAAATCATTTCTCTCTGATAGGCTCATAAGAGTAGTGGTCGATAGGCAGAAATCAGAGGCCCACAGTATTAATGCTGGAGTCCCTCCGGGGTGCATTCTGGATCCAACTTTCTTCCTGATCTACATCAATAATCTCCCAAAACACATACTTGACATCTATGCTGATGACACGACCATCTATGGCAACACATCAAAGGCCGTAAATGACAAAATTCTCTCTGATTCTCTTTCTCCTCTGATCTTGAGCGCGTGGTACAGTGGGGGAAGAGGTGACTGGATATTTTTAATGCATCTAAAACCAAGCTCCTATCATCACATTATCAACGCTCTGATGCTCATCTGGCATCAATTGAAATGGATGGCTCTCGTCTAAGGGAGGCTCCATGTTTTGATAAACTACTGGAATTGTCCTTTACTCCTGACCTGAAATGCAACACGTACATCAAGTCTGTTGCCAAGGTCGCTGGAAAAATGGTAGGATACTTCTACGGCTCCAGAA